>NW_024354503.1:9054168-9175479 GCF_902729225.1 Pteropus medius | reverse complement strand
AAACCATATGTGTCAGTACCAAGGCTCACATTTCTGGGTTTGCTTGTCTGATATTAATGAAAACCTAAGAAGGTGGAGATTTCAGATGCATTTTTCTCTCATTCTTGGGTCTGCCCAGTCCCAACAGGGATGGTTGAATCTCTATGTGCAGGAGAAGGCATTCCTGCTTTGCAAGTTTCTCATCTCTTTCCTGATACACCATCAGGTCTCCCACTGACCTCTGTAAGTTGCACGTCAAAAGCAGAAAGGATATAGGCTCTGTGATCTCTCTCCTGAGTGACAGTAACTCTGCCAGCAGGAGTGGGCTGTCACTTCAGATTCCACAGCAACGTGAGCAGCTGCAGCTGCCGCCTTAGGGAAAACCAGATGCAGCAATATTTTGAATGTGCTTTCAGGTTTGCTAGGAATGTACAGACTTGTTGCAGTTGTTTTGCAGGATTCTGGTATTTGAAATCTGTCACAAAGCCAATTCCAATTTGGGTAATAATGTGATAACTCTGAGCACGAGGCGCCATGCACTAAATTTTATTCGAGAGTTCACACATTCTTACTAACAAGATCTGTGAACCTCACGTTATAAATACAGAAACTACCCAGTATAAGGATACGTGGTGAGTCAGTTCCATAAATGGTGATCCAGCAGCACATCTATTCTCTAATAACTTTCAACCATATAGGTGTTCTACCTATAACATATTCTATTTTGGGGAAGGATAGGGGTCATTTATGACCACCTGGGAAGGAAGAATTAGAAAGTTAAATCAATTGCATTAGAAAATTTTTATTTTATTTGGAAGGAAGTGCTATTATTGTAATTCAGAGACAGAAAATCATGCCTTTTCTGTTATATATGTTTGTCTCTGCTGGTTATTGAGTATTCAAATCAGACTCACTCTCAAATTCCTTTTCTTTGTAAAGAAGGCAAACTTTGTATTCCCCAGATCGATTCTCTCTTTCTATGCCATTTTCCCAAGTTTGCTATTTTTGTCACTTTAGAAAATGTGAGCATGATAATTTAAGATTATATCACAGAGTTCAAGGTTTTAAAGACCTTACTTCTTCCTTGTTCTATTGACCAAGTATCTTAACCCTCTACGAAAGTGATATTCGATACTTTTGGAACTCAGTTGACTTCTTCGATCAGCTAATGAGGATTCTCATTAAGCAAAAGCAAAAGCAGGAGAAATTAAAGTTCTAATGCTATGAACTCCCACTAAAGGAGATTTTACGTCTAAGAAAGAAAACACAGGCATGTTACATAAACAAGGATGTTGTTTGTCTTGTTATCTCTGTATTTCAGACACATAGAACAGTGCCTAGCATGAAGTAGGGACTATCTAATATTTATTGAAGAAAAGCTTGGATGAATGAATATGCAAATGAAATAAATTGTAGACTTTCAGGATGAGCTATTGATGCTATTCTGAGTAGAAGAAGGAAGAAGACTGAGCCAACTCTCCCAGCCATTTCGTTTTTCCTCTCCTTTAGTAACATAAATGTATGTTGCATACATGAGAGAGGCTAAGATAAGTTCTCTGTCCTCAAGTCATTTTCATAATAGCTACTGATTCTGGTGGCTAGCTTCAAGTCCTCAGGCCTTCTAATGCCAGAGATATACCAATATCCCCTAGTAAGGGTTCTCTTATGCTGTTCCCAAGATTCAGAGGACATGAGCTTTCTCATTTACATCATTGTTTTTCATTTAGGAGTTTCCTTCAACTTTAATTCCTTATGCATACTTGGTGTTCTATTACTATTATTGTTGAACTGAATAATTACATTTCAAACATATATTTTCAAACGCAGTTACAATAATATTTCCTCCTAGTATAAATAGTTTTTTGATTACTTTCTGCTAAATAGGGATGCTTACAACATTCCCAAAAATTCCTTATCACTGAACTTCTTTGACACAGACAGTAGTAATTTTTTCCCATAAGTATAATTATTACATGTTATGTGTCTTTTTCTGACTTTCAGTTTTCTCATGTATAAAATGGGGATATTTACCTTTTGAAGTAGTATTCATGAGAATTCATATAAAAATGCCAAAATTGCTGCATGTTGTAAGCATTCTGCTCAAAGCTGCCGATTAGTATTGTGTGGAATTAATATGTTGCATAGGTGACAGAGACACTAAAATGAAAAATATATTGACTTTATTCTCATGCAGCAATAGACCCAACACTTAAGTAAATGAATCATAATACAACTGTGCCATAGTAATAAATGATTAGGAACATACTGATTAACTTCATCAAGGATACTCCAGGAAAGCTTCCTAAAGAATGGGAATTTGACTTCAGAATTGAAGAATAGGTATAAGTGTTTCAGTCAAATAAAATTAAAAGGGTAATTTAAGTCAGTAGAAACAGATTTGCAAAAACTTGATGTATAGTATAGTCATGAAAGAGAAGTTCATAGTAATCAGACCATCGATGAGAGTTCAGACAAAGTGGAGGTGAGGTAGTGGTGGTTGAAGAAGTGGGAAAAGTTTCTTGAAGACAGATTGCAGAGGAACTTGTATGTCAAGCCAAGAAATTTTATTTAATTTTTAATAATTAGATCTGTGTTTTAGGAAATTATCTTGGGAGGAAGTATGCATGATATAGCTTAATGGTTAAAAAGATGAAATCTAGAGCTAGGCTGGGTTAAAAAATCTTGCCTTTACTATTTACAAGTTTATAGCTTATTTACTAGTTTAGGGCAAGTTACTGCACTCTGTGCTTCAGTTTTTCCAGCTATAAATTAGAGATAGCAAAAATATATACCTCATAAAGTTATTGTGAGTTTTAAATGAGTCAGCCTATAATTAGAATAGTACCTGGCACATAATAAGTGTTATAAATAAGTATTGGTGAAATAATAATATAAAGTAAAATGTGAATAGAATGGCAACCCAGATGAGAGGCTTTCCAATGGAGCAAGCAAAGATCTGGTCTATGATTGGCAGTCATTATAGTTGACTTCAGTAATGTGTAAGAACATTTCTCTAGTTCAAAACATAGAGATGTCCGAAGAAAACAACAATGTTTCTTAAAACATAGGTGAATTTGGGATGAGGAAGTCAAAATGGCGGGCTAGGTAAAAGCAGGGCTCACCTCCTCTCAGGACTGCATTAAAATGACTACCAAACTATAAAATAATCATCAGGGAGGACCACCTGATATCTAACTGATCATAACACATACAACTGAAGATACAAATAAAAACTCACATTGAGATCAATATGTGGGTAGAGATGTGAAACAGGACGGCCCCGCACCAGTGTGTGGTGGTGGAGCACCGGAGGGAGAGCACGGCTGCAGAGTCCCCCCAAAGGAGAGAGGGGTCCTAGCCCCACACAGGGGCTCCCCAGTTTGGAGTCCCAGCCCTGGGAAGAGGGGTTCCCACAAAATATGACTATAAAAATCAGTGGAGAATCTGGCCATTCAGGTGAGATGGAAGGAACCTGAAAACTCAGACGCCTCCCTTAAAGGGCCTGTGCACAGATTCACTCACTCGCAGACATGCATCCTGGGCTCCAGCGGAGGGTCAGCAACTTGGAAGACACAAGAGATATATAGGAAAAGATGGATTTGTGTGGCACCTGAGCGAAGGCTGGGGGAACAGCTGCCATTGTTCTTTTGTTGGGCTCTCTTTTGGGGCAGCCTGCAGCCTGCAGACAGGCGCCATCTTATCTCTGTTGAATCCTCTCGCCTCATGGCCAATCCTGACGCTACATTGGCTCAGTGAGATCATCCGCCTCACCCAACCTACAGATTGCCCATGGTGGGCCTGTTGCCCAGAAACTGTTCTCAGCATGCCCCTTCTTGGGGCCGCACATTCCACACAGGAAATGAACCTTGGCTTGTAAGGCATACACATTTTGTGGAAGACATTTGGTGGCAGTTCCCTGCTGCCAGCATGAACTGAAGTATATCTCTTGGGCGAATTGCAGGGCTTTGCGGGCCCAACATAGACAGCAGCTGGCCTTGCTGTGATCTATGACTTTTGTGCCATGAACTCATAACTGGCAGCGAATCTGATGCTGTATTGACCTGACGGCCCCTTGTCTCCTTAAGACCCCACCCGACCCATAAATTGCTTGCAGGGGAGGCATTGCTGGGCAGCCACACCTCGCCTTGCCCCTTCTCCGGGGCCACCCGTTCTGCACAGGCAGGACCTTGGCTCCCATGGCGCACACATTTCAGGGTAGACATTTGGAGCGGACCACTGCTGCCAGCTTGAGCTGCAGTACCTCTTGGGCAGATTGCAGGGTTCTGTGGGCCCGATACAGATGGCAGCTGATCTCTCTGTGATCTGTGACTTTTGCGGAAGTCTGTGGATGCAGAACTGGTGGCAAATCTGATGCTGTATTGGCCTGATGGACCCGAGTCTCTCTGAGACTCAGCCCCATCCAACACACAAATTACCTACAGCGGGCCTGTCGCCTGGTAGCCGCCCCTGCCCTGCCCCCTCCTGGGTCTGCTCATTTCCTGCAGGCAACAGATTTCAGCTTGCACATGCTATGAGTGGCCCTCACAGCATGCACATTTTGAGGGAGGCAGTTAGTAGCGGACCGCTGCTGCAACATGAGCTGCAGTATCTTGTGGGCAGCTCACGGGTGGCTCATGGGGTTCTGTGGCCTGATGCAAATGGCAGCTGGCCTTGCTGTGATCTGTGACTTTTGCGGGAGCCCACAGACACAGAACTGGCAGCAAATCGTTGCTCTATTGAGCCGATGGCCCTGTGTCTGTCTGAGGCCTTACTCTACAAATTACCAATCTACAAATTACCAATAGCAAGCCTGTTCCCAGGCAGCCAGCCCCAACCTGCGCTTTCCTTGGGTTGAGAATTTGACAGCAAACAACAGCAATCAGCTTCTGCTGCCCACGCAAGGCCTGTGTATTCCAGGAGAGATTTTTGATGACAGGCCACAAATCTTACCCTGATCACAGTATTTCTCGAACAGATCTCAAGAGTTGGCAGGCTCGAGGCGGGTAGCAACTGGCTTTGCTGCAATGTGAGACTTTTATAGGATGCCAGTACTGGCACAAAAATTGACACTGCAGTAGCCAGGGAAAATCTGCTCACTATACCCTGGTGACTCCCTGGGTCCCTGTACCACCCAACTCATATACCACCCAAAGGCTCTTCCATCCGTGGAGTCTTACAGGCAATTGGCAGGCATCTTCGGGCCTTGAGGTACACTAGACCTTTTGCTAAACCGCTCTAGGCTTGGTACTGGGATAACTGGACCACGGCTTGCAGTTTTGTCTCTCCCACTTACCTCCATAAGCAGCAATCATCACTTTGTAGCTCCCATCAGGTGGCCCTGAGCAGTCAAAGTAGACCTTGGCCTACTCAGGAGACCCTCCCAAGGGACCACAAAACCAACACACCCAGAGGCTGTTGCCAGACCACAGCAGAGCAACACCTGACTAGTCCCATAAGCAGTACACCCAAAGAGTGGTCTCAACAAGTACACAAGCCTGCTGGGGACAATTCTACTCCCTGGGGTCAGCCCCCACATAGCAACTCATACCCTGTGAGTGTAGCCAATTCCCACAACGAGTCAGCTTGAGAGTCAATCCAATCCACTGACCTGCTAATAGCAATAAAGGCTTAGCTATATCAGGAGAACACACACAACACATACAAAGAACATGTCCAGAGCCCTCCGTGCAAGCGATTATAAAGACTGAGCCACTGGGCTACAAAGGACACCTACTACATGAAGCCATCTGGCCAAGCCTGAGAGACATAACAAACCCTCTTAATACATAGAAACAAACACAGAGAGACAACTAAAATGAGAAAACAAAGAAACATGCCACAAATGAAACAGATGAAAACTCTAGAAAAAAAATCTAAACAAAATGGAGGCAAGAAACCTACCAGAGACAGGGTTCAAAACAATGGTTATAAGGATGCTCATCAAACTTAGAGGGAGAAGGGATCATCTCAGTGAGGACTTCAACAGAAAGGCAATAAATATAAAAAAGGACAAAGAAACCCTAAAAAAGAACCAGTAAGAAATGAAGAATACAACAACTGAAAAGAGGAATATGCTAGAAGGAATCAACAGTAGATTGGATGAAGCAGAGGATTGAATCAGTGAATTGAAAGACAAGGGAGCAGAAAACACTCAATTGGAACAGCAAAAAGAAAAAAGAATTTTAAAAAATAAGGATAGTTTAAGAGGCCTCTGGAATAACATCAAGCATACTAATATCTACATTATAGCAGTACCAGAAGGAGAAGAGAGAAAGCAAGGGATTGAGAATTTATTTGAAGAAATAATGACAGAAAACTTCCCTAACCTGGTGAAGGACTTAGACATAGAAGTCCAGGAAGCACAGATTCTTAAACAAGAGGAACTCAAACAGACTTACATCAAGACGCATCACAATTAAAATGCCAAAGGTTAAAGACAAGGGGAGAATCTTAAAAGTAGCAAGGGAAAAGCAGCTAGTTACTTACAAGGGTACTCCCTTAAGAATGTCAGCTAATTTTTTCAACAGAAACTTGGCAGGCCAGAAGGGACTGGCAAGAAATATTCAAAGTAATAAAAAGCAAGAACTTACAACCAAGATACAGAGGACAATCTGATGACTGCCAGAAGGGAGGGAGATTGGGGGTCTGGGAGGAAAAGATGAAGAATTGAAGCACAAATTAGTAGTTTAAGAATAGTCACAGGGATGTAGAGTACAGCATAGGGAATTTAGTCAATAGTATTTTAATGTCTATGTGTAGAGCCAGATGGGTGATAATCAGAGGAATCATTTCATAAACTATATAAATGTCTAATAATGTACTGTATACCTAAAACTAATAACAATTAAAGGAAGAAAGAAAGAAATATAGGTGAGTTTGAAATTATCAGTGAGTTAATGATGGTTGATTGCAAGAAATCATTGCTCAATATACTTTTCTTTTCCGTGTTGTTCAACAAAACTGATTATTTTTGCAAATAATATCTGCTGAATTTTAACCATTAATGAATGAAGAGGATGCCCTCACTCATTTATACATTAATATACTATGCCAGTGCCAATAAATTTATATTTACTATTAATTTACTTGATTTCTGTTTTCTAGAACAAAATTGTGATAATGAAATAGCAACCTCTGAAATAATCTAGATGTTTAGATTTGTCAAATTAGCAGAGTTAGCACATACATACAATCAATTTGTTAATCGATTTGTTAAAATATACTGAGAATTGAAACTCTCCTGTAAATAATGTTTAAGTAAACTTACTATTTCAGAAAATACTTGAGTAGTAAAAGGCAATGGCTAAAATATTTGACTTTTGTGGCCCAATTGTTGGTCATTAGTTATGTGGTTTTGAGTTTATTAAGTAGATTCTTCCTGCCTTCATGGGTAAAAGGATGACAGTAATAGGACCTAGCTCAAAAGATTCTAATGAGTGAAATAATTCCAATTTGTGATGTATCTGATAAACTGCTCAAAAAAGTGTTAGGATTTATTAGAGTTTGACATTGCCTTGGTGCTACCATAATATAATCAACTATCAATTCTGTATATGAGAAAGCTTTGATATGGAAATCTGATTAATAGAGTTTTGTGTATGTGGATGGTATAAAAATGGAAAATTTAATGATGGAGGTCTTGTAAAATTAGAACAGAAGAAAGCCATTTACACTGACCTTCTGTGTTACAGGTACCGTGTGAGGAACTTTCACATACATTATCTCATTTAGTCTGCACAATAGCCTTGTACAATGGTAATTATTCTTTTATTACAGAATTGTCATAAGAAAAATCCTGTTCCAGAGACCTACAGACAGTTAGTGGCAGAACCATATTCAAATCCCCCAATCTCCTATTTTTACTTTCTTGTAGAAAATGTGATTACTCCATAATATTGATTGAATGGAGATGAACTTTTCCTCTTTTTGATGTTTTAGCTAGTGTAACTGATTGAAGCAGTTCATGACCTGATCTCTCCTGCTGTTGTGTATGTAACTATGCTGGAAATGAGTCATATAGTAATTATGGTTTATAGTTTCTTGTTCTCTGATAAATTGCCAATATATAGGTTATGAGGTATGACTGATGAAATTATAGTTAGATAGATGGATGGATAGATAGATAGATGTAGTTAGTAGGAAAAATAAAAGCCAGTTAGGCTTCACTATAAATGGATAAAAGACTAATTTTTCTGAGAATTGCAGAACTTGGACATTTGTAAAGGCTTGAGAATGGGTCCTGAAACTTTAGCAACCAGGAAAAATTAAGCTAGAAGAAGGATATAACAGAGGGGAAAATGACCCCACTCTCCTTAACTTTCAAATGTTTTTAAGCATTAAAAATGACATATCTTAATATACTCGGAAACCTTTAAAATATTTGTATATATTCAGACATATAAGTCTCTTTATTACAAAGTGCCTGTTTTATAAATAGGCACTGAGAGAAAGTACTTTATAAAAATAAAATTAGAATTTATATTGCATTTAGAACAAAAGATAAATTATCTCATATTTAAATCTTTGGATAAAGACAGATTTTTTTTTTGCTGTCCTTCTGAATTTATTATATAATTTAGGTAATTTTGGTTTAGAATTTGCTTATATTGAAAACTTGATAGTTTTAGCTTTGAGAAAGGCTGAAGTTTTATTTCTATCTTAGAGCTCCCTCTTCTGGTTATTGGCAAGTTTGAGAAATTCTGAATTTTATCAGTGAGTTCCAAGATTTGTGTCAGAATTCCTTTCCATATTTTTATAATTAAATTTCTGAAGTGTGACTGTAGATCAATAGTTTTGATAGTTAGGATTGACCAGTTTACCTTAAATGCCGTGCATGATGACCAGAAACCATTTATATACACTGGGAACCTCTAAGAAGTTTACATCTGAGAGCAAAGACGTCTTGTATCTTAGGGGTCAAATGGGAACATCATAAGAGAAACAAAAGAAAGAAGGAAGAAAACTGATGTAATTCGGCCCTTATTATTTGTCAAGTGAAGTACTAGATACTCCCTAGCCACCATCTTAAAGAGTCCAGTGCTTGCTGGTTTAACAAAAGGGAATCGAGGTACAAAGAGTTTAAGTGACTTTCCCAAGATCACATAACTAGTAGGGCCAGCCATCAAGGTCTTCCTAATTCCAACTCCTGTCCTTTCTCCTTTAACATATAATAAATGGTAGAGACAAGTAGAAAAGAGTGATGTATGACAGATAAGAGTTTGTGACTTATTTATTCAAGTACTCCTTTAACAAGTATGATTAGATTTGTAGATTGCAGAGTATATATTGTTTTAAATAAGTTATATTTCAATTTATAATATTTTAGTGGGCAGGCAGTACATAAATACTGTTAGATGTCAAATAATCTCTTTATTACAAAGTAAGAAACACTAACAAATTGTGTCCTTTTTATCCTTCCCCATCCCTTATTTTAAACACTGAATATTGTGTTTTCCTTGTCCCCCTAGAGGAGGGGGTAAAAAAGAGGAGGAAAAGATGGAAAGACACTGTTTTTTACCTAGTGTTTTTTACATGTTCAGTGTTTTTATTTTATTTTTTGTTTGTTTTTATTAATTATCCCAACAATCTCACGGTGTTAGGCATAGATTTTTAATTATCCCAATAGGATAAACATACTTCCTGACAGTTTTGATTAACTTCTGTTGTCCATGGATATTATTAATAGCACCCCCTTTTACTCTTCAGAATATCCCAATTATATATATTATATGTCCTTCTAATAATCCATGTTTTATACTTGTCGAAACAGAGTCCCAGCGAAGTGAAGCAACGAGCCCGCGGTAACCAGTTTGTAAGTTGCCAAGCAAGGACTGGGAGATAATTCTGCCTGACCTTAAAGCTCTGCCATAGTTGCATCTGTCGCAACATCTTCAGAATGTTTTCAGGGCTTTTTGACTCCCTTACCTACCGAGGCATATGATTTATTGCTTACAGGTTTTATAGGCTAAGTCATAACTGCAATTAAACTGTACACATTATATAAAATTCCACTCATTTTGATTTGTAGAGTGATCACTGTACAGTGCTTTACTCGGTCATATCAAAAAGTTTTTATGACACTGAAATGTATTATTTTTATTTAATATTTTGCCCTTTCTGTGGTGCTCTATCAGATCAAAGTGTTAACCTTGTTGCATAATTATTTTATTAATGAGTTTCTGGTAGAATTGTGTCATTGTCAGAGAGAAGAGAGTTCTTTGTATTAGAACTTTCGATGCTGGGATCATCAGATGTATAGGTCCTTGAAATTCATCCTCAGTAAAGCTGTCCACAGGTAAAACATGCTGCATGAACATAGAGGCATAGGTGGAGGGTAGAGAGTGGTTTGAAACTCAAATATGAAATGCAGAGTAAGGACACCCTTGGACGAGGACTTTACAGAAAGGCAGCCTTAGGGACATATAGAAGGTGTGTACCTAAAGGGAAGCAGTTCAATACGTTTTTACTTAAGATCGTGGGGGGCTCTGAACAGCCAGATAGTAAGATGCTACACTTGGTAAGAGTCACTTACTTTAATGTGACTTAACACATTTCTTCTCCCAGAAATACTTAAATTTTAAAAAGCTGAATGGTAGACAGAAATCTCAGCATTGGTTGACAGCCCAGATGAAGCTATGTAAGTATGACAGTGAGGGGTCTGCTTGGAAGTGAAAGCTATCTACTCTGGCAATTGGTTAGGGTACCTCTTGGAATACCACTATTCATTTAGGTAGACTTAAACATTGTGAATGATGATTTTACAAAGCTGTTCTCTTTCTGGGTTTTGCTCCTGACATAGAAATCCAAATTATATACTTCCTTTTCTTCTCTTTCTTGGCTAAAAATAACACATACAGTATATAATACGAGTATATAATAAACTTTCTCACTTTTGTGTGAGAAACAGTTCTGTGTTGTATGTGTGAGAAAAGAATTTTTTGTGTGCAGATAATGAGGGAGAAAGGGAGAAAAACATTTTAAAATCTGCACTTTGCACAAAGACCATCTTGAATCTTAAAAAAGCATTTCTACAAAGTCGGCTAGCTGAAAACCTGTCCAAGTTTTGCAAAATCCAGTTGGAAGAATTCTTTACCATTTTATCAGCATCTTCTTTCTCATCTTAGCTTATTAGGGATTGCCAAAATATATTCCAATGTATGTTAAAAGCACTTTCCCTTTCTTTTTCTACTCATATGTCCTTGTGTCTAGCCTCTTAATAGCCTATAATCAGGTGAATGGTTTGTGCTACAGTTAAATGAAGAAGGCCTTATGCTGGAGGCACCCTGATGTGTTGCCATGGAAATACCATGATCACTGATTCAGCATTAGGATTTTGGGGCACACTATGGAAATGAGAATAGAGAGAAGGCAAGGTGGGATTTTCTTTAAAAGGACTCAAAATAACTTGTAATACTTGTCCCTTGTTTATGCAACAAACATGTCCTTTAAAGAGTTCGTTTTTTTTACATATAAGTTTAACAAATAAAATCCTGTTACAGATTTGTTAAAGTAGCCTGATAGCTCTAGTTGGCAGGTTTGGAAATAAAAAATATGGGGATTTTGTTGTTGTTGTTGCTATGGTTATTAATGATAACAGTACTTATCCCCTGGTTATATTATTTTAAAATAATTAAATACCGTGATGTATGTAAAGCATTCAGCATGGCATTGAACGCTGTAGTTAGGATTTCTGAAGCTGTCTCTCTGATTCCCATCCCCACATTACTCAATCAAACACTAATCTGAACATTGCTGTGAATTGGCTGCATAGAGGTAATTGAGGTTAGTAATCAGCTGACCCTAAAATGGAGAGCTTGTCCTGGGTTATCTGGTCGGGTCCACTGCAGTCATATGAGCCCTTAAGAGCAGAAGAGGAGGCAGAAACATCAATCAGAGAGATGTAGCGTAAGGAGAAGTCAGAGCTATTTGAAGCATGAGGAGGACTAGATCCAATGTTGCTGGGAGCAAAAAAAAAAAAATGCAGGTGAGCTCCAGGAAGCTGAGAACAATCCCTGGACAACAGCCATCCTGGAAACAGGTACTGCTGTCCTGTGCCGGCAGGGACACGAAGTCCGTCAAAAAACCTGTGTGGACTCGAAAGCAGATTTCTCTCCAGAGCCTCCAGAAGGAAATGCAGCCCCACTAGCCCCTTGATTTAAACGTTGTAGGACGCAGAGAGACTGAGCCTGCAGGACTTAAAGATGTCCAAAACCGTGAGATAATAAACATATGTTGTTTCAGCAGCTAAATTTGTGGTAATTTGTATGGCAGCAATAGAAAACCGATATAAGCACAAAGGAATGGCCAATAAATGTCTTTCTTTTCTCCTTTTTTTCTGGCCCCCATCTCTTATTTTATCATTGCCCTCCTTTTCTCTCATTGGTATCCTTACTTTTTGTTCGTTTGTCTGTTTTTTACTCACGTACTTGAAATCAGGGAATCTGAGAAAAGGAGATCTACTCTATTTTCAATCTTGTTCTACTCTTGCCATTCTCAGAGTGCTCATTTCTCTCACAGTCCCCTTTTCTTCCTCTCCCCTTGTTCATCCTCAACCCCTCTTCCCCTAGAGGGCTCAGAGTGATAGATGGGCCGTGGTGGCTGGGAGTGTGACCGAGATTATTTAGGGGATGTGGGAAGAAACGTGTTACTTGTTTCTTCACAAAAAAAGAAAAAAAAATAGGCTTGTTTTTAAACGTAGTACTTGCCTGTTTTTGTAAAACATTGTAGAAGCTTTGCCCCATTGGCTCCTCAGCCAAATGTCTGAACCTTGATTGAAGTGACAGTGCCAACATGCAACTGTCTGTGGGGAGGAAGGGAGGCAAAGGGAAAACCAACTGTAAAAGCCTGAGTTCGAAGACTTTCTGATATATTTGAGAAAGGTCAAGGGGACCGTTATGACTAAAGGGAAAGTGGTAGGAAATGAGGTTGCAGATGTATCCAGGACTAGTTCACGGAGGACATATTAAGTCATAGTAAAAAGAGTTGATTTTGTTCTAAGTGTAATAGGAAGCAATCAAGAATTTTTGGTAAAAGAGCGATATGATCCAAATTGTGTTTTAAAAAGATCCATCTGGCTGCCGTGCGAGAACACTCTAGAAGGAATCAAAAGTAGGAGTAAGGAAGCTAGTTAGGATGTTACTGCAGTGAACTAGAAAGGGAAAAATAGTGGCTTGGAAAAAATGATGGAGGCAGAGATACTGAGAACAGTCAGATTTGGGGTACCATTTGGAAGTGAAGCATACAAAAAAGGGGTTCTCTCGTTCAGGTCATCCTGTGACACTGTTGTTTCTATCTTTCTCCATCCACAGTCACCATTCAAGTGAGCTGGTTTGATTTGCTTGCCAGGTCACTGTGCTCATCTCCTGTTGCTCACTTGGTCCATGAAATGTCACCTCCTGTCACATTATATGTTGTTGCCTCACTGAAGCAGTGCATACTTTCTGCTCCCTGTGCAGGACCTGTGGTGCTTGGTTTCAACGTGTGGACCTTGACTCTGGTTCTCCAAAGTGATTTATTTCCAATGATGCTACTTGGTCCTTTAAACAAAAAGACCCTGCTGACCCCTCCCCTGTGCTCCCTATGTAGTACTAGATGTGTCATGTTGCAGCACTACCCGATTGCAGTCTGCTTCTCAAGAGTCAGCTCAAGTAGTGTGGAAAACTTAGAGAATCGTGTGGTTATCTTTAAGTTCTGGTATGTCAGTTAATAGTTTCACCATAGTAGGAATCTAAACATTTAAAAAAAGAAAGTGGCTTATTGTGAATGATAAAATAAATGATTCACTGTCTCACATTTAAAGACATTTGCTTCTCCTCTTATAATGACACTTATTTATTTAATATTTAAGTATTTGCCTTTGCCTTCCTTTCTACTTCATTCTCAAATTCGTCCTTTAAATCTGTAAACTGCCTCAGGCTTATCTATTTATTTATTTGTAATCAAGAAAACACTTCAACATTAAATGAATAAATAAATGAATATTGAAGTGGATAAACTACTTTGCCTTAGTGAGTGTGTAGTGAAGACCTAGAAAAAAGAAACAATTATTTATCTCATAGAGGAAAGCTTCACGAGGCATCTTTGAAGATGTTTTTCATGCACAAGAAAGGGAGCAATACACTAATATAGATTTTTTTTTTAACACAAAACTTCAGAAAATGACCTTGGGTATTTATTATAAATACTCAAGAATAGATTGGGACTTTTTAGACAATTCATTAAAAATAACTTTTCATCTATCTGAGACTACTTAAATGTGATTCCATATGGAAAAGAAGATAGACTAGATGGGTTAAATAAAAATAATGTTTAAAAGTGAAAATATAATTAACATGTGACTTTTTATTTTTGGAAAAATAAAAAATATACATATAACATGAGATTTCAAAATGTTGCAATGATAAAAGTTTTGGCTATACCATACCATTATGTCACATTTGAAGGAATTTTTAATGGAACATTTAAAGAAAAAAAATTGTAACCAAAACACAACAGCAAATCAAATTTATGATTCTTTTTCTTTTTATTTTCTCTATTGTTTGCTTGAGGACTAGTGTTCTAATTGATTATAAGTAAGAATTGGCAGCTCAGATTCAATGTACATCAAAACCGGAATCAATTTTAGAGTTACAGATAAATGATTCAAGAAATAGTTTGGGGGAGCTCTTTTAACATTGCAACTCTAATTAATCAGGTGGAATTTAATAGAGCCTGTATTAAGCAGAAACTGAGATAAAAATTTCTTTTTCTCTGTATACAGAACATTTTCTTGTTTGCCCTAGCTCTTTTTAAAGGGAGAAATCACTCAGAGTGTATTTACTATGCCTGGAAGTGTAGCAAAATAGTAATATACGTTTATGGATCAAAGATGAATTCACAGCAAAATGTACTGTATTGGGGTGCTAGTCAGAGAGGCCTGTGTTGCTTGTCACTTAATATATGTGGATTCTCACATACGACCCCACTCATCTATGCTACTGATGTTATCCAAAGTTCAGTTTTAATCAAGGGCATTTCCAGCCAGGCACGACTTACTTGCCTGACTCCCCCGCCCCCTTCTCCTTCCCTGGGATTGACTAGGGTTCAGAAGTTAATAAGAATTAACTTCTTGAAATAACTTACTTAAATTTCCATAACTTTCTGGTAAATCATAGAGTTAGTTCTATGTTACCTGCTAGAGTGGCTCCAGGCCTCTGCAGGTTGGGACTAGATTGAGCAGTTTGGCAGTGGCTGCTCCTGCAGAGACAGGCAAACTGAGAGGTGGGTGACTGTGTGGCTGAGTTACCTAAAAATGGAAGAGCGAGCAACCACCTCTATTTAGAAGAACTAATGTTTACTGAGAGTCCCCGCTGTGTGGCATTGCTGCATTCTTACAAATGCCTTTGTGAGCCAAAGAGAATGCAGTTTGCTACTTGAAATTTTAAAAAATTAGCTTAAGATAAAAAAAGTTGTAAAAATATTATGATATTTTCAGGATCTTGTGATTTTTGTAGTATGAATCATTTTTTTTTTTTAATTCGCAGTTTGTTTTGACTCTGTTTCACAGTCTAAATTTTCTGAATGTAAGAGCAATATGTAAACATGTCCTTTATAATCAATGAATTAATAGTAAAAGTAGAAAGAATGAGTCTGTTGTGTATTCTTTTGTTTCCCATGTTGACTTTACAAATTTTTTCAGTTTAGCATATCACATATCACAATAAAATAGTTTAAATAAACTTTTGTTCATTTAACTTAGTATTGTTTGTTATAGGATAAAAATAGCAAAACCAAAACCAAGCAAGCTTCATTATTTTGATAAAATTAAATAACTTAAACATCTGGTTTTGGTGATGGTGATAAAAAATCTATTGATTTGTTAAATAAACCTTTTTACTTTTTATACAGATATAAAGTCAATAATAAAATAATTTTTTTAAAAAGATATCATATACAGCTTAAATTCATCTTGATTCAAATCAAACATATTTTTCTAGGCCTAGGAGTCTATGAAAAAATTCTGAATGCATTTTAATAAAAACTAGTCTCTTTATCTTATGGTAACTGAGGTCTCACAAGACATCTCCTGTCAGAATAGTGAAGGAATAGTTTAATTCTTCTTATTGCATCAGAATTAATATAATTTCTAGAAGCCCACATGGCCCTGCAATTAAGTATTTTATTATCAGTATTTAATATAAAATCTTAGAAGGAACCACTGGGATGTAGAACCAAAGAATATATATTGACGAAAATTAAAATTAAATTGTTTGTTTATTTATAGTATCTAAGAAGTCTTTTAAACACTAGATGGCACTAAAAATATATCATGATAAATTCTATTTTCATCAGGATAAAGCAATAATAATTTTATGACTTCACAAGATGTTGCATTTTTTGTTTACAATTTTTAAACATTTAAAACAGTTTGTGAGTGGTACTAGCACAATTGATTGTTGAAGTAAGTAATAAGATTACCAAACTTTAGAAATAGAAATACATAATTCATAATTAAAATCACTGGAATTGTTATTTCAGTGACCAACAGATATTCCCTTACAGAAGGCTTCTTTATTATCTGAGGTTGCCCCCTTTAAGTTCACTAAGAAGTACGTTGCAAAAGCAAATAATGAATAGCTTCTTGAACGTTTGATAATCTGATTGAGACATGAGTCAGTTGAACACATTGATAAAGCATTTAAATTCTTGACAGATAATACTTCCCCTTGCAAAGATAACATAAGACTAATGGTATGCCAATACCTGATGACATCAGTGACTCGTGATTGATTTATCTTTGATCCGAGGAATATTAACAATTAGTCACTGCACAGAATACTTTGAAATGCCCTGACATCTCCCAATTTAAAGAGTTTTCTAAATTTGATAGCAGTCCTATAAATTTACTCATCATCAATAATATTTTGTGAAACTGAAAGAAACTTTTGTATACTATTGATAATAAACAAATTTTGATCAGCTGTGCTAGAAGAAAGGCTAAGGTATTCTCGTCATATGGAGATGTGATTGAAGAGTGTGATCAGTCAACAGGGAGAGGTTAGTCAGAGAATAACATAATCCAAGTGCTCACATAGTTTCTGGCTCTTGTGATATATGTAGTATTTGTCTGCTTCTAAAAGTTTCTAATTTTTTCTGACTTCTTTTCTCATTCCGAATACATATTAATTTCATGTGTAAATTTTGTATTTTTTTTCTTAAATAAGGCTCCAAAAATTCATGTAAACTTCAGACTGCTCAAATCCGGACCTGGATCCACCTTGCTTCAACCTCTTTTAATTCCTGCCAATGCCTTGTGTCCTACTTTGGGCCCTTCATGAGAAGGCAGGGATTTTTGGAAGGGACAATAATGGTACGAAAAATAGAAGGAAACAAGAAAAGAGGAAGAGCAAACATAAGATGTACTGACTCCATAAAAGAAGTCATAGGCATGTGTCTACAGGAGCTGAGCAGGACTGTTAAAGAACGGGCCTTGAGGACATCACCATTCATAGGGTCGCCAAGAGCCAGAGCCAACTCAATGGCATGAAATACACAATGCCTTGCTCCTACTGAACTCCCTGACTTTATCTATGTTCAGCCCTTAATCTTGTATTCCTATAAAAAGTAATTATTCATTTTTATTCTATAGTTTGTACTTAAAAAAAAAAAAAACTATTGTACTTTTGTTTATGTTGTTCTCTTTGTTTTTTATGGCCCTTCTAATTTCTACTTGCCTAGATCTGCATAACCTGGTTTATATATCATTTCCTTCGCAAAAAGGATTCTGATCTCTCTCCCAAACCTCCACATTTCCTTAAGCCAGTCAAGAGTAATTTCCCCCTCATCTAGAAAAATGTATCTTTATTTTTTCTATGACAGACTTCCTTGGTTACCTTCTATTATATATATTTATGAATATGTGTTATTTTCCCTATTGGGCTGTTGACTTCCTGATGAAAGAGTCTAAATCTTACCCATATTTGCATTCCATATTGTATCTAGCACAGTGTGATATGTCATAGGTAACCTACAAATAAATGTAAAATAAATTAATGAATGTATAAGCATTTGATCTGAGGGTCACAGTGTATGTTTTGCTCTGCCTGTTTATTTGAACTCTTTAATATGTTGGGCTTAGGAATATACTTATATTTAAAATAAAATATGCAACAACCAGAGACTCTTGGAGAAAATAAAAGAGGGTGTTTCTTCTATGTTTACAAGAAATCATGATTCTATCTCAGCATAGTCAATATTACAAGGTCATAGTTCCCTCTTCGAGCATATTTTTCATCTATATCAAGAGTCAGCAAAACACAGCTCATGGTCTAAACTCAGTCAGCTGCCTGTTTTTATAAATAAAGTGTTATTGAAAAACAGCTATACCTATTCATTTTTACCATGTCTACGGTAGTTTTTAAGCTACAATAGCAAAGTGGAATAGTTGCGATAGAGACTGAGGGAGCAAGCCTGAAATCTTTACTATCTCTAGTCTTTTAAAAAATGTGTCGCTGACTCCTTGTCTAAATCTTGGTGGTAGTTCAGTAGCCAGATGAGTGGAAAGGAGTGTCCAAAATCCTTTTCTTTTTAAAAATAAGTAGGGAATGAGAAAACTACTAAAATTTCTGTTTTGGAGCTATCATTTTTTCAGTGTCTGAGAGGTTAGTGTTCTCTTGGAGCATATAAACCTCATTAGATAGCAGAGCTATTCCACAGGAAGAAGAAAAGGAGGTAGGGTACTTTAGCAAATTTTTTCTCTTTGTTCTGGTTTGGTTTGGAATCAGGATTAACTTCTCTTAATGGAATTGATGTAAACCCTGAAATAATTCAATTGATTTTACTTAGCTCTGTTGCAAAGGAATAAAGTTGCTTCATCTCCCTTAAAAGAGGTGATGTATTAATAGTGAAACCATTAGTACATTAACATAATATGTACCATTTCCTATAATGTTAATGAACTAGTGTGTTATAAATTTATGTGTATTTGTAAATGCAATAGAAAGTTGACACCAGATTATAGTATAGTATGTATATATACATATATATACACACACATATGTATACGTATATATATCTTTTATATATATATCTTAATACTCTAAAAATTGGCTCCTAAGCATTAAATTGAAAAACTCAACAAGCTGTCTTAGACTTGATTATTTATGATCTCCCTAAACCCTTATCACTGTTGACCATCTCTACCGTCTTAAAACACTTTCTTTGCTTCTTCGATATTGCAGCTTGGTTATCTCCATCCACTTCATGGATGGTCCTTACCTATGTCCCATTTCTTCCCTTCTTCTTTGCTCCTAAAACTATATTGCAGGGCCCATGGCTGGTCTTATGTTTTTCTCATTGCTCTGATTTCTTTTTGTTTCATGATTTCATCCTGTATCCCTATGTAAATAATCTTCAACTTCTCATCTCTGCTATGTATTTTGCCTTAGTTTCAGTTCCACAACTTTAAACACCTGCTAGGATGTATCAACTCAACTTCTTTGCCACTTAGGAATCTCCTAATTTGGCCATTTCCTTAGCAACTAAAGCTCAAAGTGTTATCTCAGTCCTGACTCTGCCTTCCTTCTTCCGTACCATCTCATCATCGCCCACAGTGAAACGAAGTTATCCCCTTCTGTTCTAATCTCTTTGCCAGCATCTGTGTGGTACTGAGTATTTTAACTAGTTTCCCTGACTCTGTCTCTATCCATCTTATTTTTCAAATGATATTAAATTTACTTATTTAACATTTGAAGGGAAATAAAGATTTCAGAACATGCATTCTCTTTTTTAATGTTATTTATAATTAAATCAGAGGAATAATTTAATGATACAGGGTTTGTTTATTCATTTAACAAATATTTCATTTATCACCAATGATATGCCAGGCCTCTGTTCTAGGCTTTGGAGATAAAGTAATAAACAACACAAATAAAGATCTCTGCCCTAAAGCAGTTTATATTCTATTTGAGGGAATAGATAAGAAACAAGATGAAAAGACTTATAGTGTTAGTTACATGTGCTAAAGAAAAAAATGAATATGGTAAGAAGATATGAAATGTCGAAGGAAGATTTCACTGAAATGACTTTTGTATGAAGTTATGAAGAAAGTATAAAAGACAGCCAAGTGGGTATATGGAAGAAGAGCATTCTAGGCAGAAAACACAATAATAAAAGCAGAGAAGATGCCCGACATATTTAAGGAATAACAAAGAGGCCAGTGTGACCGGAAAGGAGAGTACCAGACAGAGGATTAAGGGATGAAGTCATAGTAAACGAAACTCCCTTTGTCTTTTAGCTGTCAGGCCACTAATGATGGCTGTGACAGGGCAGGACACTGGCTCCAGCCATCAGAAAGAAGCCCTCTCTTATGATCTATCTGGAAGCCAAGGGAGGAAAGCTCAAAATTTGTAAAGGTTAAAGATTTTACTCCTTGCTTTATATATCCATTCCTGGGCAGCAAACTATGGGTATGGAGGTATTATTCTTAAAACCAGTTCTTACCAACTCTCATTTTTAACAAAAACACACATGTATACCCTTTTGTTCACGGTAGGCCTAGCCCAATTCAGTGAAGGATGGGTCTGGTATGCAAAGAGAGTGCTGTGCCCTGGGGTTTGAGGTCTAGAACAGGAAACCTTCATTGCATATTAGACAGCTCTCACCCAGTTTTGGCTTCCTCTTGCTGCCTTTTACCTGGCCCTCCCTCTCCTAACCTCTCTGCACCATCTTATCCTGTTCAGACCAATTCCCAATCTTTTAGTAGAAGATCAAGTCATGGGGCAACCCTGTTAAAACCTAGTCTCACATGAAACTTTTAAGGTGAAGGGGTTTCAAGAGTATACTATGGCAGAAAAACCAGCTCTAACTGGCAAATACGAGGTAGTTCAACAGGCTATGCACTCCAAATAGATGTTCTCTTCAGTAATAAAACAACAACAAAAAGTATGTCTGCTATACAGACGTGGAGCTGCAGCCTGCTTATCCCTAAGATTGCTCATGTACCCAAGAACAAAGTATGGAAATGAGGATCTTAGATTTAAAAAATATAAATCCAGAATATTTATGCTAAGAAAAAATTAAAATACACAAGATATGCCATTCATATACAGCTAGTGCAGTTGACATTCTGAGAAAGTGGGACCCAAGGTACAGTTATCCAAGGAAGCAAATAAAAAAATCACATTGGCCAGAATGCAATATGGTGGGAGTGAGCTTAGAAGCGGCAGGTCTGCAGCTTTTATGTCAACTACCCCTTTCTCCTATCAACCCAACCCAATTTTGGGGACAGTTCCCGGCACCTTATCTGAAGAGTGGGTTATGAGGAGACAAGATGTGTAAACACCCTGCCTTATTCCTGAGAGATTTCCTTCTACAGAATGTAGTGGCTTGTGGGTTGGACCCATCAATCTTGTGTCATGCTTAATCTTTTCACTCTAATGTGGGAAATATTATTATGTATCCTTCTTTAAAAGGAAAACAACTTTCCTATCCAGGTCACTTTTGAAAGCTGGAGATTCTGGGGATGGAGACTCTGGTAGAGCATGCAGGCTCTGGAGGGATTTTCCCCAAAGCCCTCATGTGTATTTGCACAGAGCATGGTTAGAGTTCGTTTGCTACACTCAACACCAAGAGGAACAAGGCAGTGATGATGTGAACCTGGCCTGAGATACATGGCAGTGCCATCTGCCCCCTACCTACCCTATCCACACTTTCTCCCCTCTGCCGATTGGTGCCTTCCCCTTGAAATTTCCCGATGGCAAAAGAATTGCCCCTCCCTCCCTCACTCCCTCCCTCCCTCACCCCACTGTAGCTCAGTTCTGGGCCTCTGAAAGCAGGCAGGGCTGTGGATCTCTTTTTCCTCCTCTGAAAGTAGGCTGACTTTCTCTGAGAGCTGGAGGCCTAATACTTGAAATAGGGAATATTTCTTTTCATTTTCAGTTTTAAGCTCCCTTGTTGTAAATCTTCTAGGACTGGTTAGATGACGCATGCTTGTGTCAAGTTCTTTAGCACTATACAACTAGAACCAGGACAGGAGTTTCTGATTATTTGACTATTTTGAAATTAAGAAAATACAATGCAAAACGATAGAAAACCTTTGCATAATTGCAAATTATTTTGTCATCTCTCCTGCTCTCTCTTTTTGTAGTAGGCTTAGAAGAGAGAGGTTAAGAAGGGATAGAAGAAAAAATGAGAATAAATGAGTTTTTCATTTTCTGCATTTGATCACTTTGTCTTTAACCATACAGATTATGAATAATTTGTTTGTTTTATTTTTTTCATAGTATAAGTGCCTATCATCATCAGAGGTATTTTCTTTTTCCTCATTATGATTATTCAGTCTTATTGGCCTAGCATAAGAAATAAATCATTGAAATTTATACTATTTGTTTTTAACCATAAGTGGTTCCAATCAGCACTCATATCTGTCACACTCTCTGCATATTTAGTATGCAATATTAATTATTTATGTTCACTGAAGCAGATATTTCAGTCTTAAAACTCTTTGGTAATCCTTTAGAATTTATAGTACATAGTAGATCCTCGACACATATGAGTTAATTTATATAGCTGTGAAAGATAATATAGGTACAAGTTGATTGATAATCACAGTTAAAAATTTTTGAGATCAGTTCAACTACATATGGATACATCAATGAACATTTAGAAGTAAAATTTCTGGTGAATTATGTGAGAAAATTCTAGCAGAAAAATTATTTCTGAAAAGTGAGTAGTTATTTATGCAATGAGAAATTTACAAAGAATAGTGATATATTTCAAAGCTTGTCTTTATAAGATCTGAACTATCCAGCATTTTCTAAAGTCTGAGAAAAAAATATAGTTATACATTCTTTTTTTGGAACCAATATGGTGTTTGACTACAATCTTTATTGCAATTACATACATACATACTCTCCAGAGACACTTGGTTATCAATTTCTTCTTACTGATGAAGATAGAGCAGTTCTTGTCTCCTTTGTTCACCACGATTTATATATATATATCATCTGTCAGTAACTACATTCCTCTTCTGTGTGTCCTATTTTAGAAAGTACTTACGTATGATTTTCTTTGCCTTTTTTCTGGATGTAAATGTTTCCCTTTCTGACACAGTGTATCAAAGATGGGGTTTACTTTGAAATATTAAGAAACAAGTGAAAACCCACATAGAGATTTTTTTTAAAAGAAATATTTAACACTCTGTTTGGAGTGATAAGCAGCAATTTTGTCTAGACTGACAACAAAGTAATTGTCAATATGCTTAAATTGCTGGAGAGTGCACTTAGAACAGACACAAGTAACGATTTCTTTGTAGTGAGTATTGTTGGGTGAGGTAGGTGGTAGGTTGGCCTCAGAATAGATTTTTATTAATAAATCTTATGTGTTTTAATAAGATTTGAATTATCATAAACAAATGTATATTTTTCATATTTTGAAAATAAAAAAAAACAAATCCAAAAATTCCCACCAAAAAGTTCTTTTTTAAAAGGCTTCAGTTCTTTCCAGAGCTGATGATAGCTAATGGATGTGAAATAGATTTTACTGAAGACTGTGAGTGCTGCTATGGAAAGATCTTCACGGTATCTTGCTAAGTAAAAAAAAAAAAAAAGCATAGTGCACCCACAAAATGAATAAATATGGCTGCCTTCAAAAAGAGAAATAGGGCGTTAAAGGACAGGGATATGAGAGAGAGCTTTTTGATTTTGAACCAAGTACATATGTTACCTATTATGAAATGAATAAAAATAAAGTTTAAAGAACCCTTTGTGACTAAAAATATGTACGCACAAAACCTGTGAAACATCAAATGTTTGCCAATAGGGGATTAGTTAGATAAACCATGGAGCTCCATAGGATGAACTATACTCTGCATTTTGTAAGAAGTATGAGGTAGAGAGATATAGATACATTAGTAAGTAAACAAAAGCAAAGTGCAGTATGTGCAGTTAGTTTCATTTTTAAAGATCACAAAAAGAACATAATGTTCATGTGCCATTCTATATGCCAGTGTTCCTTTCTGGAATGACTCGCATGAAATGATGAATAGGGATTATCCTTAGGGAGGAGAAATATGTGAATGAATGGGTGGATGACTTTTAGCTGTCATTTTATACATTTATGTAGTATTTACATTTTTAATGTGTGCATATATTATTTTAGTTAATGAATACTTAAAAGTCAATTTATATTATGCTTTTGTGAAAAATGCTCAATATCATATTTCATATTTTCCTAAATTGATATGAATCCAAATGGATGAGTTATATATTAAAGGAAACTGTAAAAATTTCACAAGTGGATAGATGGCAGCTAATCCATTCTAAAGACTTACTTTTCCTTTTTTCAGTCACACTCAGTCTTTAGAAATGATTTACTAAAAATGAGTTGGATTTTACAAATTATTAACAATAATATGATGCAGCAGAAATAGCAGTGGTCTGAGAATTTCACTGTGGCTCTTCCACTGTAGACCTTCGACCTAAGACACAGCAACTTCCTTTGTTAAAAGAAGGAGGCAACTAGTTCATCTTTAAGATCTCGTCCTACCTTAGAATTCCTGGCTTCTCCTATTGCTAGAAAGCAGAGAATTTGATGTTAGTTTAAGTGGTTCTGGGAACTCTTTAAAGATTTTTTTAATGTCCTACATGATATTATTTGTCAGCAATAAGGAATGCCGACTCTCAGCAGAAATATCTTACACTAGGGTGTGTGAAGTAGCACCTAGGTAGACTTAGGTGAGTATGGTTGGTAGAATAATGACCCTCTGAAGATGTCCATGTGTTAATTTCTGAAACCTGTGAATATATTACCTTACATAACAAAGGGACTTTTGTAGTCCCTTTTGCAGATATGATTACGGGTTTTGAAATGGGAAGAGTTTCCTGGATGATCCAACATAATCACAGAGTACTTATAAGAGGGAAGCAGGAGGGTCAGTGTCAGAGAGGGAGACGTGAGGATGAAAGAGTCGGAGAGAGATTTGCAGATGTTACACTTCTGACTTTGAAGACGAACAAAAGGGCCTCTAGCCAGGTACAGCAGGCATCCTCTAGAATCTGGAAAAGGCAAAGAAATATTCTCCTGAGCCTCTAGAAGAAACAAAATCCTGCAGACACCCCGGTTTTAGCCCAGTGAAACCCATTGTGGACTTCCGATCTCCAGAAAGGTATCTTAATAAGTTTATGCTGTTTTCAATCACCAAGTTGTGGTAATTTGTTACAGCAGTAATAGGAAACTAATGCAGTGATTTATATCTAGAATTGAAATTCGAGGGCCATATCAATTTTATGTGTTTCCATCTCCCTTAATACAAATAGAAATTCTCAGCCAAAGCAAGGCTGAAGAAAACTTGTGACTGCTCACTAACAATCAGTAATACATAGAAAATGCTATCCATTTTTATAGACAAAACATAAGAAAAGATAAATTCGTAAGTATGGTTTTTTTTTTAGAAAAAATATATTTTTTTCTTCAGATGCCTGGCTTTTAATTGTAAATGTACACTACTTAAAAAGGAGAAATTGCCAGTAGATATTTGATAAGACCAAGAATGAGGGGATACCATTACGTTTGGCGTGAATGGTATAAAAACCTGTAGAAAATTGCTTCAGTTTTCATCTGGCCTTCTAATGAAAACAGTCCTTTAAGAAGATGTGACTTTTTGTAGTAATATTAAATCCTGTCTGTAAGATTGAATGACACTGGCAAAGAATACAGAATGCCCATCCACATCCCTTTTTACTCTGGCTCCGCACTTCTCTATTAGTTTTAGTTTTAAATGTCAGATACCATCAAAGTGAGACTTATAAAGAAGAGAATTTGTAAACATAATATATTATAATTGTCTTGTTTTCCTTCAGAATTGACCATGTTTACCAATATTTACTGTGCTTTTACTTCTCCCTTAACAGATAGGGAAAGAATGTTGGTGAGAGAGATCCGATGGTTAGGATAGGACAATATTTAAGCCATGGGAATAATTCTAGAGCCTTCCCCTGAGGTCCACCCTCTGCCTAATGGCATCTATTGTCAAGAAATCCCATTTTATGCCTTAATAGAATGTGTTTGGGGTGGATGGAAGGAAGTTCCTTGAATAGAGTCAGAACTACATATTCTGTGAACGAATAAATAAGAATTGACTATAATAAGAGAGACGGATCTTTGACCTCAAAAGAAAACATAGTTACTCACATCTATATACTACTCTCTGGAGACTTTATTAGAGGTTAGAACTCTGGACTCTGTGAACAGACTGTGTTTGAGATTTGGATCTTTTACTTAGATACTGTGATTATGTAGAATATTGTGTGGCACTTATGATAACTTTAATATTATCTTACATTGCAGAATGTTGAAAAATAGAAAAAGGTGTAACGGAGAGGATTTTGCTACTCTACTGCTTCCAATATATACCCACATAGAGAAACATAAAGGAAAAATATGCCTATATTAAGTAAAGTATATTAAGTAAAGTAATTTCAATTTACTCTTTTGATACATGGAGTCTTGATTCACAATGCATTATAATTAGATATATTTTTAGTGTCTAAATGCATTTTAACAATATATCTATCTTATTTTAACTGTGTTGGATATATACTATCACTATCCTCAAGAATTCTTGATTTAGAAATTTAGTGGGAGGGACTGGGTAACAAGCCTTGCTGTTATTCTTAAAATTTATTCTTAAACTTGGGTTTCCAGATTGAATTATAGCTATAAAATGTTAGTGCTCATGCACCATGATGGATTTCAGTATGCCAATAAAAGTCTTCTTTAATAGAAGTGTAATAAAAACCCGACCGATTATGCATATCAGCAGATATTTGATCCAATTCATTGGAAGGTCTGAAAATACTCATTGGCTTTGGTATCCAAGGTATCCAATCTATTCTTTTTGTGTTTTATTATTTTTTAAAACATAATTATTCTTTCATTTTTAGAAAAAAAATCTCAGGATTATTTTTAATAAAAAGTGAAATATGTCCTAATTCTGTTTATTTCAGTAAGAATGAGAGTAAGTTTGAAGTGAGGGTAGATATAGAAGAATATTTTACTCTTGGCTTCTATAGCAAGCAAGGCTAACTTTGTGGGCATGTGACATGTGCCATTCCACAATAGTCCCCACACTAAGAGGAGTTTGATGCTTGGTATAAGGTTTTACAATCTTCTTCATGAAAATCTTAATATATCATTTTTGAGCATGTGGTGAGCAGAGAAGATGCCCTGGAGTGACAGCCCATGAGAATGTTTGTGATTTAGCATTTGTACCCAGTGTCACTGTCTCAGGCCCCTGGGCGCAGCGTGCAATGTACAGAACAATTGGCCTGGCTTGCCTCAGGGCAACTGGAGGAGCCCCTGGGCTGACAGAGAGACCTGGGACCAGACTGGCAGTGGTGACAGCAGCAGCAGCAGCAGCAACAGCAACAGCAGAAGTGGCAGCTGTACCCAGGGGGCGGGGGGAGGGAGGGGGCGGGTGGGGGGCCTCCGCAGCCCTGAGAACTGTAGGGGACCAGCCTATCTATTAATTCTCCAAGGGAGCCAGTCTCTGCAGCTTCTGCACAAATATTAACTCTGGCTTAGTGTTGGGACAGGAATTGCTGGTGCTCAGGCAATAAACTTTGTCAGTAAATAACTACAAGATAAAAAGCCTACCCAGACATTACAATAGAGAATATAAGAGTTATTAGAGTTAATAGAATTCTTCAAAGAGTTTAGAGTCTCTGGTTTTTAAAACTACTGTGAAATTGTAAAACAAATGTCCACAGGCTTACAAATAGAAATTAAACTTAAAGACTGTAGCATTAGCAGTAGACTGAAAATTCTATTTTCATATGATGCTTCCGATAAACAAATTATTGAGAAAGACAATTTTTAAATTATTTTTTTGTAATTGAATACATAGCGATAGAATACATATTTAGGTGTTTTCAATTGTATAGAAATCATAAAGCCATTTTTTTGCCTCTTGAAAAACCTCCACAAGTTGCAGGAAATGGCAGAGAAAAACACTAAAATGCTACTGTATAGTTTTTATTTAAAATTAAATTTAGACTTACATGAAACTGATTTTATGAAGAGTTAAATCTTTTAAGAAAAATGATTCTGTGAACTATTAACTCAAATGAGAGAAATTTATTTATATTTCAAAATAATTTATCAAGAAATTTATCCCAATGTTTTCACCATTTATAAAATATTCTTCATAGCTCCAGTAACAGTTACATTGGCAGGAAGATGCTTCTCAAAATTGAAAATTATAAAAAATCAGTTGTGATGCATTTGCCAAGAGTGACTGATATTACATTCATTTATATTGATTAAAAATAAATATTTTAAAATGAATTTTTATATTTAGTACCGTTAATAGCACTTCTTTCCTACTCTTTGAACAAGGGCCACCATGTTGTCATTTTGCAGTGGGCCGCACAAGCTATGTAGCTAACCCCAATAGCAGGATTTAATCTTGAGGTTCTCCAGACATCTTCTTCTTGAATCTTTACTCTTTACTACTTGAACTGACAGATAATTTTGCCCATTCGAAATAGAAATATTTCATTTTTAAAACTATTAACCTTTCAGCACTCAAAACAATGCAATTGCCAAATGCATTTTGTTTTCCCTTGGATTACAAGTATAGGCCCCAACCTCTCAGCCCTCTGGCTCTTCCCTACCTACCTGCTTTTGGAGATTGGAAGGCTAGTTCCATGGTGTGTGTAGCACAAGGTTGTTACATCCTTACCAATGCAGGATTTTTCATAGTCTTCACTCAATTTGATGTTTTCTCAGTGACTTATCATTTGTAACTCAGCGTCCATTTGTCTGACTTCACCCTGAGTCTTGCTCAGCCTGAGATGACAATGACAAGAGGCACAGGTGTTCCGGTGGCCTCCAGTTTGAGGCTTGGAAGATTTATGTCTAGACAGCTGTGTGCAAACCCTCTCTGCACAAGGAGATCAACATATCCCCAAAGGATATAATGAGTAAAACTAGAAGAATAATGAAGAAAAATGACAGGCACATGGGAGGAGAATAAACAGGGTATGCCTCTGGTAAATAACTCCCTGAAGGACTCTTAGAAAAGACTTACTGATTAATTGAATCAATCCATCATCCTTGGGGTGACAGCATCAATTTGCAATCTTTTTTGGGAGTTGTTTTATTCCCTTGCTGTTACAGCTTAAATTTATATGAGGATAGAATGAGAGGTTAAAATATATACCTGTTTTATTATTAAAGTGCCAAAATTCTGTACTCTCATTATAGAAAAAGCTTACATTAATTTTCAGAACAATTTAGACTGTGTCAGAGCATCCACATGTGGCTTATAAAATAATTTTTTCTTTCTAAATTATCTTACAGAAATCAAACTTTCATTACCCATCAAAATTTTAAGCTCATTTGTTTCTAAAATCTATAATGTTTAAGGATTAAAAAAACCCTTTATAATTCTAGAGAAGATCTGCTTTTTTTCTTTTTAGAAATAACACAACTTTGTTTTCTTTGTTGTCACTGGCCGTCATAACTCATGATACTTGTGCAGATTTTATTGGTAAATGAGACCCTTGAATGTACTATCGGTTCACATTTTTGTTGAATTAAAAGGCATAGAGTACATAGATGTCTTAGAAATTTTGCTTCCAAAGCTATCAAAAGTGATTGTTTCAAGATGCCAGTCTGTTTAAAATTGGACGTAATCTATCAATCACAGATTTTGTTCTTTCCATTCTTGAGAGTAGGTGGAAGGTAGATGTAATACAATGAAAAGAGGATTGAATATAAATCCTAAGCAGAGATTCACATGTGATGAGAATAACTGAGCCTTCATTTGTTTACAATGTAAGGATCTTGACATCAAAGCTTCCCTAGTATAAGTGTTGAGTGTGGAAATTTTACCAAAGACAGAAAAAATGTCTGAAGAAAGATTATCTTAACAATCATAGGAAGTATTCAAGAGGGTCAGTTTAGGCTAACTTAATCTCTCTAATATTAGCTATTCATAAATGCATTATAAAATAACAGAAAATTTTCTAACCCTGAAACTGAACATAGTTGACTAACATAGAACACGTACATATGTATATATGTGTACATATATATGTATATATATGTTTGCATATGGGTATGTTATGTTTTTTTAAAAAAGTATAACATAAAACATATTTAATATTGACATTATGCTGAGCCTAATGTACAATATACAGTCCAGGGTCAGTTGATTATGTCTGGGATTAGTTTTATTCTATTCTGACCATACTATACTAGAATTTGTTGTAGAATATTGAGTTTTATTCTATTCTGACCATACAGATACTAGAATTTGTTGTAGAATATTGAGTTTTTGCATTTTCTGGACATATGGTAATCTTGAGTAATTTCTTGCCTATAAGGGCCTTAGTTTGCTGTCTCTGTAATAAATGGGTTGGCTCTCGAAAGTCTGTCCTATAATGTGACCTATTTAAAATGAATTTGTATTTCTGAGTTTAAATTGTCCACTTGTTATAGAACAGTGGATTGTTAGGTATCTGCTTCTCTGTATCAGAGTTTATTTTTTAATAGTTACCAAATGAAGATCTTGGTACTGTTATTTACCAAATGCAAAGATTATTTAATTGAGAACTCCAGAAGAAGGAATCTTTTTTTTCATATACATACATACATACATACATACATACATACATACATATATATAGTTGCTCTATTAACTTTTGTTTCTTTAGGTTCAACTGAGATGTTGTGTGCATTTGACCTCCCAGTGTCAAGCAACAACCTGACAGTTATCCACACTTTAAATGTACCTGCTTCAGCATACTTTTCACGCAAGGGGCAAAAGCAAAAACAGCCTTGGTTCTTTACAAGGCTCTCACCATGTGGCCAGGAAGTCAAGTACTGCAAGTTGAATTTCCGCTTCTTGAAATGCTGCCTCAAAGACCTCCTTGTTTTCATCCATTTTGGCATTTCAGCTCCTGGGGGTTGGTGTGTATCTGTGTACAGTGAGAGAAAGGCTACAACTCTTCCAGCAGCTCAAGTCTGCTGCCTTCTATTTTTTCTAGTCCATAGTGAACCTTAGCTGAAATTATGGTTAGAAAATCAAAAATGCCAGGGGTTAATGTTTTCTATTCGCCTACCTTACCCCAACATGTTTCACTCTAGTTACCATCAAAGACTATGTCATCAAAGGGGCAATAAATGAGCATTTTAAGTTATTGTATTTTAAATAATTTGGTGTATGAAAAATGAAAAACTCTACCTATGTTAACCAAAGATTTTTAATATAGTGCCCTAACACCTCTGTCAGCTATTAGCCTGATGCTAACACTAAATTCCAGATAGAGGTGGAAAAAAAAAAATCTCTCCAAATGACAGCAAGTCTATTCCAGGCAGTTTTGTAAAACAAAAAAATCCTTAGTGTCAGGAGATAATGAAAGTACGTGTTACCTATATGACTGAGCTAAAACGGTGCCATGACCTGGCATTTTCTTTTTATTGCTGACACATCCCTATGTGGCGTGGGACATCGGAATTGCCTTCATGTAAATTTAATAGGATTTTCCTATCAATGATCAAGTACACTGTGAGAAAGATTAGCAGCTTTCAGGGATGGCTCGGAAACTTAATTGTTTTGCCATTTATTTTTAAAATGCAAATTACACTAGTAAGTCAAAAAAATCACTCTGTTAAAAATACATTCATAATTAACAAACGCAAAAAAAGAAAAAAGACACATCGGGATTGTAACTCTTGCCTTCCGAATATTAGGTTTATAACAAAAGCTCAGCCTAGAAAAATAGCATTCTTCACCGGATTTTGAGGAGGATACAGCTGTACAACTTAGATATTCTTCCAGATATAATCACATTACTGTGCTCACTGCTCCAAGAAAAAGACCTATCCACTGATTACTTTTTAGTAGTCAACAACTGTTTTCTGAAAATTTTGGTGGTTATGATAGTAGTGAATAAGTGGTAACTTGGCTGCAACTTAAAGCAAGAATATGAGGGCTTATTCTCTGTGCATTTCAATCTTTATCCATATACATGTCCTAGAAGGTGGAATCTAACCATAGTATGAATGTACAGTGAAACCTCATTTTAATAGTTATGTTAATAGTTACATTAGAATAGCTTCTGGCATGTATAGTATTTATATTTTAAGAATCAAAGGACAATACATTGGTAAATATTTTCCTCATACATTGAACATGCATGTCACTATAAAATCATTAGATGAGGTTTCACTGACATGTTTATAATGGTATGTTTTATACATGTGTGTATGGACAAACATATACAAGCTACCAAGAAAGTGCTGGAATCTTTTTTTGTCTTTTATGTTCCAATAGTAACCTTTGTTCCTTTGTTATTTTCAAATGTATATGCATGTATATTATAGACATCCATGCAACACAGTAATGGGACTGGTTTATGTAGATCTGAATGCGTTAAGGTTTGAAGTAGGTTAACCCAATAATTGAAACTTCATAGAAACTAAGAGAAAAAGTTGCTCCATGCCAATTTATGACTTTTCATGTCTGAATTTCACTGCACTTAAAGATGGTGGATTTTTTTTTTTAAATTGATTTTAGTGTCTCAGATGGATCCAAGAAAAAATATGACTCATTTGAGTTCCTGACAAGCCTGAGCTAATTCTGTTGTTCACTAATGAAAATCAAATAATGTTTGAATATATAGAACAAAATTTCCTAGGAATTCATAATATTCCATAAACACATTGACCTACTATTAAGTTTCCAAAGGCATCTTGTTGCCAACTACATTAACAGCACAGTTTTTCTGCCACGATAATACAGGAGGATTAAAATACACTCTAACACACAACGGATCCCCCAATTACCACAAAGAGATCTCAAATATTTCACCAAGGTAACTATTGCTCCCCCCCGCCCACCCAAAAATTAATCTCATACGCTGAAGTTAGGAAAAAAGTTCACCTACATAGGGTCTTCAATTTGAATCAGTTATAAAAGAGTAAACATAGCTAATACATATTCTGTTGGCCTCTGTTGGTAGAAATCCACAGCTGTTTGTGTTAGTAAAAGACATTTGTAGATACTTATAAAAGCACCTAGAGTGCAATAAATAAAATCAGTGAGTTATGCCATTTCTGCTTTCTGCTTCCAGTAGATTGAGTTTAGTTATTAAGTTTTACTTTGTCTCACACAACCCCATCAGAAGACCATATTTAAGAATTATAAAGATGACAATTATTATTGTTATTATTGTAACTTGTCTCTTTTGGCCACCGTGGAGGCTCAATGGTAAAGCACTTTGCTGACAGCTGGCAGTTTTCGTACACAGACACACTGGAGCTGCTGGGTTATTCAGTCTTATTTCTTGACTTAAAACACACAGACTCGAACTCATTCGGAATTATTAGCAGCGTGTTAGCCTAAAGGAAGTGACTTAGGGATGTCTGCACTGAGATTCTTGGGCACACAACTTAGGTGGGTTAAGGCAAGTATGTACGGTACAGCCTTTAGGGCAAACAACCTGCCATTTCAGAGTTCAGTTTCAAGGTCATCATGGATGTTTTGTTTGTTTGTTTTTGTAATTATGTTGCCTACATAGCCGTGGTGCTATCAAGACTATGGAGTGCAGAAGACAGGACTCTCAGGCTACTGTGCCCTGGATGACTTTGCAGCTTGCAGAAGCCCACTGGCTGGTTTACAGAGGTGTTAGTGATAGCCAGCAGAGGGCACCCACACATCTCCTTTAAACTTTACAAAGGCCTGGGAGAAAGAAGCCTGCTTTTCAGGAAATCCAAGTTGGGCGTGTCCTGCATATTTGTTTGTTTCAATTAGAAAAATGAGGCCAAGTAAAATTGGTGTGTGTGTGTGTGTGTGTGTGTGTGTGTGTGTGTGTGTGACCCTGAGTGTATGTGGCCTAGTGTTTGTGTTTGTTTTGTTAATATATATAGACATTTAAACTCAGTTGCTTCTTGCTCTTCATAAAATGCAGGAGGCCACTGCAAAACAAGTTTTTTGAAAGGTCCTGGAGCTGACATACTAAAGCCATCTGTATCATTTCGACCTGAGAGAGAGAGAGAGAGAGAGAGAAAAGATGTTTTTAATCAAAGGGGGAAAGCTCAGCACCTTTTCTCACCTCTATAAGACAAGAGCAAGCCAAAAAAAAAAAAAAAAAAAAAAGACATCCAAGCCCAGTTGCGCTTTAAATAGACAATTTTCTTCTCTTTTTCTTTTTTTCTCAGTGCAACCTCCCGGATAGAAAGGCCACTTATGGTAATTTAAAATCCATTTATAAGGACAAATGAAATGAACAGGTATTGCTGTACAATTAGGCTGCCAGAAAGAGGGCGATGTTTTCAAATGTTGTCTAACAGACCATGGGACATTCTTACAGTTTGTACTGCAGGGAGCCCAACCAGATCTCTACGTATTACGGCATAGTGGTCACTGGTAGTCAAAGTAGCTACTTTGTTAGGAAATGCGAATATTTTTGTGCAGCAACTTCATAGCTATGTTGGTTTCAAGGAGGTTTACCAAACTATAAGAAAAAAATTAATGAAAACTTTTCCTTTCTAGATGGATTATAGTTAATCTGAAGAATTATAGGCCAAGAACATTTACCAAATGCACCTAAAAAAAAAAAAAAGGACTTTCTAGTTACTGACTGTGGGAGCAGAAACACGGCTGTGAATGAAAGTCAGTTAGGCAGTTTTCAAAGCTCTGACCAGGCTCTCTGCTACAGAAGCTTTGCTGGTGATAATGGAAGCCCCACAGCTAAAATTGCACATTGCTTTTAAGCATTTGCTCTACTTCTAAGGAACAGCTTTTACTTCCAGTTGCTATACAATATCATTAGAGTGCTTGAACTGGCCCATGATGTTAAATTACTCTTACTTTATGAGACTTATTTATGGTAGGTTGACAGAAGGTACACCTTGAAATACAAAGATAGGAGATGCTCAGGTCTCCGCAGCTCAGCAGGGGATGAAGTTTATGTGAGAATCGGTTTTGTTTTTTCATAGAATTTGAGTAGGCAGCAGCTCTCCAGTAATTGATTTTGAAGTCTACAAAGTTGAAAAAGCCCTTCTTCCTTCAACACTGCATAATGTGAAATCAAAAGGGAATTTTAAAAAAATGCAGAAAAGGGGGTGGGGTGCAGGCATGAATGGAAGCATGGCAGCTAAGTTAGTGTGAAGAAGTACAAATAAGTAAATTAAGAATCAGGGAATTTAATGGTAGAGTAAACTCATAGTCTGTCCAAGAATTTGGAAAGAACTAAGTGGTCAGAAAAACTGGTTGATAATTGGGGCTGTACAACCGACAAGTCATGTGACCTTGTTTTCCTTTCTCTTGACTCAATATTTTCATCTGTAAAATAAAATCTTCATGTTTTAGTATTTGAAGCCCCTAAGGGAGGTTTTGTGGAAGGGGTGGTAGTCATATTTTGACTGATGATTTGTTATATATCCTAAGTATTTTTAACTTCTTAAATTTGAATTCCATTAAACATTTAACTCATTTCATCAGCAGTAAGACTTGGAAGCTCTTATATAATTTTACCATTCCCTGGCAGTAAAAAAGAAAACAATATTTTTATTGCTTTTGGTTTAGCATTTAAAGTATTCTATTTAATAAAATCACGAGAAGTTTTGTCCTCAAGGAATTTAATGCTGGATACTAAATCTGCAGAGTCTTCTCTTTAAAGACAGCATTAGAAATATAAATGCCTGATTTGAAATAATATACTTGATTATGTATAAGTAGCATTCTTATGTTATTATTATGGCCGATCCTTATATAAGTGGTTATATCCAATTTATTGTATAGCTTGATTATATTTATTGATCATTCCTATTGATCAGCGCAATGAAATGCTGTATGATAAAAATGTTATGTGATATTGTCAGAAGCAAGCGATTGTACTTGTCCTGGTTTACATGTGAGCACAAACATATTGTTACATGCTACTTGGGCCACTATTATCTTAGATATATTATTTACAGAGGAAATTCTTTGGGAATAAAATACAGTATATTTCTGATATATACTGATGATTTCTGACTTGATAAAGTCTTTTCATGAGTAATATTGGTTAACATAAGCATTGTCTCTACTACTAGTAACATGTTTATTAAGCACTTATTATGTGACACGTCCTATGCTTTATATGTTTTACATGCATTATTTCATATATATTCAGAACAATTATATGAAGTATGTATGTTATCTTTATTTTTTAGGCAAGGAAATTTAGGCTTCGTGAGAATAAATAAAGTTATTCAAATAAAGTTATATGTCCTAGGTCATAAGAAATTTTATCTCAGGCCATCTGTCTTCAGTAGGTCTACTTAACCACTATTCCTTACCACTTGCCTTTATTTGTTAATAGAATACTTTACATAAGGCTATATTTACAATATTGAGAAGAATGGTAAAACAGTTAAAAGATTTATCATTTTATTTTTTGTTTAAGTATCAAGTCATTCTGGGAAGATAAGAAAGTTATGGTGGAAATAGAAAACAACTGTAGTACAGGGCAAAAGAAAAAAGAATTAACAGAGGAAAGGAGATTAGGAAATATTTCATAAAGGAAATATATTTTAAGATATAATTTGAAAGTTAGTAGAGGTTCAAAGAGTGGAATTTGGAAGAAAAGATGTTTATATGAAGAGAACGGCATGGACAATTGGGAAAATACCAGTCATATTTGCAGAAGGCAACAGTTCTAGTTTGGCTGAAAAATGTGACCTCAAGGAAAATATCAAACTATTTATGCCTTCAATAGATTATAAGCTTCCAGAAGACAGGGGCCAGTTCTTATTCATCATTACATTTTCCTAGACTGTCTTAGCATCATCTGCATATCAGAAGAGATAATAGTTTAACAAAACATTGGGGCCATATCAGAGTAGACTTTCAGGCTACAGTAAGGAACTTTGACTTTGTTCAGTAGATAATAGGTATTGCTAATAGTTTGGGGGCAGGGGAGTAAAATGATCGGAGTGGTACTTTAGGAAGATTAATTAGGTAGCCATATGGAAGATGGGAAAGGAGTTCTAAAATAAGAAAGAGAATGGAAAACTTAAGGTCACAAATGCCAGAGTTAGGGCAGTGGTTGTAGATGTAAAAGAGGGGATGTGTGATGTAGTGTTTACAGAGGGAGTGCTCTGAATGACAGGTGGTACAGCCTGATATCTGAACTGATAAAGTCTTTTTTATGAGTGGTGTTACCAGATGCTTCCGGGGATCTCCAAGAGATACAAAGAAAAATGCAGGCATGATGCACAGATCATTTCCTTTCTAAAAGGAAGCTTAACAGGTCTGTATAAAGATTACTTTAATCTCTCTAGAGAAATACTCCAAAATTCCATTTATTATCCTACACACTAACAATAATAAAAGGTAAAATGATTCAATGGTGGAGGACAATGACGACAAACACATATCTTCAAAGAGAGAAGCTCACATTTCAAAATGAATTGGAATCTTACTTTCTATTTTGATCTTCGCTTGCAATTCAGCATATCACTTGATGCTGATATATAGAATTTGTTATCAGTTGTTATCCAAGGGAATTTGCCTAAACACAGATATAAAAATCAGGCTCTGATTGTATGTCTGCTCTTTTGAGTGCTAGAGTTAAGAGTCTGATAAGCTTCAGTGTTAAAATTCTGGTTTCATTTTCACTTTTGATATCAGAAAAATGATAGAGAAAGAGTATTATTTAGTTTTTGATTTTTTTAACACTATATATAACTAGAGTGATAACCTGTCATTTATTATCCAAATGAGAACACTTTTGAAAGTAATAGGGATTGCTGGTAATAATTACACCAGGACAACCCGAGTAAACTGAGACTATCCTGGTAAAACCAAAACATATGGTTTACATATAGTTACATATAACTACCTACAATGTTATATCTTTTTCAAAATATACAACTTTTGGGTAATTCAAAAGAGTAGCATATTATATAGGTTTTTTTTTTAGCCATGTAGTTGATACTTATATAGGACTAAAGGTAACTTTAAATATGGCATTTCTGATAAATTAAATTTTTAAAAAATTATGAAGAAAATGTTTTTAGAATTATCCTAGTCGAAACAATATGAATAGAAAATATTAAAAGTATATAACTGAAAGAATGTTGCATGCCATCTATGTTGTAAGTAAACATAAGAATGTTTACTTAACCATCTTTTAGTATCCCAGAAGAATACCTCCCAAGTAAAGTACTTACATGTACATAGGCTGTAGTTGTAAATGAGATGTCTTCTGAGGCCCTTGATAGCCATAAGAATCAAAGCCGCCTATGAAATCAACTGAAAAGGGATAATTGCCTTAATTAACTTTTCAGAAGAGATAAACAGTCATGATCACGGTCTCACACAGATTCCTAATACAAACCTTTTAATAATCTAGTAAACCAAAAGTGACTAATTGTGGAAGAAAAAAAGATAGTTCCCTCAAGGTAGTGATTTTTCCCCCTCGACTGTGAGATTCAATTTTTGCTTTACAAGTGAGAGAAGAATTTATATGCTCCTGAGCTACCAAAACCTAATTGTAGTAATAAAATTAACTTGCACATTAAATATGCTATACGTCTTTTTGGTTAGAGTGGAGATTTTCTGCAATACATTCCAAATGTAAAAAATAATGGTGTCTCAAGTGCATGTATCTACCAGCAATTGCAGCACTAGTAATAATACTATAGACTGTGATTGTCAAGTACAAGGTGCTGTGGTGGAGCTCATAAAAATTAACTCAACATAGCTATCCCTGCCATTATGTGGTTTATAATCTGAAATACATAGATACAAATAAAGATGTGGAACAATGTCTAAGCATTCAAATTCAATATCTACCTAGGTATTTAAGATGCAATAAGATACAACAAGAGTTACTGTGGTAGACTGTATTTTCTCAAATGGCTATAACAACATTTCCATTCCACATGTGCTTACAATGAGACCTTGACACACCTCTAATGCAGTGGTTTGGGTCCATGGCCCTTTCTCTTGGACTTGGGTAGAACTTTATGGCTGCTTAGGTTAATAGAATATGGTAGAAGTGACGCTATGTGACTTCCAAGGCTAGATCATAAAACTGTCATGCACTTCTTTCTTTTTCTTTTGGGATGCTCCCTCTTGGAACACAGTTACCATGCCCAAACTTGGAAGCCCAAACTAGCCCACATGGAAAGACCAATAGAGAACCCATCTGGCTGCCTGGATGGCTGAGGTCCCAGCCGATATCCAGCATCAACACCCAGGTATCTGAATTAAAATGCCTCCAAATGATTCCAGCCCCTAGCTGTTGAGTCAGCCCAGTCTTGGAGTCTTCCCAGCTGAGGCCTGAAGAATCATAGGCAAGTCATTGTTATTGTTTCCTGTCTGAATTCTTAACCCACAGAATCCATGAGAATAATAAATAGTTGTTTTACAACAGTACATTTTGGCAGCAATAGTAATTGGAACAATAAATACTAAAAGTACTGTGAAAAAGTTTTGTTTTTCTTTTTTTGATCCTGGATATAGAGGTTGTGTGATGGGGACAAAATAGGCAAAACAACAAAAAGGCTGACCAAATAGCTGACAGGAAGGAGAAAGAGAAATAGAGACTGAATGGGATGCTTTAGGGTATCTACTTTTTCAAGTATCTTATTCTATTGGCTTAGTTTTCACTGATTTGGTTTGTTTTCTCTATAATATCCTAAGTGTTACAGGTAGAAATTGGAGCAAGGTGTGAAGTACCATAAAGTCCTTTATGTCTATTATCTGGTGGTGAAATCTTTTTTTGTTGTTGTTAATAGATATTATTTTTTAGAGAAGTTTTAGGTTTATGGCAATATTGAGCAGAAAGTACAGTGTCCTTATATACTTCTTGTTCCTAAACATGTACAATCTCCCCTACTATCAAAATCCTACCAGACTGGTGCATTTGTTGCAATTGATGAACCTACACTGACACATCATTATCATCCAAAGTCCAGAGTTTACATTAGGGTTCACTCTTGGTGTTTTAAATCCTATGGGTTTTGACAAATGTATAATGATATGTACCTACAATTTGAGTATCATTCAGAATAGTTTCATTGCCCTAAAAAACTCTGTTCTCTGCCTTTTTATCCCTGCTTCTCCCCTAATCTCTAACAACCACCAATCTTTTAACTGTCTCCATAGTTTTGACTTTTTCAGAATGTCATATAGTTGAACTCATACTGTGTGGAGCCTTTTTCAGATTGGCTTCTTTCACTTAGTAATATGTATTTAAGGTGACTCCATGTCTTCTAATCGTTTAATATCTCATTTCTGCTTATTATGAAAACCCTTTTCACAAAGCAGAATTCCACTCTTTGTCAAAAGTAGACTAGTATAATGAAAAAACACAGATCCTGATGGTAGAAGGATCAGGGTTCAAATGCTGGTTTGATCACATGTCATCCATCTGATCTTGGACCAATCACTTAAACCCTCTTAAAAATAGAATATAATACCTATTTCATATGATTAGTATGAGGATAAAATAAAGTAAAGAATGAAGAGCCCTGAGTGAGACATATGGTATGGAAGAAGAAAATAAAAGCCCCTGAAAAAATTCAGGACTCTTCTAAGCCTCTGCGGTATAGGAGAAAGACAGACTAATGTTTAATTTGGGACGACTATGGAACTATACCAAGTATTTTACAGAAGATGAATAAAAAGAGAGTGAACCTTTTGTTCTCTGAATTGCCCACATTTGTACATTAGCTAATATAAACAGTACCAGAAGAGCTATACAATAATTGAATGGCAATTATGTTTAAAGATGTATTTTGAGAAATTATTGTCCATGACTGGGGATTTGCTCTAGAGATAGTGTTTCAATTCTTGTTCATTTGGGTTCACTCTTGTCAGCATTGAGACTTAATTAAGGACTAATTTGCTGAAAGATATTCACAGCATTTGTTTTCTTGTTCCGAGGTTCCTTTCGGCAGGATGGTCCACACCCTGGTGTTGGTGGGTACAGTGGATTAGAGTAGATCGAGATCAGGGCAGATGTAAACAGTATGGTCTCCTCCACTGATATTGAGATCTAAGTCAAGCTCAGATTTGTTAGTGTTGTTGTTTTGAAATATTCCCTTAGCTTGTTTCCAGCAGTTTCAAATGGATGGCAGAAAAAGCCAGATGGTAATTATAAGCCAAAGATCACGGAGTGAAACAAAAGATAACCTGAAGAAACTAAGATGAAGCTTCAAGTCCAGTGGATAGAATCAGGACCAAAAATGGGGAACAAAGCATGAGTCTGGAGTAATGTACCTTCCTAAGACTTGAGAAAAAGCCAAAGGGAAATGAGGTGTGTCCTCAGCGTTGCAAGTGGAGCTTGAGTTGATGGGGCTTGCTCTTATTAGCCATGATCTGGCCAGTGTGCAGGTCAGTAGAGCTGGCTTACAGCTACCTGACTGAGGAGAGCATGAAAGCTCTGATGGAAGGATTGCGAGTGTTCTTATGCTTTGTTTCAGCCCAGGCCACGGAAGAGGTTCCAACAGCAGGTGATTCAGAACCAAGATAGAAAAGAAGAGAATCTTATTGTAACCAAGATGGATTTTTGCCATGTCACTCATGGGGGTGGGGAGTTCAAATTTAAACTAGAATCAAACCACCTATTTTCCATAGTTTATTTTATATACATGCCTACGTTCATAGACAAGGAAATGATGTAAGGTCAATTTCCACGTACATTCATTCTCAGTAATTGTTTGGATGCCTTCCTAAAGACCTGAGGGAGATGAATAGGAATAGGAATAAACAGGGTCCAACTGACCCCTAAAGTTAAGATTATGATGGTCAGTGTAGGTGGACTCCTTGCACTTTTTACAGAATGGTGCTTCAACTATCCCTGGAACTCTTTGGGGTGGAGAACAGTGGTAGAAGAAACTCTTATTTTCATTCTCAAAATACTGAATTACTGGGACTAACTTACATTTTTGGAATACCCTTAATACGATTTTGGTCTCTTTTCAGTTTCTTTTATATAATCACATTTATACAGGCTCTAAACAGGCTACTGCATATTGTAAACTTCTGAGCAACAGGAGTCATGCAACATCTGACAGGTCCTTCTCCGAATAATTGTGATGATGTCTAAATGTCTGCCTCATAGCATGTCTCTGCATTATTTAGAAAAAAGTACCTTTTATTAATTAATTTTATCTCCTTAATTCCTGAAAATAAAAATAAAATAATTCCCAACAATTGCAAAATAATTAATCATTCTTAAAGCACTTTCGGGTGATATCATTTATCTTTTCAATATTGCTGTGAGGTTGGTAGGAATAATTATCTTCATTTTACAGATAAATACAGATTTATTTGACTGCTTGGGGCCACATAACAGCTCAGGATGGGACTAGAAGACAGGTATTCTCCTTCCTTGCTAAATATGTTGAAAAAGTGATTTCCGTTTTTTACTCATGCCATTCCAGAAAATTCCTGGAAGGTTATCAAAGATTTTGCATCATATATTGGATTAAATCAAAAAATATTTAGGCTTTCCTTTTCTTATTATTCATTTAACAAAAGTTTTAGAGTTCTTGCTTTGAGGCCTCTGTTGGTTGTAGATGTCTCCCTTTGTTATTTATTTTCCAGCATCTTTCCTCTGTTTTTGTGTTGTTTTGTTTTTTTTCTAGAAAATTTACTCCACCATTTTTGTCCCATCTCCAATCTAATATTCTCAGAATATTTTCAGAATATTCTGATGTGATGAATAATTAAAGCAAAAACAACTTGTGCTGGATTCGCCAGTGATGGTATAAATGAGATGTTTTGATTTTCTTTAATGTATTTTAAGAGGTAATTCAAGGTTTAGCAACTTTCCTTTGTGTCTGGTAACTTGTGCAGACATCATATACACATTTATGCAGTCCTTTCTTCTGGAAATTATTTATATTCTCAGCCTCATTTTGTGTAACTGATTACAGTAATGTTTTTCAATAAGGATGGCTGTTTTCCTTATAGCCACTTGGAGCACTATCTATGTTATTTCAATGCTTATCAGAAAATGTGAAAGACAGAGGAATTATTGAAGGCTTGAATTAGAATTAGGAGAATGAGAAAGGAAAGAAGACAATGAGTACAAGATAAATGGAGAAAGAGGTAGAAAGCCTAGGACATGCCGTTTTTGAATATGGGGGAAGAGGAGGGAAAGACAAGATTCAAAGTTGACTCATAGGAATTTGCTTGCTAGGAGAATGTTGCTGCCTTTAATAGAACAATAAAAAAAAAAATGTCAGGAGTGAGTTGGTGTTTGGCTTCCTTTGGAAATGAAGTATTTAAATTATAAGTGGCACATATATATTGGCAAGGACCAAAAAGCATTTGGAAAAAGGAGAATGTAACTATACCTTTTATAGAAGAATACCTTTTATAGAAGATCTAGAACATGAGTTGTTGTCTGGGTCCTGTGAGATTAAAGAAACCTTTTTGGAGACCAATGAGAAGAAGCCACCACTGTAGTCTCTTTGGCTTAGAGAAGTGGAATGAAAGAGGCTAGGACAGCCTTCAGCATTAGAATGACTAGGGTGAATGGGTTATTCATTAATGAATGCTATTGAGTATTACAAATGTTGAGAATTGGTGGAAAAAAAACCATTCTTCTCTTTCTTGCCAGATTATAGCATCCTAAACAGAAGTACCCAACAGGGCAGAAGGTGAGAAAATAAAATTTTTACTTGCTTACTTTTTGCCTAATTGGGGGAATTGTCTGTGGGTCCTCTGAAGACAACTCAGGACTGTTATTTTCTTTGCAATTACTACAGATTTTTCTCTTTGCCTTAGTTTTCCTATCTGCAATATGGGTATGTTTATATCTGATCTATAGAGGCACAGGGAGGTCCAATTATTTTAAATTAGTAAAGTGCCATATCAGTTTAATAAGTATAATTTAATAGCATTAATAATAGTGTAACTTAGAAATTACCGAGGAAGAGAAAAATGCTTTTTGAATAACTATTCTTTGCTAAAATATATTCCCTGTTGTGAGCTTCTCTTCTATTCAAACCTTTAACAATGAACACTGAGTTCAGCAAACTTTAAACTGCCTTTTTAAATATGAGTTGGCAGTGAGGTATTGTAATATAAAATTGTACTTTGGTTATTAATGACAAAGCCACTAGTCAACATACTCTCTTTTGGAGAAAGAACTGGGAAAGACTGAGGGGAAATTTTAAAAGGCAGTTCACAGAAAGCTAAGCCTAAATATTTAGAAGAACACATTGAAAGACATTAAAGTATTTGTGTGGGCTTATGAAAATGGAATGTATATCCATTATCTCTGCAGGTAAGGACTTAAAGGGTACTTATCTTCAGTTGCACAAAAAATTTAGACCATAACTAACCATAGGCCAAATTCAAAAGAACCGCCTTTCTCCCACGCAGACTTACTTGATGGCCGCTATTCAGCTTTCTATGTGAACCTGAGGTTTGGGGTCTAGGCTAAAATCCCTGTGTGGAATCTGAGCTCTTTTTTTCTAATTAGGAAAACAACCCTTTATAGGGGTACTTTATTCTGTTGTTGCCTGAAAGGTCACTAGAGTGTTGCCTAAAAGGTCACTAGAGTGTTATGCCATAGAGAGCTTCTGGTAGGTGTAGCCCGCATTGAATGAAGTGAGATTTGTTGATAAACCACTGTAGATGCTTCGCTTTCTAACCCTGTTCAGCTAATATATTTTCTCAGTATCTTAGGGTCCTGTTTTCCATGTTTCTTTCTTAGTTATATCAGAATCAGATTGTCAGTATTTTAACCTTGGTAACATATTTACATATGCTAAAAAATGAAAGTGAAAAGCAATCATTATAATGGTCTAAAAATAAAATATTTATTTAGAAATAGAGTAATCATTTTAAGCTTTTGGTTCTAAAAACTCAATAAAAAATGAAATATAAGTTCCACTTGATAAACCGTTTTTGTCTTTTTGTTCTTGCCTATTTCTGCTAGTTCTCAGTGAGATTCGAAGAAACACATGCTGGTTTTTTGCTGGGACTAAGATCTTGCTGTATAATAGTCTTCTAATATTATAAGACACTGCTGGATACATCACAGGGAAGCTGTGAAGTAGCATAAAGATTGAGGGCTTTGGAGTCAGAAACCTGGGCTCAGGTTCTGCCTTTGTTTCTTACCAGCATCTTATCCATAAGCAGGTCACAGCTTTCTTCCTCCACAAGGTAGAAATAACAGAATTCCAACTTCATAGGGTTATTGAGAGAATCATGTGTAATACTTAGAGGCATGTTTATTAAAGGTACACTATAGATAGATTTGGGATCTCATCTCTTTTGGAAAATGATTTATACAAAGAGAATGTTTTGAATTATGCTTAAAAATGCACATTAATGTTCTTTACTGAGAGGATGAGGACTTTGTATTAGAATTTACTAGTTTTGCATGGAATGACATAAGTATAGAAGTCATCAGCAGAAGCTGAGAAGAACTGAGGTAGGTCTATAGAAACCGTTCAACTGCTCAGTTAGTTGGTTGACTGTGGTCTGACAAGCAACAGGAGTAGCTTATATGACATAATGTACAACAAATAAAAAATACTGTATATGTAAAAAAGCTACATAAAACTGAGTTTCCATGTTTTAAATATTTTTGGAAATAACCCTGTATATTATCTGGAAGGACAGAGAGAGCCTGGGACCAGCCTGGTTTGTGGTCTATGAGACATATGCAGGCAAAGGAAGTATCCAGTGGGGTGGGCAAGAATAAGGACACTAAGAGCTTATCTTCCTGGTTTAGGAAGAGGAGATGAGGTCAATGCTTGGTGGAAGGATTACTTTGGAAAGAAAAAGCCTAACTTTTCATCTTACATTCAGGCAGAGTTGCAAGGAGACAACAGAATAATTGCTAGTATAGAGAGTTGTTGAGTTGAGTTGATTAGGGTGTGTGTGTGTGTGTGTGTGTGTGTGTGTGTGTGTGTGTGTGTGTGTGTGGAATAAAAAGGAATTTACGTTTGATAACATTGATTTCCTCAAGTTTGAGTACTAGGCTTAAGGAGCTCAGAAAGGTTTGTGGCAGGTCCTGAAAGCATTGTCCACAGTAGAGTAGTGAAAGCATTGTTGAGCAGGAGACAGCATCCAGCCGTGTTTAGTGACTTAGGAGTTTTTAGTCAGGCAGAGAATTTTGGAATCGGTGATTTTGGAGAAGCCTCTTTTCTCCATAATGAAGGTGATCTAAATTAGCCTCCTTGATGAAGAAAATCAAGGAAGTAAATGAAGTAAGTGGTAAGAGCTGAGAAGGTCAATAATTTGTAAAGCTAGTATCAAAAAATTATGCATCCAGGTATCTTTAATACTTCTGATAGATGTGGAGAAGCATGTAGAATATGATGAAATAACTAAACAAATTTCACCTTAAAGATACCTGGGCTCACTTTGTGCCCTGCCATTTGGATGGATTAGATTCATCAGTGTTTGTTTTGTTCTCCCCTGTTAGAATTGCTTTCAATTATATATGACATGTCTTTCATCTGAAATTGAGAGCAGTAATCACAAGCTATAGGTGAGCTAGTTAGACATGATTGGGCTTATCTTCTCAGCTGACATCCAGAATATATTTAGAATGCACAGTCCATTTAATGCAGTGATTTTAATTGACTATGGGCACATTAATGTATGCATATTAGGCAAATAAAAAATAAAGCGTGCATGCTATAATAATTCAATAGAGAAATGTTCCTTGCCTTGAAATTTTTGCTAAAATAATCTGCATCATTTTACAGCCTCCAGAAAGGAAAATCACAAATCTCCTATGCCTAAATTAATCATATTTTTAGAATCACAGTCACAGTTTCAGGAAAAAGAATGTCCAGTGGTTGCTCTGATATTTTTATTTTATTTGTGAAAATTGAAACTAGATTTGCTATATTGGGCTCATTCAACACACTTACAATTACTCCCATGTGAATTATGGTGTACATTTGGTCAATATAGATCAAAAACATAGTCCTCTTTAAAAAAGGCACACCTTTTTTTTTTTTTTTTTTTTTTTTTTGCTAAATTCTACATATACCTCTGATTTATCTTTTCGGTTTCAGCTGAAATGTCACTTCCTCAGGAAAGAGTTTCCTAGTCTTCTTAAGTGGACAAGATGCCTCTGGGGTGCATTCCCGCAGCACCGCCTACTTCCCTCGTCCGAACTTGCATTACGCTTTAGTGTAATTCCTTGTGTGAACCGTATGCTGGAATGTCAGCACCATGAAGGCAAAGACGGTATCTGTCTGGTTCACCGCTTTGTCCCTAGTGATTACCTGAGTGGTTACTTGAGAAATAGGTGTCGAAAGAGTCTATCTTGAGTATCACAGTGAAGTGATGTGGAAAGTAGACTTAGAATCAGGAAACTTAATTTCTGCTCCCAGTTCTGCCTCTACATGACTGTCTGATTTGGAGCAAGTCAGTTGAAGCACTCCTAACCACAACTATAAAATCAGGGGATTAAAGTAGGTGATTGCTAATGTTCATAGCGCTATGATTCAGCACAATTCCTTACTTCTGGGATTTGTTTACATACCAATGGTGTTGATAAAATATTTAAAATGAGCAAATCTGCAAAGGCATAGTGAATGAGAAAAATTAGTACTGAAGAGTTATTTCCCTCTGGCTGTTACTACTATTATGCACTGATTTTACAATTCAGGTTTGCAGGGAAATGGTCTGCTGAATAGGATATATACATATTTTTGGCATTTGAAAACTGAGATGGGACAATTCCCAGTTGGAAAACAAGGTGATGGAAAAGGTGGGGCCTGGGAGAGGGGAATAGGATTGATGGGTTTGGAGCCAACAGAAATATTGTCACCTGTTCGATTCAGTTCGCTGATGTAGGTGTATGGATGTGTGACTATGTGTTTCCCTTTGCCTCTCTGCTCTTGGGAATTTCTTTAACATCAACTTCATTAGTTACAAAGGCAGCAATCCATATCCAATTTTCTTTTTGTGTCAGAATTGTTCATGTATAAACTAGGCTCCTTTGTTGGAAACATTTGCAATTAATCCTATAAACCAACAAACCGAAAATGCAAATTTCGAACCGCCTGCCCCAGCCAACCCTGCTGACTTTGAGCCCTGACCACCATCTATTACATACAGAAACGAACTAAAATTCCCACTTTGGACCTAACCTAATTTCAAGTGATAATAGGCACGGATTCCCAGAAGCACTCTATGCCTCTTGATAGTAACATCCTAATTTCCTTTCCTGGTAAATGTTTTAAATAAGATTTTAGCACCAAAGGAAATTAACCTTTAAATTAATTGTAATTATAAAATGCCATTGCTGATTTTTGTCTTCAGCCTAATTACTTTCTATTATTTAAACAAACCTCACCTCCTGTGAGCTTCAAGTTTGTTTCTCCTTCACTCCCTGCCACACAATGCCAACCAATCCTAGTGGAGACTTCCCTGAGTCTCCGCTGCTAAAAAAGCTTCATTTAAATGTCACGCAGGATTGAGAGTTTGCCCTACTATTGCTTATTTACAAGGTGCTCTTTTAGCGCAGCGTGTAAGGCTGCTATGCTCAGATGTTTTCGTTCCGCATACCTGGTGGCCATCCTTAGAGAGGCAGTGTTCTTTAGTCTTCCTGCTGTTAAGAAGGAAATAGCTAAGCCCAGCCTTCTGTTTCCATTACATGGCACTTCCAAAACTAAAGCACAACTGGACATAATAAAGTTGGCACCCCTGTGAGCATCATTTATCAAAAGACTAACTTTGAGAGTGTAGTCTTCTTTCTTAGCATGTCTCAGCTTCCAACGGCTTTTAGAGTTCTGTGTCCTGTGCCAGCACTTTGTCTTGTTGTCATTTGTTCTTTCGAGATGGGATGATGGGACACAGCAACTTTGTGAGCATGTATATCTACATTCTGGTGCTAAAAGTATCCTATTTTTCCTTCACTTAGCTGCTTTCTTTCTCATGTCACTATCGTGAGAATAGAGAGATGGTGAGGAAACAAGTATAGAACCCTCATTACAGGTAGACTGAGTATTGCAGAATTGGAAGAAGATTTTTCTTTTAATCATTTTTGTGAATGTCACCACTTCTTCCATTCCCATGTCCTGGCTTTCTTTTCTATTGAAAAAAGAGATTAAAACAATTTGAATATTATTCATCTAATAGATAACCTCAGTGTTCTGAATAAAATGCTTTCTTTATTATACCAATTAAAGGTCTTCCTTTGCTAGTCTGAAGATTGTCACATAAACATTGATTATTTAGAACAAGGTTCTCATGCTCACTCTGGCAGCACATATACTAAAATTAGAAACAAAGTCCTGATTGTTTTGAATCAACAAAGGACAGAGAATTAATCAATTTCTTTTCCCCATTTTTTGAATTGGGAACATAAGATTTATTAAAAAGATGTTCATAATGTGCATGTGTATGTGTGAATGCATGTGTGTATGAAAAGTAGTGTAGTATAATAGAAGAGGCATCAAGAGAAAAGGGGGAAAATAAGTAATTGTTGAAGAATCACTCAAATTCAAAAATTAAGCTTATATATTTTTCTCTTCAGTGACCACAAGAGCGAGCAATTTAACAGGAGGCTGAAAAAGAAATCAGTGCTAATTTTGGGAGAAAAGTCTCACTGTTAGGGAATGCTACTGTCACTGATAGAAACTTGCACGTGATTGACAGGAGGCATATGCATATGTAGGCATTTGTTTCAGGTGTTGATCATTTGTCTTTTACATATGATGCCACACTTTTGTTTTTTTTCCTTTTATTCGTTTAGAAAATGACAAAAGGTGCTATATTTTAATTGGTTATTCATTTACTTAAAATAAACTGGGATCTAAGGAAATATTACATTTCCTTAGCAGTTTCTGTATAGTTCAGGAAATGTTTGTAGAGAGCTGATTGATTCATTCATTTATTTCCCAGATACTTACTGAGTCCTGCTCAAAGCTGGGAATACGTTAGACGCTGAGGATAGAGCGGTGGTCAAGACAGGTGTGGTCCCCAATGGCAGCCTTTAATACTCTAATACTCTCTTATCCTGAAGGAGTCAATATGTGCTGAGTTGGTGTCAAAAGTTCATGAATAAGCTCAGTGATCTTGGGCACATCATTTAATCTTTATGGGTCTATAAAATTAAGGTGTCGAAATAGAGCCGTAGGCAGTAGTTATCCACTATTTTAAACACCAGTATTCTTAGTCCAAAAGAAATCGTAAGCAGAACGAAAAGTTGTACAATTAAATAAATGCAGAGCTCCTGTGGTTTGGGGAGTTGAGGAAGGAGCAGGGTGACACCTTCTACCTTAATCCCACCATGGTTCTGCAGAGTATGGCTAGAGATTAGTGGCATTCAAAGTCTGGGGCTCAAGGTTCTAATATTACAAGATTCTGTTCAAAGATGGGGAAAGTAATGGCAAGTTTTGTTTGTGTGGGAGGCTGGTAGATATAGACAAGATTATTTCACTTAGTTAATTTTAGAATTGCAAAACAAATGTTATAAAGAGATGATAAAACAATAATACACTTCTCTTTGATTTGATTGCTTGAGTATGATACTTGTAAAGTGAAATAGGCACATCATTCTCAGAATTCTACCTGTCAACTTGATACCCAAGATCTCTGCACCTTGTTTGAACTGTTAATTACCTGCCCCTAAGGTTATATTTGTAGAGTGATTTATAAATAACAGGAAAGAAAGCTCAAGTTACCAAATAGATGTATAGTATGTCCCTAACACCCAGATAGAATGATAGTTTAGTTTAGATAGATAGATGATAGATAGATAGATAGATAGATAGATAGATAGATAGATAGATAGATGTCAGACAGATGATCGATAGATGATAGACAGACAGACAGATGATGCTGATAGGAAGGAAGGAAAGAAAGAAGAAAGGAAGGAAGGAAGAAAAGAAGGGAGACTAAGAGATACATGCTATGCCAAAATGTTAATTGAGAACCAGAATTCAGAACTGTGGGGTCATTCTGCTTTTTTTTTTTTTTTAGTTTATATTTTTGATACATTCTGCAGTCATTGTACATTCCTTTATAAACAGGAAGAAACAAATATTTAATAGAAAGTACTCCCTGCTCCCTCCTACAGCCTCCTTCATAGGTAGGAGTATATGATTGTGCTCAAAGAATTGCATCCAGACTTAATGATCCTGACAGACTGGAAAAATGATCAAACACGGAATGGAGTTCAATACACAGAAGCGCAGGCCAGCAGGCCTTAGAAGAAAAATCAAACAAAAATAACAGAAAATTATTAGCCTTAGAGAAGTAAATAATTTCCTGTGGTTTGCTTTTCAAATGAAAGATTCTATAAATCGATTGTGACTTTTATCCAAAGGACAGTTGATTTTGAAGAACTCAAGACAGTTTTTTATAAACTTGTACTTGGTTGGTGGGTTCATGCATATGTGTATCTGCAAGTTTAAATATCTAGAACTCATTTTTTAACATTTTTCAAAATAAATCCCCTAAGATGTATATATTTTAAGTGACATTTCATAACTTTCTCCAGATTATTTGAATATTTAATACTTAGAAATACATCAAATCTCTTCTACAAAAGATAGTGTCTACTTAGAAAAATGGACACATTTTTTTAGAGGATTGATGTTTAATTTTAGCTTAACTATTAAGCAAAAGATGGGAAATATAATAAAAGTTGAGAAATCATATGGCAATTTTTTTTCCTTTATCGATTAGTGATGTTTCCCACGGCTGCCTGTCTTCCTTTTAACTGTCACATGTAACAATTCTAATGAAGCAGAGACACAAATTCTTAGTTCTTTTACTGTAAGTAGACATCTGACTGTGATGCAGGAGAACTGAGGATTAAGTGAGAGAAGAGCTACACATGTAATAAAAGGCACAACAGACCAGGAATCTCGGAACATTTTCTTTCTTTCACAGAATATTGTAAGAGAGAACAAGTACAGGGGAATAGAAAAGACTGGAAGTCATAAGGAAAACTCAGCATGGCTGGCAACAGATGGTACAGTGAAGAGCCGGCCACAAAGACAGCTCAGCAAGGGATGTGTGCTCTCCTGGAGAAAGCCTTTTCTCCTAAGACACATGGCTGCTTTTTCATGAACAAATATAAAAGTATGTTGTGATGGCTTCCCCACTTAAAGAGGGTTCAAGTGTCAAGACACAGCCTCTGGAGCAGGGTCCCAGCTTTTGTTCTGGTGAGGAGCTACTCATCGGAAGGCAGACTTCCCCGCCCTTTAGCAGGAGGTGCTGACCTGCTACGCCTGCCTGGAAGCAGTGGGCACCTAGCCGGAGGCCGGTAGCATTATAGCCTGGAGCCTCTTACCCACAGGCATTTGATGGACCTGTGAGCCAAAGCTAGACTCACTCTGTGCCCCACAGGTATTTTCAAATATCCAAGAGCTACATAAGTGTGTGGAGTGTGTGTGTGTGTGTGTGTGTGTGTGTGTGTGTGTGTGTGTGTGTGTGTGTGTGTGTGTGTGTGTGTGTGTGTGTGTGTGTGTTTGGATATTGGGTGGTACAGACTGAATTGGGTTCTCCCAAAATCTGTATGTTGGAGGCCTAACCTCCCTCATGTCTTTTTATTCAGAGAAGGGGCCTTTCAAGAGGTAATTGATGTTAAATGAAACCATTAGGGTGGGGCCCTAATTCAATCGGTCTGGTGTTCTTTTTAGAAGAAAAAGAGACACCAAGGGCATGCACAGTCAGAGCAGAAAGGCCATGTGAGGACAAAGCAAGTCAGCCATCTGCAAGCCAAGGAAAGAGGTTTCAGAAGAAAGCAAACCTGCCAACACCTTGATCTTGGATTTCTAGCCTTAAGGGTTGTGTGAAAATAAATCTCTGTGTAAGCCACCCAGTTGTCGTATTTTGTTATTATAGACCCAGGGGACTAGTAAATGGGGTCAGGAGTGTCTGCATCTTCCTGCTTGACACCCGCGCTCCCAGTGTGGTTGTTATCTCCTGGGAGGTGCAGCAGATGGCAGTGGCGTCCTGTGAGTTGGCATAGCCAGGCCAGCCAGCCTGTCAGGCTTCGACTCTGGCTTAGATAACAAAAGGGTCAGAGATGTGAAGTTTGAGGTCTAGGCTTCTTCATAGGAAACAACAACAACAACTTTGCATTAAAATGTCAGTATAAATATTAATCGCATGGGGCTCTAGAAAAGCAAATGAGTTACTGTTTAAAAGGAGATATAAGATAAACAGTTTCAGGCATTTAATGTGCCTGCCGTTTAACTCCCTCTAGTTCAACAATGATTCACTCCCATTTCATGGAGTCTAAGTTTGAGTCTTTGCTCCCGGAGCCTGAACCCTCTCCATAGCTCCCAGAGGTTTCTGCCTGGCTACACTTGCTGCCGAGGCCTGAAGTGCCAAAACTGAACACATAGCTGGTCAGCTTCATATCGATGCCGAGAACACTTTAGTTTTCCAGTTGCCATAGTTGGGCTCTTATCTCTGCAGTTCCTTCTCAGCATAGTTAGAGAACCAAAACTGCCCTCTGTTCCTCATGAGGCTCTTAGGAGTATAAAATTAACTAATTTGGCAGGAAGGTTGTTAGCACTTCCTCCTGCATGACACTCCTATCAGGATGCTTCATTCAAATCCACAGCAGGTAAGAATAGACACGCAGAGATCTGTTCCCTGTTTACATAGACATTAAACTTTTCGCATATGTCAGCGCTTACTTTCTGAGAGGATTTGTGTGTGTGTGTGTGTGTGTGTGTGTGTGTGTTTTACTTTCATCAAGTCAGTAAGCTTTCAAAGGATCTAAATAATTTTCTTTATGATGTAATTACCAAAAATTAGACAGAAATTTTAAACCTTTTTTATCCTTGAGCACTGAAAGTCATGTGTTCTAGTTAGTGTCAGGAGGTGAACATACAGACAAGTGACCAAGACAATGATAATATATGGGAAATATTAATCCAAAGCATTGTACTCAACAAATACTCATTGATTGTCTGTGTGAGTGTGAATGACCACAAGTAAATGAACCTAGCTGAAAGGAGAACTGGCCCAAATGAACATCTCCTCCAGGCTTTTAGTCCCATATAAGTCTAAGATAAGAATCAGTCTACTTGGTTATAAAAATTTATATCTTGCCCACTGAGCAAAAAGACTAAAATTACAAAACTTGCCTATGAGAAGTCAGCTTATGTTTGGAATTCATAAAGGCAGATAATGTGTTATGGTCAAAACACATTCAAAGACAAAGGCATTATATTTGAGAGACTTGGAATATAGTTTATTATATGCTTGAAAGGTAAACCAGATCTTTCAAAAGATATTTGTGACTTCTTATCTCCTTGGATTGACACGTCTTTGGCCAAAACTCGATCTAGGGCAAAATTCCCTAAAATGAGTTCTCTGGAATTCTAATGCTCTGGAATAGTAAGATTGTTTATGAAAAAGAGTTTTATGGTCAAATGTTTGGATATTAACTATACTTTTAAATTCTATAATTGATACCTCAACATTTACAAAATGATCACTGACTGTTCTCAAGTAAACCCTAGCTCACCTAAAATATCTGGAGACTTTTGATATTCCCAAATTAGATTTTCTAACATATCTGGAGACTTTAGATAGTCCCAAATCATATTTTCGTGTCACTGTGAACACAAATTTCACGGGGTGTCATTTTCAAACTTAGCTAGTGAATACTAAACCCGCTTACCCTGCATCATCCATTTATTTAGATGGAAAGAAACCACAGTAAAGGTGCTTGTCTACAGTTCTGTTCTCTCCCTCTCTGCTGACTGACCTGATGCTTCCTGAGTGGCCCTGTGTGGCCTGAAGTGCTCTCCCTGAGGAACTCCGAGTAAAATAAAACCATGGAACTATTTTTGGTTCTTCTCTTTGATCTGCATTTGGCCTCTCTATAGTTCACCCAATGTAATATGATTAAAACAAAACTGTGGATTAGGAAAAATCAAACATACTTCTTTATTGCAGTACTCTCAGAGATGTGAATATATAAATGTGCATTTTAAATTTTCTGTGTCAAAACTTACTTGGCTTTGGGATCTTTTTTGAGCAGTATATCTTATGGAATTAGCATTTCTGTGATCCCCTTTGGGAGGCACTATTCTGGAGAGATACTGATTGTCTATCTAGGAGACTTGGTGAGTCAGTATTTTCTGATGATGAAAATGCACTGGCATCATTATGAAATGAAATCAGTCACTGTCGCCTAAGGAAAGGTTACTTCCCATATGAAATTTAACCCATAGACTTTCCCTTTCATCAAGGATTTGGCACACAAACACTGAATGGTAATATTTAAGTGAACTCACATAGTTTGTGAGGTCCGTGTATTTTAAAATCCATCATCTATTACTCTTCCTAATCTTTGAATAAATCTTTTGTGCATAAGACAAGTGCTTACTAGATGTCTTCTCTTATATATTCATTATGTACCCCAACTTTAACCTGTTCATAGTGAACCAACTGTCACTTCCCCATGCTACTTTCCTCAAGTGACATTTCCATTTACCCATTCACTTATAACAGAACCCCAGGAATCTATCAATCTTTTCCTTGTCCCTTACACAGTGCTCATCCATAGCCCATAAATCACTTTGTTTTTAACATGTCTCATACCATATCTATCCTCTCCATCTCTAATACTGGCCCTAGTCCAGACCCTTATCATCTCATATCTCAGTCATTTTCATGGTGTCTAACTAGTCTCACTTTCCCTAATCTGCTCTCCCCGGCCCTGAAGTCTTTTCTTCATATTGATACGAATGTGATTTTTCTAAAGTATATTTCTGATTATGTTCTATTTTTAAATTACCTGCTAATTGAATTGCTATCATGCTATACAAAATAAAGTCCAAATTCCTTATTCTGTTTAACATTTTTCTATTGTCGCACCCATGTTCTCTTTTCCAGTCTTCTCTGGGTATCTACCTCTAGCACAGGATACAATTCAGTCATATTAATCTGGCTTGCTCTGCCCTCAACATAGCCAGCTATAATATGCCTTTGTGTTTTTTCATCTTTTGCCTGGGATCACCTAACTACCCCATCAGCTATCCTATTCATCTTTCATCTAGTCATCCTCCAAGTCCAAGATTAAGAGTGTCATTCTCTATGAAGCCTTTCCTGGTCCCTTTCCTATCTCTCTGCGCTATATACTATAGAGAGTTTTATTATACTTATATGTCTATGTGTTTATTTTTCCCTACTAGATGGTAAGTTCCTAGAGGTAAAAGATTGTGTGTTACTAATCTTAAAATCTCCAAAGCCAGATAGAGCACTTGATACATTGAAAAGTATCATCATTTCCTTTTACATACAGAATAATGTAAAGAATGTATTCTGTATTTCTACTTTTACATCACATAGTAGTATGATTGAAAAAGTGCCTTCTCTAGATTAAACACCTGATACTGCCTCCTCCTTTCTAGTATGATTGGAAAGTGAAGAAGAAACACATATTTATTTTTGGATTTTTTCTCAAATCATCCTGTAGCAGAGGAGTGGTCTCTCATCTTTTCCCCCATTTTTTCAAAACCCCAATCGACATGAATATTTTTGGAAACAAAACAAATGATTCTTAATTCTGATTTTTCTTCAGAGTAAATATAGTTATATGGACAAGTATCCATGATAGTACTCAGAGAGAATAGGAGTACTTTCCCCATTTCTCCTATTTCAGATCCTTAGGAGGCAAGGAAGAAATGGAACCTTCTGCCTGCCATTTTTAAAAGAGCAGAGGACAACGGAGCCACTTAGAGGATTGTAAGAGTGTACCACCTTCTCAATATGGATCAAGCAATAAGGCTCAATGCTGAGACTCTGACACAGAGTTCTAGCTGTTTGTATCAAAGCATAGCAACAAAAAGGACATATGAAAAAGGTTTCCTGAAGACAAATTTCTTGAATTAATCCTGTCTGTTCTTGTTAGAATTTTAGGAACTATTGCAAATTGTTAATTAAGATTTGTAGTCCTGGGTAAAACTGATTTCTTATAAATACCTAATAAATGGTTTATAAAAAGCGAACAGTCAAGTTAACCACATTTAAAAATCACTTCCATCTCCTGTTTCCTCCCTACACCCCTTATTAGAATTGTTATAAGAGGAATAGATCTTAAAAGCACCTTTCAATGAAAAGAAAGAAATATCTTTTCAATATGCTGTATACTTTTATGAAAACACTTCATTCCCTGTTCTAATGATGTGTTGGGGGATATTGTCTGAGAACTAGGAAGGCTAGGTAGGAGGCAGTAAAGACGATGCTTTGAACTTGAAAGAAACAGAACAGAGCTTTAATACTTACAGCTGTCCTCTTCTTCAGTTATACATTTCACAACATAACAGGCGTAGATGAACCCTGCCAGCTGAAACAAAACAAAGATGCTTTAGACATGAGGCAGAGGCAACAGAACTGAATCTCACTGGGGATGTAACTTTTCAAAGGCAGGTGCTTTATGACTAGATTTAGTGTTCCAAAATGGTTCATCAGACTGGACCCTGACTCCACTGTGGACTCCTGATTCAAGTGATGTTTATCTATCTTATAAATAAATGTTTTCCTCTGAACTGAATTTATGTGTAAGATTTATAAATTGCCAGGCAATCTAAAACATGTTATTTTCGGTATAGGAAAAGAAAAAAAGAATTATGGCCTTTCATTAATGCAATAACATTTGCATTTGTGCCAATCAACTTCTAATTTACTTTATCAGCAACTGACCATAATAAAAATGTTTTGAGAAGAAAATATTAAGAAGATTCCATGATATGTTGCATAAACACTTTGTAAGCAAAAAGACTTCTTATTCAGACTTGTAATAGGAACCGTGGCATACCAAGTATAATTAGGATGAATTTTACAGAGAAGCCATTGGGTGGAAACCTTCCTGTGGTCAGGGAGGTTTTCACTCACTGAAATTGGTTCCTGTAAAGAACACAGGTACCTGCCCCCTCAGATATCTACCCCTCAGATAGAGTGGTTTACATTCCTTCATATCGGTATAATACTTATTTAGTCAGATTATGAGTGCTGCTGGAAGGAAGCAAACTAATGTAATTTCTTGAAAACTGGAAAAATTATTCCTCCAAAATAATTCAGTTTGGGGGATCTTTAAAAGTATGTCCTAAGAACAGTGATGAAGATTATTATGACAACACTTCAGAAAGGTATTGATCTGCTGAGTAGTGACCCTACAAGACAGTATCTGGTGTGGGGAAGAGACGGTTAGAAAAGGCCTTCCACTGGGAAGCCAAGAAACAAGGCAGAAAGCAGCTGCCGTGATAAGCCTAATGAAACTGTTTTTCATTAGCTAACAGCGATCCTTCCGGAAGGCAAGAGTGGAACATTTTAAGTCAGAGGGGACATGGATCGGTATTTAATGAGACAGAACTATTATGAGACAAAGGGCGGGGGTAGGGGGTTAGTTAAAAGGAACTTTAGAAAAGCTCAAATTTGGGTTTGAGGGAGAAAGCATGTTCTAGAAGATTCTAGCTCTCTTCTAAGAGAACTGGAATGGGATGAAACAGTGGTTATCCTGGCACAGAAGTCATGAACCTGCTCAGCGAAGGAATGGGTGGGGAAGAGGACCTGTGAAACATGTTCTTCGAGAGCTTTTGTTGTCAGTTCCCGGATGAGAGAGAATGTGTACCCCCTGCCCTCTCACCCTCAAATGTAGTATCTGAACCAATACACATAATACAACATTAAATAAAGGCATAACTGATGCTGTATTAGCAGGATTAGTTTTCTTTTTAAAATGTACGTATCTTAGAAAAATCATCACATCAACATTTTTCTTTTTGAATTATATGTTGCTATTGGCAACAAAATAGTGCTAGTAAGAACTTTTCTTTATATAATAGAATCATCAGGATTCTTAGACTACAGGGTACTATTAAAAACCAGTGTCTCCTATTTGGCTTTAGCAAAGATTTTGATTGGACTAAACAAAATGACATGGTGACTTGAGCATCTTCATGGGTACTGGAAAAACAGACTACTAACTCTTCTTACTCTTTCATGTACCAGGACCAATGAAATTGCTCTAATCACTGAGTGACCCAGTCGGTCCCATGGGTACACTGTCATGTACTTGGATCTGGCTGTGGCTAGGTAAAGAGGCAATGGGTTTGCTTAAAACCCTTGGAGTAAGGTCTATAGTTTCTCTCCTTCCTCTGCATGAAGCCCTTACCATCCATGGCTAGATGCTATAGATTTATCAATAGTTCACCTCTTCTTTTCAGTTTTAAATACTTGTTACTTAAATTTCTGTAAAGCAATTTTTTTTTTTTACCCAATCGCAAACTTTTCTTTTGATTCGTACTCATCACTTCATTACTTTGGAAATAAAAATCTAGGTAAAGAGCATTAATAAATTCTGAGATTCAGGGCCAATAAGTTTACATTTCTCATTGGGGTGTCATTGGATTCTAGATTATTAACTGCACTACTCTCCCAGAATGCAGCCAAGGCACTGGATTCTGCTTACCAGTGATCTTTTCATTGTCTTTGGTTGCATTCTTTTAACTATCAGGGGAGCTCCTTTGATGTAAAAGTAAATCCTGCTGCATTTCATTACCAAAGCTTGCTGATTAAAAGAACTTCAGCTTTTAAATTGGTCACTTCTAAATACACATGAAAATTTGTTTCCCCAAAATTAATCAAGATTCATAAGCTTCTGTTATCTTCTAATTTTCCTACACCATATAAATTTCTAATTTAATTTTTATTCCCTCATAGCAGTTTATAAAATTTACCTACAGAAAATGGGTTTCGAATCATTTCTGATGACTAAATGCCTCCTATAATGTGCAACTCTGCTAATTGCTAGCTGGGTTGCAAAGATTAAGTCAGAGTTTCTCAACCTTGGCACCGTTGACATTTTGGATTGAGCAATCTTTTTTTTGTGGGGTCTGTTGTGCATTTTAGGATGTTTAACTAGTAACATCTTACCATCAAGACAGTCAACAGTTGAGGCAATCAAAAAATGTCAGCCGACATTGCAAATGTCCTTTAAAGGGCAAAATTGCCCCAGTTAGAGCTACTGTTTTAGATACAATCCTATCCTGAAAAAATTTGCAATCTTAGAGCATAAGTACACATATAATTGTAATTTGAAGTAGATTAAGATGAATGACAGAAAGAAGGAAGAAAACTGAATGTCTCCTAAGTGACAAAAAATTTGAATGTCTATTAAGTGACTACTAAAAAGTACAAAATTTTTCATGAAGTACAAATCTTTCCTAAAGTGATATTTAGCTCCCTTTCTACCCTCATTTTCTACCTCTGCTAGTCTCAGAATTGACATTAGTAGTAAGCTGTTGTGGTTTGCTGAAATATATCAGGTGATTTTCCTCGTTCTTTAACTCGACCCATTTTTGCCAACAAAGCATGCAAATGCCCTACTCTTCCTCTTTTCTCTCCCTACTCAGCCTTGCACCTTTGAGTAATTCTAACTCATCCATTAAAACCGAATTAAAGTACTGTCTCGTCCAAGAATTGGCAATTCATGCCCAGGGTGAGTTGTAGGTTGTCACTTTGGAGATAAACATTGAGAGATGAAAATGATTAGAGAGGAAACAATGAGGGAGAAGGAGAGAACATCTTCCACGCAGAACTCCAAAAGTCTTTGGAAAGATGTATATTATACTCAGGGGGAGCAAATGGCCCCTGTTCAGAGGAGGCTGGGCAATGTGAGGGGGTGATGGTACCCGAGCAGGGACTAGTGACTTATATTGTCATAGTAGATGTGAGTATCTGGAATTAAAAATATAATTATTTTATTTTGTTCTTTATGTATAGATGGTTAGAATGATAATGAAAGATACCAGTAATACTATTATAGGCAAATATACAATTATTCACTTGTAAAAAACTCAAAATATTCTAGTTGTCTTAGTGTTTGGCATTCAGAGCTGAGCCTAAATCTGTTTATTTTTATTCATCTTTTCACCTTGATACATCTAATATGATTTGTTCACTTCTAATTCACCTGATAGGGAATTACGTATTATCTTAATATCATTACTGGTTGAAAGGAAATTGTATTTTCTCTCTATAACTAAATCAGATTAAAATTCTTTTTTATATGTACAAACCAAATTATGGTGGTATATCCCAGAAATTCACTTACAAGCTAATAGATAAGAGGAAATTAAAGACTTTTGGTAAGTTAAAAAGATTCAATTGTAGTAATTTAAAGTGTAACAATCTTAGTGTTTAAAATACTATCTTTTGGACTTCTGTTTCCAGGAAGTTGGAGTAGATATACTTTTCCATCACCCTCCCAATATGTAAAATTTAAACCCCTGGACAATATATATGCAACAATCAGGAAGACTATGAAAGGTAGAAGGAAGGTAGTCTGGCTAGAAATCTTGGGACTCAAGGAAGAACATGGGAATGAGTACTCTCATTTTCTGTTGCCTCATATATACCAGGCTTGGCGCTAAAGAAGTGCATTATCCAGAAATACCATTGGACATAGACAATAAAGCCCCAACAAAAGCCTATTCTCTCCAGCCAAAGGACTAGGAAGGCTACAGTTTAGCAAGACAAAAAAAAAAAAAAAATTAAGACAATAATAGCTCTTCCTCAGACAGTACCACAAAAAAAGCAAACAAACAAAGATCCTGTCGCCCTACTCTCCAACCATAGTAGCAAAGAATGGGGAGCCAAGACTTTCCCCCTGGCCAGGCTGAGGTGTCTGAGAAGTCAGACAGGGATCCCAAACTTCATTCCTGACAGGAAGGAGGAAGTCCTCTTCCTTAATGTTGGTAGAGACCACACTGGGAATTTAGACATCCAGCCTCACTCTGTAGTAAGGAAGTACCTCTCCTTTCCCAACTGGAGTGGTGTAAGAGGGGGTCTAGAAGAAAATTAGAACTTTCACCAATGCTGCATAGTAACGAGGCCAATCTCCTGGCCCTGTGGTGTCAGATGAAGCCACCTGGAAATAATAACAAGGACCTTCTGCTCCTCCTAGACACGAAGGCTGAGTAGGAAGCAGAAACTTCTACTGCTTCCTGGCCTTAATGAGAAATCCTTCCTTCTTCTGGTTTCAATAGAGTCTGAGTGGGTATCTGGACTTTTAACCCCCACTTGACAGTAATGAGTCAACATCCTTTCTTCCTCTGTCAACGTGGTATCAGAGGAAGCCAGCTAAAACAGAAGGCTTATGAAAGACCTAGAGTTTCATAACATAATACCCAAAATGTCCATGTTTTAATTTAAAATCACTCATCATATCATTAACAATGAGGATCTCAACCTGAATGAAAAAAGATAATCAATGGAAGCTAACACAGAGAGCTAAATGACAGAGATGTTAGAATTGTCTTAAATATTGTAAAGTAGCTATCATAAAAATGCTTCAATAAGCAATTACAAACACACATAAAATTAATAAAAAATAATCTCAGCAAAGAAATAGATATAAAGAACCAAATTGAAAATTTAGAACTGAAAATAAAATGCAATAACCAAACCAAACCAAACCAAACCAAGTTGCAGAATGGAAGAGACAGAGGAAAGAATCAGTGAACTTGTAAAGAGAACAATAGAAATAACCCAAGAGGACAAAAAAGAAAAAAAGTAGATTAAAAAAAGTTAAACACAGATCCTCAGGGATCCATGAGACTATAATAAAATATCTAACATTTGTGTCATTGGAGTACTGAAAGGAAAGGAAAAAGAAAGCAGGACTGAACAAGTACTGGAAGGAAATGAAAACTTCCCAAATTTGACAGATAGACCTAAACTTACATACATTCAAGAAGTTGAGTGAAGCTCGAACAAGATAAACCCTAAGGAATTCACACTAAGATTCATGATAGTCAAAATCTGAAAAACCAGAAACATAAATTTTGAAAGCAGAAAGAGTAAAACTCGGAAAATCAGTTTAGAGGTTTCTTAAAAACTAAACATACAAGTACAATAAGATCCAGCAATAGCACTGCTGGTCATTTATCTCAGAGAAGTAAAGACATGGTCACACAAAAACATGTATACGAATGTTTATAGCAGCTTTGTCCATAATAGCAAAAAGCTAGACACAACCCAGATGTCCTCCAGTGGGTGAATGATTAACAAACAGTGGTATATCCATATCATGGAATCCAATTTAGCAATAAAAGGAAGGGACTATTGATACATGCCATGACCTGCATGAATTTCCATAGAATTATGCTAAGTGGAAAAAAGCCAATCTCCAAAAGTTATATACTGCAATGCTTCCATTTATATAACATTCTTGCCATGACAAAATTGAAGATAAAGAACAGATTAGTGGTTGCCAGGGGCAAAGGAGGGTGGGGGGTCACAAGGAAGTGGATGTGACCATAAAAAAGGCAACACAAGGGACCCTTGTGTTGGTGATGGAACTGTTCTGCACCTTGACTGCATCAATGTCAGTATCCTGATATTGACACTATCCTTAGTTTTGCAAGATGTTTCCACTGGAGGTAACTGGATACAGGGTACTTAAGATCTTTATGTATTATTTTCTACAATTGTTTCCAATCTGCAATTATCTCAGATAACTTCATTTTAAAAATAATACATTTGAGGGTACTATTATTTATATTGAAAAACTTTTGTATTATAATTTAATTATTTTCAAATGTATGTAAACAAGGTGGATATGGTTTTCTTAAGTACAAAGACACATTTTAATTTTGAGCCCTTAAGCCAAGTAGAAGTCCACTATAGTTTTTGATGCTGATATAATGTAAAATCATTATTCAACACTTTTTTTTTTTGACTGTGAGTGGAGATTGGGGCAGGCAAACACTATTTTTTATCTACAATTATCTCATTCTCAAATTAGTTCTATGAGTCATTTAAATCAAATCATTTATTTTTGTTCTGAATTCCTAATTCAGATGCAATAAACCCATGTCTTTTGTAATATGAATTTGAACAGAAGGAGATTATGTCCTCACTGAATATACTTTTTCAGTGCAAATATCTTACTTGCTGTTTTGCATCTTATTCCATTTATATAACTTGAGATTGCTTCAGTAAAAGATTTCAGTATGATTACATCAGTGTTATTAATGAAGGTCTTTTTATGAATTTTTTTCAATGTGGACTGGTATATCATCTCTGTTGTCCACCAGCTGATTCTTATCTCATACTATTCCACTGGCTGGACTGTTAGGGAGCATGTTGCAAATGATCTTTGCTACAAATAATCCAGGTGCAGTTATCAACCTACAATAACTCATGGAGGATTGCCTTTAGGGCTATTGTGAACGTTCACAGCCTACTGAGTCAGAAAAGTTTTTCAGAGGATCAGAAACATATCTTAATACCAGCCTTTAGGTACTGTGCTGCATCATCAAGCATGACTGTATTAAACACTTTTAAAAAGATTAAATAAAAGTAGACACACACACAAACTTGTATTATCTACTTAAGGCTAGGAAATGGACTGATCCAAATGCCAATGCTGGCTTAACCAATAATTCCTATTATAAATCAGCCTCTGGAAACCGGTAGATTTCTTCAGGGTAAACTTACTAGAAAGTTACCTGAGTTCAAATGAGTCTAATGTTTTAGTAAAGTTGGCAGAGCAGAAGATATTGAGGCAGGATGAAAGAGAACTAATAAAATTCAAATGTCATCATGGCTAATACCTCTCTCAGTGTTTAAATATCAGATTAGTTTTAAAAACTGCATTGAGAGCAGTAGTTCAACCATTCTATACATATGGCAGTTGGGAAATGATAAAAAAAAAGGCTGATCTAGTGCAATAGAACTGTTCCAAAATCTTCGGTTTTGAGGTTAGAGCCATAACGGAAGTTCTTAACCAAACTGTTCATTGAAAATAATTGGTATTATGTTGTACACCTAAAACTAATACAATGTTATATGTGAATTACATCTCAATTAAAAATGGAAAATGTGAAAAGCAAGCTTTCAACAACATCCTACTATTTTAGGAGTAAAACTAAATTTATATATATATGTCACATATAATAGGGACCCTCATTTATTTATTTATTTAAATTTTTTTTTCTGTTTTAATTATAGTTGTATAATATTATCTTAGTTTCAGGTATACAACATAGTGATTAGACATTTATATAATGAAGCATTTGTGAAAGAAAGTGCAATTTAAAAATGTTCTGTAAAATGTAAAGGAATCAATACTGCTGGCCAGAAATTTTCAACAAAATAAGTACATAATTCCTTTGTGAGAAAATGATACAAATAGCATAGTTTCGCTCAGAGGTAATACAAAAACTAGAGCAAAATTAATTGTACAAATAATACATATGAAAAATAAATTAGTCCATTTTAAGTATGTTGACATTAACTGACATGGCTAAAAATTTCAGCGTATTTCATTGGAGGGAGTAGGCTGTTCCAAAGATGACAATGGGAATATAAGGCCAGATTCTTCTGGAGAGAATAGGAGAATTGTATTGAAATACTAGTTGCAAAAATAACTAATATTAAAAAAAGATGCTAAAACTATATATTCCCCCCCCCCAGTGGTGCTAGTTTAGAAGATAAGGAAAAATGTAGACTATATAATGTATCTTATCCTGCAGTATGTATTATAATACCATATTTCAAGAAATCATAAATGAGATGATATCACAAAAATATGCATTTGTATAAAATATGCATGGAGACTATACACTAGATCTATATCTGCTTATAGACCTGGATCCTGAAGAGAGAAATGATGAAGAGATCAGTATAGAATTGGAGGGTAGTTTCAATGGCAAGCTTTAGGTGTCTCACCGTAAGTCTTCTTGTGTATGACATTTTAAACTTCTCGAAGAAGGACAACAGTGATCTGATGATCAAATTTTTAATATGTGGAGGATGCCTAAACAAGCAGTGTGGTCCTAGGTTATGTGACAAGAATTACTGTTTCTAGTACAAGCGAGGTGAATAGCCCCACTTTGCTTCTGTCTTGACAGTCAAAATGCTGCGATTGTTCAGTGCTGGTACCACAGTTAAAGGGAAACATGTAAACGTAATTGTAACCACACTGTGAAGAGAGATGAATGAGATGTGATGAGGAAACTTCCCGGCTAATAGAAGGTTCTCAATAATCATTGCAATGATGATGATCATTATGATGATGATAATGGCAACAGTGAAGATGGAGGAGAATTCCTTATGCAAACTGATGGTTGATTGCTTCCTGGGAACATCACTGAAAACCAGATGACCTCTGTGACCATTTCACCTCAGAAATTTTAAATATTATAAGAAATGAATAAATTATCATTGCTTAAAATTGAAATTTAGAAATCATGAGTCCCATTCAGATGTTTTCTGTATAAATAATCTGTTAAATTAGCTTTGGTCGCAGGACAAAGTGAACAGCTCTACCTATGTTAGATAAATAAATATCCTGTATTCCATGTTAAAGTAACTGTGATGAAATATAGCAAGCCATTTGATACTTTGGGTATGGTGAATAAGACATTATCTTCTGTTTCCAAGATTGTCTTGTTCACATTTCTAGGGGAATCTAGAGCCTTCTAGGATCCCTAGGATAGCACAGATGAATACATGTAGGCACAAGGTCTCTGTTTAGGCAGCAATCATTCCTTCAGTTTCGTGCGAGGATGCTAAGTAGACAAGGTTCCACTAGAGACCTTTTTGGAATTGACCAGTTATCTTCTTGACTAAAAGTTGACTTCTTTACAGAAATGGGGTCTGAGTCAAGAAATACAGCTGAGAATCATAAATCTCATTAGGCAAACGACACGTCGACCTCCAACTCTTTGCTGGGCTTATGGATGTTTTTGGATAGCCAGCTGGGATGTCTCTATAGCTAGAGAGAAAAGTTGCTTCAGAACTTTATAGTAAACTTTAGATGTATTATTAGAGTTTTAAAAATATAGGTAAATGGGAAACTTATAGTATTTGGTCTCTTTATCATGACATCTGTGATAATAAGTTTTATGTTCTATGAAAAAGTATTTTACGTAGCATTCAATGAAGCTTACTTCTGAAGCAAAGCCCTTGCTGCAATATATGGCAGAGGAAGATGAATGGGAGGGAAGGTAGTAACAGAAGAATTCCCAAGAGGAATAAGATATGAATTGAGGAAGACACAAATTTGAAGACCGATTTTTTCTCAAAGCAATTTTAAAAGGCTCAAAACTGAGTCAAAGTGTCACTTAAAAGGCTCATCGACTCAATCTGTGTGTAGTAGTACAAACTAATTGGACTGAATAACTTTGGAGTCAGAACTTGGCTATGACTAGTGTTCTTCATGAACTCTTTCTTCTTTTCTATTTGAGTTACCCTGTTTTCAACATAAATCCTAAATTATCTTTTGTCCACATAACTTATAGTCAATACGAGGGTGAAAGACACTGTGCAACTACTTTATAATGAAGGGACTTAATTAATTACCGGTAACAATTATTACCACTTGGGAATATATAAACTAGGAAAAGCTGCGACCACATTTATGTGTTTTACTTTCCAATGTTTAAACCTCAAAACAACCAACTACCAAACTAACCCTTCACATCTTGATAACTGCTGGGAGGTAGACAAAGAAAAGCTAGTGATTAGTGACTAATATTTAAGGTAATAGCTAGCATTGTTGGAGTGTCCACTATTTTCTGAGCATATGCTAATATCTTTACAACTATTGTTTTATCTATTCTTTCCAGAACAAAAAAGAGAATTTTTATCATAATCCATTATTCATAAATGTGAAAACAGGTTTAGTGAAATTAAGTGGTGCCCCAAGATTAAGATACAGTCAGGAGAAGACTTGAATCTTGCCTATGAACCTGAAATCCTCTATTTTTCACTCTTACACAGTATTATTAACTTATCCAACAGGCAAACCTGACAACACTCTCAAATGAAGGGATTATAAGATTTTAAAAATCAGTGTGAATTCACATTCAGATAATATTCCTAAAATTAAGTTCACCTAGTTTTCCAAGTCAGTAATTTGGATACAGAGGAGAGTATGGAGCTTTGGATTAACAGATCTTGGAAATCAGCAAAAAACAAACAAACTTGTTCAGCTACCAAACCACAGAGGAGTTTAATGCCGCTGGAGGGAAACCTGGAGTACATAGGAGAATTGGAGTGTTCCCCCCTCTCATTTAATTACCATTTCAGTTCTCTTTCAGTGGTTCCAACTCATCATGATTTTATAGTCCTCCGCTGAATTGTTTATGTATGCTCTACCCATTGGAGTGGGCTTCTAATATTAGACATATATTGTTGAGCCGCTAATTCCATCAGTTTTCTGCTGGTGAGCAAGGCGAGCCTGACATTAGGTGAATAGTCATAGTGGTGGTATGGTTCTAAGGGCCTGAAAATCTAGTCAATGGCTCTCCTTGCTCATAAGATAAATAACTGTTAGCAAAGCACTCAAGAACATACGTGATTTGGTTCAATCCTATCCTAACTCTAACTCTTGTGGCTCCCCTTTACTTTTCTCTAGTTAATCTTTGGACAGTCCTCTCAATATATGTGCTATACTGTTTGATACCTTCATGCTTTTGAATATGGCATTTCCCTATCTAAGAAACACAATTTAACACCATATAGTGAGTGCCTACATGCAACATGGGCTGCTTCAAGACTACTTTTCAGGGAAATATTTCTTAAATGCCAAAAGGCGCAGATAGGTACTCCTTGCTCTGTGCTCATATAGCACCCTGTTAAATGTCTATATTATACAACTTAATTCATTTTTTTGGTAATTCATATTAACTCTTAAACTGGGAAATGACCATTCTTGAGACTGCCCAAGAATATTTCCATGAGCTCAGAAAGCTTCCTCTTGACACTTTCTTGCCACTATTCCTCCCATCCCCACCACATCCAACAGGCAACTGTACTGATGTCAATAACCATAGAACAGTTTTGCTAGATCTTGAAATTTGTACAAATAGAACCATACTGTTTTGTACAAATAGAACCATACTGTTTTGTGTCTGTCTTCTTTCATCGACCACTCTTTTCGAGAGTAATTCAAGATATTGTATGTACTATTGGTAATTTATTCTGTTTTATTTTCAACTGGCATTCCATTGTATGAATATTCATATACCAGTTAACTTTTGCTATATAACAAACCACCCCAAAATTTAGGGTTTGAAACAACAACCATTCATTTTTTGCCCATTGTTCTGTGGGTTGGCAATTTGGGCTGAGTTCAGATGGGCAATTCTTTTGCTAGAGATGGTTGACTTTTCTCATGCATCTGTGGTTGTTGTCAATCATCTAGGCAGCTCTTTTCCTCAGTGTTGGCTGATTGTTAGTTGAGGTGATGAGAACAAATGAACCACATATTTGTGGTCTCACATATTTAATCATCTTTCAGGGCAGTCTGGCTTGTTCACATTGATGTGTCAGGTTCCAAGAGCAAGAATAGTTGGCTGAACTTTTCAAGTTTCTGTTTGTATTATTTTTGCTATCACTCCAGTGTTAGAATGATTGGATGGCCATTACAGCAAAAGTCTGCCATGATGCCATAATTTATTTTTCCATTTATCTGTTGAAGGACATTAAGGTTGCCACCAGGTTTGGGCTACTATGAATAATGCTGCCCTAAACATTTTCTCCAGATCTTTTTGTGAACATGTATATTCATTTCTTTTAAAGAAATACCTACTAGAGAAATTTCTGGGTCAATGCAGGGTGGGATCCTGGCTGGATGGAAGTGGTCTGGACCTCTGAAAATAATTAGCAGAGAGAATAAACCATGGATTCTTCAAGAATATATTGCTATTATCCAAATTTTATTTTTATTTTTAATTTTTTTGCTGTATTTCTACAATGTAATCATCTTACCAACATCTCATTATACTCTAAACTTCAGTAGAGGTTTGTCCTGCATTCTTATATGAGCAGTACTTTGGGGAACTGAAGGAGTCAGGGTGACAATGTACAGGATGAGATGTAAAGAGGCAATTGAGAATTCAGATGAAAGAGTGGAGTTAAGGGTGTTAAGAAAGGCTCCAATAATTCCCCAGTGATACTGCAGAATACATTCATTGTACATGGGATGGGAATTTTGACAATTATTTTAGTCTCAGAGAATGAGTTGATCCCAGTAGATGGAAGGCTTTCACTGGCAAATGAATAATCATAATGCCGAACACTTAGTAGGCATTCAAGGATTAATTGGTTCCTATTTTCAGCTAGTTTCAATCTTTTATCCTAGGCTAATTCATTTAAGTAATTATACTTTAAGATTTCACAATTAAATAGTGACACAGATCAACGTGAAGATCAATGAAATCATAACTATGAATGCAGTTTGAGCTTCTTGGAGAAACACCATATGCTGTAATAATTCTCCTTCCCTCTAAAGAGTCATCAGACTCAGGCTATTCAGCCATCCCCACAAGATGGAAAGCAGTTTTTAAATTCTTTTTTGTCCCCTACATGTAGTGATTTGCTTAAGTGGTTCTCTCGCTTTCTTTTTTTTCTTTTCACAGTGTAGGGTTGAGAACTGTCAGCTAATTTAGAGATTTTTATAGAAACATCTTCTAAAATTGAAGTTTAAAAACATGGAGTTTAAAATTTTCTCTTACTCCAAAATTTTAAAAGTTCTTTAAAAGTATTTACATATTCTTTATTAGTAAATATTGTTCATATATCTGAGCTCTTACTTTTCCTATATTTATGTCAAATTAATTCTATGCAGATATCTGTGTTTATTTTTTTCCTCTTATTATTATAGCATTGAATTTTTTCTCATTGTATACAGTTATCAAAAATTATCAAGGGAAGTACAACATTGATGACCCCATAAAAGAAGCAAGAAGGGAGGAGAAAACAAAAGAATTTGAAAAATTTGTAGTGATAAGGGGAGAAAAAGACAGCTGAGAATGCATCCTATGCAGAGATTAAATTTTTTTTCATTCTTTTAAAAATTGTGATTCTGATGCTATAAGAACCAAGTTGTCATTCTTTTAATTCAGCGTATTAGTATTGATGCTGACTTGTATCTTCCCCTTCCTAATTCCTGGAAAATATGTTCTCCATTTGGTTATATTTTTTTATTACATTTGAAAAGATGCAAAGGAGCATGCTGTTCACAGCCACAGCATCAGAACTCAGAGGGAAAGAAAGACATCTGCTTTTTTCTTGTCTTTATAGATGCTGTCATTTTCAGTTGTTCTCCCAGAAAAGTGAGGCTTCATGACAATCTATCGCCTCACTTTACCTTAATGATTTCAAAACTGTTGAAACCTTATTACTGAATGTCATTGCTGTGCCCATGTGCGTGCATGTGTGTATGCGTGTGCGTGTGCGTGAATGAATGTGGGTTTAAGGGAGCAAGAAATACTGAGTAAGAGATGACATTCTGTTGATTTTCACAATCTTTTATGAAGGTTGACTGAGTTCTAAAATTAGCCCTGATCTCCTTCTGCAGATCAATTTTCTAAAATTAAGACAGTTTAAGAGATGCTTTTTCTAAACATAACTTTCCCCTTCACTGCAAAGTCCTCATCTAGAAGTTGTGACTACACATGATTCTTTCTAAATAAATCCCTTTCTTCTGATTCTCAACTGCTTGCAACTTCACTATCACTGTCACATGCCACATTCAGTCTACACAGCTTCCTGAAAAGCAGGTAGACACTACTGTTCCCCATCTCTGAGAGTATTAGAAATTCAATCTGAGAGTATTAGCGAATAATAATAATAATTAACATTCATCTAGTAGTCGCTCTGTGTCAGGCACATACATAAATTCTTTTACTCCTCACAATCAATTTATGGCATTGGTATAATAATTATACCCTCTTTACAGATGAAGAATTTAGAGCACAGAGAAGTGTAATGACTTATTTGAAGTCACCTGCTAGTTAGTAGTCAATGGATTCAAACCCAGGCTGGCTAGTTCTTAACCACTACATTATGCTGCTAGCCCAAACAGCACTGTGGTTTTTTAGAATATCTACCATATGAACTAAAAATTCTCTCTTGAAGATATTTAGAAAACTAAACATAAATAACACCCAAAAGTAGAACTTTCCTCCTGGGCCATACCATTATTTATTTATTAAAATCTGAATTATGGATAATCAATTCTTTTATATTTAAATCATTAGGCAATTTTGAAAAATCTGATTGCATGATAATATATTTCTTTGATTACATTTTATTTTGCAGAGGTAAACATTTCAGGCTTACATCAATTATTTCTATTTACTAGTGACAATTAATGGAATACCTAAGCCTGTATGCCTACAAGAAAGATGAAATATAGACACCCAGAAGTAGAAAAAAATGAAATTTTAATTTTCCTAAGTGCAAAGTAACTGAGAAAAAAATCACTTGACAAAAATATATGAAGAGTTATCAATATAGAGTGCCTATAATTTGAAGCTAGGTACTCAGCTATTGTTGGAGAAATTAAAACAATAAACTAGTTTTGTTTCTTAGAAAACATAGCATAGTAGAAAGATATAAATATTAAGATGTACAATAATATAGTTTAAGCTATATTAAATTAGAAGTTCAGAAGAATACAATGCTATCATAGAAATAAGATGCATAGTCCCACCTTCAGGAGCTTATAATATTTGGGAGGCAAGGGACACACACACACACACACACACACACACACACACACACAGACACACACACACACACACACACACAACATAATATTTGAATAAGATGGAATAAAGAACTGGATTATGGTGCACTTTTTCACTAACTTTTTGTGATTACGATTCCTTTTCCCACTGTCAGAGGGCGTTCTGAGTGACTGGAGAGCAGATGAAAAAGAGAGCTGAAACAATCCACTTTCTATTCTCAGTTCTTCTAGCCTAGAATTGCTGCTTTTTTCCACACTCAATAAAGTCAGTCCCAAGTATGGTGCGTTTAGTAAAAATTGAGTGTAGGGTACAGTAAACCTGAGAGCTCCGGCATTATTGGAGAAAATCCAATGCTATTCTATTGGGTAGAAATATAAAGTCTATAGTTATGTAAAGACATCTGTGGAGCCTTAATGAACAACCAAGGCAAATGAGGTTTAATCATTTCTCACAGAATGGACTGAGTGTGAACAGAGACCTCTGTATATTGTTTCAGAACAAAAGTTCCCCCAAACCAAACTGCAAATGGACTCAGGAAGAATAGGTTCAATTTTCTTTTGGCCAGAGATAGTAGCCTCAGTCAAAAGGAATGGAGTATTGAAGCCGGCACAAGTGGTCCACTTTCACATTACAGAATCCTCCCAGGCTGGACCACTTCAAATTTCTTTTTTGGTTCCTTGGCCCTGACACTTTGGATACTATTGGTACTTTTGCAGCTTGACCTCGCTAAAAGAACAGAAGTGTTCAAGATAGTAAAGGAAAAAAAAAATCTTTATTTTAATTAAACCAGTATCAAGAGGGTCCTGAAGCTGCCTACTGCAATAATCCTGACTGATACACTTTGGTTCCACGCAGTGTGATCATACCTAAGATTGCAGGTTACTGCTGAAGTTGAATGAAAGATTGAAGTTATGGGCATTTTTTTCACTTCATAGATAATGTTCTCTTTATGTTCATGTGGAAATATGATACATTTTCTGATGAAAGACTGCAAAGTTTTACCTGTATACAACTATATCTTATTTAAAGAGATTTTGGGTGAAAATACAATAAAATTAAACAAACAAGAAATGATGTTATGGTCAAAGTCTCCTAAATAATTTAGAACTTAAATATATTGTTTGGAGATGAAGTCAATTTATAATATAGGTTTTGTTTTGTTTTGTTGTTTTTTTTTAAATCTTAGGTAAAACCCTGAATCCAACTGGTGGAAATAGAAATTCCTTTGAGGAGATTAAAGCCTGGCTTCATCACAAAAGTGCTGCACAGGAAGTTTCAGAATGACTTGGCCCAATTAGTTTTCTGGAAAACTGGCAGATGCAGAACTCACTTCTGAGTTCCATTTTTGCTTGTCTCAAAAATTGTCTGAATACCTGCTCTTTCCTTTACCATTCAATCCACTGAATGCTTAATATTCCAAAATCTTGTAGCTAGAAGAGATGAAGCATTTTTCTTTCATGGTAGTAAAGAATGTGCTTGAATTACTTGATTATCAAATATTGACTGATCCCTTGAATAAGTATAGTAGGAGAACCAAGGATTGAGGGGTCAGAAAATAAAATCTTTCTCTTCTGCTCCCTTTAGAATTGACAAGTTTGTTTTTGAGAATAATCATCAAATTCCTAGACAGTATCTCTCGAGTTCCATACTTGTGTTTCCAACTGCCCACCAGGCTTCTCCTCTTGGATGTCTTAGTAAACCTCGTGAACCTACTATGCCCCAAACTAAACCCTTGCTCTTCTCTCTGAGCGTACCCATAGCCTTTCTCTTTCAGGTTATGACAATGCCATTCTTCCAGATATTAAATCCCAAAGCCCATAGACTTGTTCTAGCCTATTCTGTCACACCATAGAACCAATCTGTCATGAAATACTGTAGAATTTGCCTTCCAAGTGTATTCAGAAATGGACCACTTTTAACCACTGCTGTCTCCTAGGTCTGGGTTTTCATTTCTCTCATCTGGATTGTTGCATACACTCCTAACTCATTTCTCAATTTTCAACTGTTCCCTTCCACAGATAACTTACTTGCAATATAGCAGCCAGAGTGATCATTTAAGAATGTAAGTCAGATCACGTCCCTCCCTTGTTCAAAATCCTCTTGACGCTCCAGTTTACTCAGCATAAAGGCCAGTTATTATAATAGCCCCCAAATGTGACATAATCTGCCTCCACTACCTCTCTAACCTAATCCCTTCTTCTTTTTCCCCTTGCTCACTCTTCTCTAGCCACCTTGAGTTCTCCTGCTATTATTTGAACAGGACAATGGCAGCTTGTAGGAATTGAATAGTCTTTCTATACTTCCAGGTTTTGTCAAAATGTCCCCTTCTCAATGAGGCTTATCTGGACGGCCCTATTTTAAACTGCACTTTCCTTGGCACTCAATACCTCTAACTCTGCTCTATTGTTTTCCATAGTAATTTCATCTGATTCATGAACAAGTCCTTTTTATTCCACTTCTAAAGTTAATTGTGTGGTTAATCTGGGTTACTTTGGCACCAATAATCTGAATAGAAATTGCTAGGTCTGGTCCCTTTGGGGAAACTGAATGTAAATTGGAATTTGATCCTGGTACGCTACTTGAGAAAATCCCTCAACACTTCTTCCACATTCAAATTTATCTCCATCCCTATCCATCTTGAAAGTCTGTGATTCTATTTCTCAGGGTGAGGTCTATATTCTCTGGATCAGAGTTGATACCTTTACTATGATTTAGATGCTGCATCCACCTGCTTCCTTTCTTCATTAACTACCTTTACTTCCACCTCTACCCTTAAATGTTCCTACTCTACTGTTCTTTTCCCCTCAGCAAAAAAACAGTGAAGTATTAAGAAGCTCTCCATCGACACCAGCCTCTCTCTTTCCTCAACCCATTTGCAGCCAGATTTTTTGAAGGATTATTCTACACATCTCTTCGTTATGTCTTTCATTGCACAACCTGGAGCAATCAGGTTTTCACTTTTCTCTTCTATATTAAAACTGTTCTCACTAAGATATCCGATGACTTTCAGGATGCTAAGTCCATGGACAATATTCAGATCTTATTTTACTGAGCATGGCTTCAGTTCCAATACTATTGAAAAACCCACAGCATCTTGAAATTCTCACATCCCTTACCCTTGGTGACAGTAGTATCTTCTGGTTTTTCTCCTATCTATGGATAAATTTCAGTTTTTTTCTTAGTTCTTATTCCTTTAACAGAACATTAAATAATTGTGATTTCAAAGTTGTTTCCTGAGCCCTCTTCATTTCTCACTTCACATACTTCTGTATTTATTTTCGCAACTTGCACTGTGAATAGACTTAGCATCCTAAATACCATTGGATATAATTTTATTTTATTTCATTTTTTATTTTTTTTAACTTTTTAAAAATTAAGTTTATTGGGGTAACATTGTTTAATACAATTATATAATTTTCAGGTGTACATTATAATTTGACATCTGTATATTCTATTGTGTGTTTACCACCCAAAGTCCAGTTTCCTTCAGCTACCATATATTTGATCCCCTTTACCCACTTCACCCTCCCCCTAGCCCCTTATATTTGATCCTCTTTACCCCGTCTACCTCCCCTCTCCTTCCTTACCCCCACTCTCTGGTTTCCACTAGTCTATAGTCATGTGCATTGGATATAATTTTAATAAGAGCAGTGTTACAGAGAGAAGATAGAAGCCTCAATGCTCTGGGTTATGGAATGAAAGTCATATGATGAGTGAGTATAGATTAATCCTTCAAAAACCTGGCTGCAAATGGAAGAAGACTCCTAAATTCACATCTGCTGCCCAAATGTCCCTCCAATACTACAGACTTTAATGTGCAGATGCCCATGGACATCATCACTTGGATGAGCTGGGAGCGTCTCAGATTCACCCTGTTCAGCATTGAGTCTTCTTGTCCTCAACTCTGGCCCTCCTTTCCTGCTCCCTGTCTCAGTGAATAGCAATGTTATTCCATTGTATTAGCCCAAGTCCCAGAGGTTATCACTGACACTTGTGCTCTTGCCTCCAACCTACAAAGTCTCGAGTTTCTACTTACTAAGGATCTATAAACTTGGTTTTCTTTATTCCAAACATATTACCACTGCTCTTGTCTGGGATCCTGCCATTTCTTGCAGTTTACTGTAATAGGTTGCCAATTTATTTTCCACAGAGCTACCAGAGTGATCTTTCTAAAAATGCAATCCTATCATGTCAGTCTTTTTTTTTTTTAATCCTTCACATTCCTTCAGAACAAAATTCAAACTCTTTCACCTGGCATATGTGGTATTTCAAGATTTGCCTCCTGCCTGTCATACCAACTTTATTTCCATTGTACTGTATGTTCTAGCCACACTGAACTACTTGCCATTGTTCGTAAATGCCATTCTCTCTAACAAATCCCCCCGACTTCTAACAGCCTTTGCCCCTTCTATTCCTTCTGCCTGAAAGGGAACTATTGTATTCACCTTGAGAACTCTTCCTGTTTCTTCCTCTTGAAAACTTTCTGTTTCTTCAAAACTTATATTAGATATCACCTCCTCATTCCTTTTTTAGAGTCCTTATTCTGTGAGACAAATCCTTTTTAAAATTGGATTTAAATTTTACTGAGTTCAAAATTAAGCTATGCTCACATAAAAACTAGAAACAGAAATTACTCATAATTCTGCTACTTAATCTCTGTTAACATACTGTTGTCTATCCTATCATTTATATATTTAGTAAAATGTACCTAGAAAATACATATAAAACCACAATTTTGCAACAGTGTTAAATAGCACCATATTATATATTCTGTTTGAAACTTACTCTTTTTCCCTCAGCAAAATATCATAAAAATCTTTCAAATAAACAGAACTCTCAATTTTTTGTAATGGTTATATATATTAAATTATGTCACTCAATCTCTTATTATTTTCAGGTAGCTTCAATTTTTTTCTATTAAAGACATCCTATTAAAACATACATGTTGGTTAAATTACCAAATTATTTGTTCAGAACATATTCAGAATGGGATTGCTGTCATGGGCACTTTAATAAATATTACACCTTTTGCATGATTCCCTTTAATCCTCCTAAACAGTTTCAAACTCTATTTTAAACATAGCCTAAACTAGATAAAACATATCATAACATTTTTGAACTTCTTCAAAAGTACAGGTTCTCTGAAATGCATTACAGGGGAAAAAACTGTCTTAGACAATAATCGTTTTTCTTTCAGTTCTTGATTAAATTAGGAGCCAGGGCTGTTGGACTGGCAAGATGCCCATGGAGTCAGGATTTTCAGAGGAGCCACAGGGGGTTCCAAAAAGTTTTAAAAACAGAAACTTGAAGTAACCAGTGGCTGTTAAAATGGTGACAAGAGCCATTTCTAGATTTCCTATTGTTCTCTTTTCTTCACAATTTAATGGTTCTCCTGAAGAGGTTTTTTTTTTTTTTTTTTTTGGTATTATTTTCATAATAGGGATAATGTAGTATACGCTTGGAAAGAAAGCCTTAATGAGGGTATCAGAGAGGAAACAAGTAAGAATCACCGAGCTAATGCAAGAATACCGATCAGTCCTCTGGAGGTTTAACAGTCTTTTAAGCAGCCTTTGCTGGACTTAAAACAGTCAAATTATAAGAGGTGAGATAATGAGTCACAGAGCAGTTAACAAGAGAAGGCAGACTTTAGGCAGTAAAAATAAAAAGGGGGAAATAAAAACAAAGAAGAAAAAAATTAAAATGTGTAAATTACACAATGACCTTTTGAAATGATGACATGCAGAGGCAGTTAAAATAAAAGATAATGTGATCCTGACAAATGGAAACCAAACCCCTTAATACCTCACTTCAGGAGGTCCAATTCTGTAGGGAAATGGGATGGGATTTTAAGGTGTTTATCAGCACACTGCTCATAGATACACAGCTAGAATTTTGCTAAGAGATTAGTGAAGTTTTATCACTTCCTTTCTCAGGAAGACTAAAATGAGTTTGAGGGTGTGAATGGAGACCAAGAGGCAGCAAACAGAAAATTCCCAAAGGGAAGATGGTCTGGCATGAGAGAAGCTGAGCCCAGCAGAAAGGCTGGAGCTGTGCCTTGGTACAGGTGACACGGACATCACATTGCAAGATTTAGCCAGGCATTCTTACTTTTAAAATGTGATGCTTTCATAGATTTAAAATAACATGTTTAGTTTGTTAATGTTTTCCTCTTCACCTGTTAAACCAAATATGTCCTCTATTTTCTCTAACCGCCTTTGAATGTGACTGCTTTCATTTAAGGGAGCTATTGAAGTGCTGACAGAATCCGTCTCTAGAGAGGGCTGCTACCTGCCTTCGACCACGTTGAAGATAATAAAGAAAAGGAATTAACTCCTGAATTTCCAGAGAGTGCTGTATAAAACTATATACACTACTCCTCTTTCTTCCCCACTCTTCTACCTAAAACAAGAGTATCAGTATAGTGTGTGCTCCGAAGACCTAAAAACAGTTTTCCAAATTATGAATCTTTGGGCTAGATTTAGAATTAAGGGTTTGCTTTTCAAAAGCAAATAGGTCTTGAAGTTGCCAGGTAAACCCATCAATCACTTGTAGTTAATTTAGCAATCTCAAATGTCCCAAATATATTTCAGTTCCTTTATTGTTCAGTGTATCTGAATTATAACAAGAAATAAGTAAAATGATTACCATGAACGACTCTGTCTTTTAGGTCGGTGGCTTGAAAGAGAGAAAACAATCTTCCTCATGGGGAAATGTGGAAAATTCTAAGCCCTTTTATAATTTTTTAAAAGTTAATGTAGTTGATATTTTCATATAACAGCTGAAAAAAATAATTCTCAGTAAATAGACATTTTAAAAAATGATCCTTCCTTCCTTTCTGAATTCTTTATTAAGGAAGAACTATAGAGACTGAGGGACAAAAACACAGTTTTTTGAGTTCTGTTCTGGAGGTTTTTTGTTTGTTTTTTTGTTTTTTTGTTTTTTTAAAGTTAAGCATTTTAAACATTCCCCACCCCCCACCCATTTTTCCTTTGGGGAATGCCACAAAATGGTTTAATCATCTGGCTTTTGTATCTGACTCTTAGGGCAACTATAGCCTTTCTTATCATTATGTCTCACCATGTGTCACTTTCCCAGAGAGCTATAGGATCAGGATAAGAAAAATTGTTTCTTTATGCTATAGATCTAACAAAACCACAGGCCACTCACAGCCCACCACATGAATGCCTAGCATTTAAAATCGACCTGAATTAAATGAGGCAGTTGATTATAAATGTTAGACAACCAATTTAGGAGCTGTGACTTAAAGAAAGAAACAACATATGACTATGGATTGTTTGTTTTGTACGAGAGAAAAAAATGTGATGTTATGAACAGAATAAAATATTTTCTAAAGAGTAAGTGAATTCCAATGACTGTGGTGATCCAAAACATCTTTATAAATGTGATATTATAAAATGGATATTAAAATGACATTTGCTTCAACATTTCTATCTCTGGAAAGAAGCACAACTCAATAAAAGACAAAGCATAAATTTTTATTCATATACAATGTTAGTTATTAAAATACTGCAAATAAGGCAGAGAAAATCAAATAGAAGGTTTTTTTCCCTCTTTACGTAGGAAAATTTTGAAGTATGGATAAGTAGATAATTCCTATATCCAGAAAATGATTGAGGTGTATTTGTTGATTGACATCTGTTTATAGTTACCTCAAAAGTCTTGTATATAAAGGTTCTGATATTGCTTTTTAGCTTAAGAAGCACTGTCAAATCAAGACCATTTGATTTGTTATTTTCCGATAATGAAGGTTAGGAGTCTGGGTTCTCAAATGGCTAAGACAGAAGGCTGCTTCACAGAATGACCAATGAGTGCTGCTGGGATGACAGATTAGGCTGATGTCCTGATGGAGAGGAAAGAACTTAACTGAGATGGCAAAAATTTGAGACTTGAGAAGAACTGGATGGGAAGAAAAGCAATGCAAAATCTTTTACAAGTGGGGTATGTGCATGTGAGATAGTGAGAGAATGTGTATATGTCTGTGGACTGGCAAGGGAAAAAAAAGAAGCATCTTTGAGCACTTGAGATCTTATATACCCTTCCTCCAATATTTAAAAATAAAATAAAGAAATATTCATGTGGAATTCGAATGTGACAAAGTCCTCAATCATGAAAACGAGGACATACATTCCATTGTCTTCTCCCCATGAATATTTCTTTGGAGGATAAGAACTTATGGAATCACAAAGTAAAATCTATTTTATAGAGAAAAGTGGAACAGCATTGTCAAAAAACAGAAAAGTGACAGAAGAAAAAAAAACTAAAGGAGTTCATCACCATCAAACTGATATTACAAGAAATGTTAAAGGGACTTCCTTAAGAAAAAGAGAAAAAAAGATCAAAAGTATAAATAATAAAATGACAACAACTATATTCCTATTAATAATTACTTTAAATGTAAATGGACTAAATACTCCAATCAAAGGATATAGAGTGGTCGAATGAATAAGGGAACAAGACCCATATATGTGGTGCCTACAAGAGACTCACTTCGAATCAAAAGACACACACATACTGAAAGTAAAAGAATTTAAAATGTATTTCATGAAAATGAAAATCAAAAAAAGCTGGTGTAGGAATAGTAGGAATACTTAAATCAGACAAAATAGACTTTAAAACAAAAACTATAACAAGAGTCAAAGGACTCAGCAATTCTACACTTCTGGGTATTTAGATGAAGAAATCCAAAATAATAATTCAACAAGATACATGCATCCTATGCTCATTGCAGCATTATTTACAATAGCCAAGATATGAAAGGAACCTAAGTGTCCATCTATAGACAAATGGATAAAGAAGAGGTGGTACATATATATATTGGAATATTACTCAGCCATAAAAAGAATAAAGTCTTGCAATTTGTGACAACACAGATGGACCTAGAGGGTATTATGTTAAGTGAAGTGAGTCAGAGACAGACAAATATCATATAATTTCACTTATATGTGGAATCTAAAACAAAACAAAACAAAATAAATGAACAAACAAAACAGAAACAAACTCATAGATACAGAGAACATTTTTGATGGTTGTGAGATGAGAGGGGAATTGGGGGGCTGGGTGAAAAAGGTGAAGGGATTAAGAAGTACAAATTGGTAGTTATAAAACAGACATAGGTATGTCAAGTACAACATAAGGAATATAGTTAATAATATCATAATAGCTACGTATGGTGTCAGCTGGGTACTTGACTTATTGCAATGATTACTTTGTAAGTTATATAAATGTCTAATCACTATGTTGTACACCTGTGACTAATACATTGTATGTCAATTGTAAGTGAAAAATAAAAAATATTTAAAAAAAAACATGAAAATGAACTGTATTGCTTCTTTTTCTTTTCTTTCTGCCTCGTTAACACCCGAGGTAACATAAGAAGTTGGCATAAAGTTTGAGCCATGTGAAACACAATGAGTGTTCTATACTTCAAATAAAAATACACCTCAAAGATGATGAAATATTCTCAATTATCTCTGTTTTCAATTCTTTTGCCTGAACTTTTAAAAATTTTAATTTAAAAAAAATTTAAATTAATTTTCAATTATAGTTGACATCCAATATTACAGTAGTTTCAGGTATACAACATAATGATTAGATATTTATATAGCTTGCAAAGCAATCCCCCCAATAAGTCTAGTTGCCCCCAAATTTTTAACCCCTCATTCTGTTAAATCTGTTTAAATGATATTTTGGATTGAGAATACTTAATAAGAAGAACTAATTTTGGAAAAGAATGTCATCTACAGCCTAGGTTTTCCTCATGTTAATATTCCACCATGCCGGCAACTGTGTCAGCAAATATTTAAGCAAGGGCTGCCTGTGTTTTTTCAGTCTCTGCAATATGGGCAATGTGTTCTCTTAAGTACAAAATCACTTGCAGGTGTGGGGGAACCTGAGCACTGAGGATCTGAAAGAATCTTTCATCAGAAACAGATAGTTATGTAGGCACTTAGAAAATACATGATTATGATTTTGTTAGTAAGAGAATGTGTGGGAAGGATAAGTTGCTGAAGATGATTAGGTTTCAGAGGTTGATATGTTCGTGAGTAGAACTGGACACCACACTCCCAGGACTTCTCGTCCTTGTGACCGCTTTTACAAGGAAACTTTAGGTCCTCTTCCTCTCATTTTGGGTAAAAAAGTGAGATTCATCTTGACAACCTTGACAGTCCTAAGAGGTACTTTAAACAAGTGTTTTAGAGAAGGCTCTACAGTCTCCTGCAAGTCCAGAGTCTAAGGTTGCAACTGGCTCTTTATGGAAAGCTGGTACTTTGCTGATAATATAAAATCTGCTAAGAACTCAATATATATATATTTTTAGACCTACAGTACCTGGTCTTCCTAGGTGGTCTCCCATCCAAGTACTAATCAGGCCTAACCCTGCTTAGCTTCCAAGATCAGACGAGATCGGGAGTGTTCAGGATAGCATGGCTGTAGACTAGAGCTCAATTTTATATCTAAAAATTTTAAAAAATAAATGCCCATTATCTTAGTTGTGTCTTATAAAACATTCTGGCAAGGAAAGAAAAAGTTGAGGCAAAGTGCAGAATGCAAAATACACAAAATAGTAAATATCTAAATAGCTTGTAAAATTTTAATTTTTTTTAAGATGAGGAGTAGGATTGAGACAGTTTTTTAAAAACTCAAGATAGAATCAATTTTTTGGTTCTCAGAGTCCCCTAAAAAGGCCAATTTAAGAACCCCCTTTCAGGTCCTATAATGTCTGATCTAGAATTCAATTGGCACAGCGATAGTTAAATCCCACATTTACCACAAGGTTTTGGTAGTGCTATAATTTAATTTAAGAAGATTAAAAGGAACTCTTCAGTTTTTAGAGATCTGGGTGGTGGGTACACAACAGAAGGAACTTCTGCAAAGAAATTCAGTTATCTACTATGGAGACTGGGGAAGACTAGGCATTAATGTGTGTGCATGCTCATATTCTCCACGAGGCCTTCCACACTATTTCAAAGAACGAATTAAGAGAAGTGTGACCTAATCTCAGCTTGAACCACTTTGGCGGGAATAAAGGCTGGAAAGATAATTTAATTGGCGAGACATAAGAGGATCCAGTGTGACTCTATGAAATGGTATCCAAGTCACACAGACGTCTTTCAGGACAGAAGTGCTGTGCAGCAGCTTGATAAAACCAGGCACTAATGTGAGCCAAGAAACAGCAACACACACATTTCCTTCTTGATTGTGGAGTCCTCCCTGTAAATGCAGTGAAATCACTAAGGGAGGCTTTAAATATTGTTGGACAAAATTGGCTGGGGTCTCAGCAAGTTATTCACTGAGACTCTCCACATAGGAAGGGAGCGGAGCAGGTATTTCTAGTGCAACATGCTTTGACTGCATTTTCCTATGTGCAGGTCATTTGAAAAGAACGTTAAATGTTTCAGCAGGATCCAAATATCCAATATTTATAAAAATAATAAGGATTGTAGTTTGTACTTATAGAGCAGCTTCCATCTGAGGAGCTTAGACTTTATTTCATTACTTTTTAAAATCTTATCTGGAGATTGGTTAAGTGGAAACTATACATTTACATTTTATCCCTAGTGGAACTTGATAAATATGCCAACATGTTGCAAGCATTTATGTAAATTAGTGATAAGTTCATTCAACATGCTGAATTTCACTGTAAAGTAATAAAAATCAAAAAAATAATTTTTTTTTTTTGCATTAACACTTAATTGATAGAATTTTCCTTAGTATGCTTTACTCCTTTCAACTTGATTTCTTCCTGCCTGTTCTGACTCCAGGGTAAACTAAATAAAAGAATCCATTTACAGTCAACTTTCAAGTGATAAGAAGCTATCTAGGAAGGCTCAGAGGTATTGACTCAAAGAAGTCTGATAAATACAGAAATAGATGGTTTAGTAGTCAAAGCAAAAACCTAAATACAGGTTTCTTACAGCAAGAAGGAGCAATAAAGCAAGGCAGTTCTCCCTCCCTTCCCGTATTTGAGTAATATATAGACTCCTTCTGAAGCATGGATTCTTAAGCATTTTTATCCCTCAAGACTACTTTGGCAGTATGGTGTAGCTTATAGCCTTTCCTCAGAATAATTTTTTTAAATGCATAAAAATCAAACTCAGAGGCTTAGAGAGAAAATCAATTATATGCAATTACAGTAATCAAATATTTAAAAATCATAATATTTAGTATAGGTGCATCTTTATTAACACAATAAATAATAAGATCTTGCATCAGATTGAGAACTTCTAAAATATCTGCCTGTTTTGTGGCGAATACAGTCACGTGCCGCAAAACAACGTTGTGGTCAACGATGGTCTGCATATATGAATGATGGTCCCATAAAATTATAATATTGAGATAAAAAATTACTGTTGTCTAGTAATGTCATAGCTATTGTAATATCATAGTGCAACGCGTTACTCACTTCTTTGTGATGATGCTGGTGTAAGCAAACCTACTGCCGTCAGTCATGTAAAAGTACCACATATACAATATGTACAACACATAATGCTTAATAATGATAACAAGTGACTGCGTTACTAGTTTATGTATTTACTGTACTATACTTTTTATTGTCATTTCAGAGTGTACTCTTTCTACTTATTAAAATTGTTTGCTGTGAAACAGTATGTTGTGTTATGTAGGCAGTGGCCTCCTATATCTGGTGTTTACTGCATCGTTTTTTCTTGTGCTTAATTTAATCTTCTGTTGTTTTATAAATTTAGAGTAGTCTAAGTGTACAGTGTTTATAGAGTCTACAGTAGTGTACACTAATGTCCTAGGCTTTCACATTCACTCAGCACTCTCTCACTGACTCACCCACAGCACTTCTAGTTCTGTAAGCATCATTCATGGTAAGTGCCCTATGCAGGTGTACCATTTTTTTCTTTATATTGTATTTTTTACTGTTCCTTTAAAATGTTTAGATATATTTAGATACACAAATGCTTACCATTGCACTATAATTGTCTGCAGTATTCAGTACAGTAACATTCTGAACAGGTTTGTAGCATTGGAGCACTAGGCTATACCATAGAACCTAGATGTGTATAGTAAGCTATACTATGTAAGTTTGTGCAAGTGCACTCTATGATGTTCACATAACACTAAAATCACCTAGCAAGGCATTTCTCAGAACAAATCACTGTGGTTAGGTGACACATGACTATATTCATTTTAGAAAGAAATGTTATATTTCAGTTAGAAGTCAGTAAAAGATATATTATTTTCTCAACTGTCTTCAAGAACCCCACATTAAAAACTTGTAAATTAAAAAATTATTTTCCTCAACCTTGAAAGTAAATCCATAGATGTCTAGGGAACCAAAGGCTATAGTTTATGAAAAAAAGAAAGACACTTACATAAAGAATCCAAGGGTGTTAGAATTTGTGAAGGGCGATCATGTGACCAAAGCAAATCACTGATTTGGCCTCCTAAAGATTAGTATATAACAATTTCAACTGAGTTTGGCGTACTGTTATAAAATAGAAAGTGTTCAAACATTCAAGGGAAGCCAAATGTTTTTATAATTTAGATTTTTGTTAAAATATAGATTTTTTAAAAAATGAGTGATACATTTAAATATTAGAATTATTAAGAGGGCTTTGACCATAATACTTTCCTATTACCAACGGAGCCAAAACCAAATTCCTCAGCGAGACAGTGAAGTCCAACCTAGATTTTCCAGTCATATATCTATCTACACTTTTTCCTACCCAAAGGGCATCAACTACACCAGCTTTTGCAAATCACCCTTCTTCAATACTTAATGTTCCGGACAGATTGATTTTTCATTCTTTATCCAATATTTTCCTGACATTGGGGATATGTACAATTTATCCCCTTCATCTATTCTCCAATTCTATTGCACGAGTCCCATCCTTTGAAGCCAAATTGTATCTTTTTGTGGTATAGCTCATATCCCACTTCTCTCAGATATAAAACAACCAAACATCTAACCAACTAAGCCAAAAAAGTACCATATTTATTATTGACCATATTTATCATAATCTTCCTTTGGAATTCACCATATTTATCATAAATTACTTTTAATCATATGCCTTTATGATTGTATTTTTTCTCTATCATGAGCTATGTTATGAGCTGAATTGTGTCCTCCCAAAATTCATATGTTGAAGTACTACCCTAGTACATCAGAATTTGAATGTATTTGGAATTAGGGACCTTATATAGATGATTAAGTTAAACTGAAGGCCTTAGGATGGGCCCTAATCCAATCTGACTAGTGTCATAAGAAAACAAAATTTGGCTACACAAAGAGACACCAGGAATGCAAGTGCACAAAGTTAAGACTTTGTGTGGACATAGCGAGAAGGCAGCCATCTGCAAGCCAAGGAGAGACCTCAGGAGAAACCAAACCTACTGACACTTTGATCTTGAACTTCTAGACTCCAGAACTGTGAGAAAATAAATTTCTGTTGTTTAAGCTACACAGTCTGTAGTATTTTGTTATGGCAGCCTCAATAAACTAATACAAACTATGAACTTTCCAAGTATAAAGACACACACACACATACATACAGAGAGAGAAAGAGAGAGAGAGAGAGAGATGAGTTGAATGACCCTGAAGTTGAGATAAGAAGATGCGTATCTGTACATTTTGCAGACATATACTCTCTTCTCATTTTTGTTTTTCCAGAATTCATGATGCCTTAGTCAAATGGATTTATAATAAAAAATGCTATAGAATTGATTAATGTAAAATTTTAACTCCCTTCAGATTTTTCCCATTTGTATTGCTAATGGATCTTATGTGATTATCATAACAAAGATAGATGTTGCATCATGCTAGTTTGATTAAAGTATATTGCATTTATAAATGAAAATGCTAAAATGAAAAGAGATTATGTTAGAGAATGTCGATTAAAGAAATTGAAGTAAGGGAGTGTTAAAATGTTTAAAAAATTATTCTCATAAGGTAATATGCATGAGAATTAAGGGACTATTTGGCATAAGAGGAAATGAAAGATACAAGGTAAGTGGTATAGAAATATGTAATATTATGCAAAAAACTGTCTGTGAAAGCTGATGAGTAAAAGCCTCTTGATGAGGGCCAGAAAGAGGTTATTAGAAAACAGATTAGTGGCATCTTTCTCATAGTGGCAGAGCACCTTAGACATAATAAGAAGCTAAGAAGAAATTCAGTACGAGGTAATTGAAAGTTGGTTATTATAAGAAATTTTGCTATTGTTATCAGCTTTTCTCATGATTAGACATACATAAAGGGTTAAATTAGAAAAAAAACCTTGTATTGAACAGTACAACTCTTTTATCTTTACTGATAATACAGACGTGAGAGAAAAAACTGAGGGCAAGACACTTCATTGATTGGCAATGTTTCATTCATTCATGCATGCAGTGACTATCTATTGAATACCTACTGTATGTTAAGAACCATCTTAAGTACTTGGATACAACAGTAAAAAAGGCAGAGAAAAAACTTTGGCTCATTCCCAACATATGTTGATAGTCCTCATTTGATTGAGTTTCATACAATCTTGGGAAGTGAATGAAGATTTTGGGGTGGCTGGGGTGGTTTGAACAATTTTTTTCTATTGCCAATGTGGAGAAGTAGCCTCAAACAGCTTTCTAAGATTGTCCTAAGCAGTGGCTCTTAATATGAACTCATTGTTATATAGGGCATATCATTCTTTACCTGATCCAGCTACAGAGAATATGTATTAACACCCAACTCCTAAACAACACCAGTACGATTTAGTGTCAGTCACAGGCAATTAACAGATTTCTATACACTGAGCTCCTGCAGACTTGAGTCCAATTTGGACAATCTTGAAGGCTCATCCTTTTCAATAAAGTAGTAGGAATCTGCCTCAATGAAAGCTGCCTGTTTCTAACAGGAAGGTCTCACTGTTAGCAGAATCAAGTAAGTGTTCCCTGTTCTCTTTTCTTTTTCCTGAGATTATGTAAAATAGCTCAAGTGTCCTTTTTTAGTCCACGCACCTAGTCTAGATTCACTTGCCTTTTTATGAGCTAATGAGGGCTCATAGATGAGATCATGTGTATTTTATCACTTCTCTGCTTGTAAATCTCTTCAGTAAGCATTATTTTACCTTTACTGTGGTGCACTAGTTGTGTAAATATTCACATATTCTTTAAATGAAACTGCTCTCATGGAATTTACATTCTAGTATGGTAAATAGAAAATTAAAACATACATAAGTAAAATGTATGTTAAATAGTGATAAGTGCTAAGGAGGAAAATAAAGGAGATACAAGATTATGATGTGTGTGTGTGTGTGTGTGTGTGTGTGTGTGTGTGTGTGTGTGTTGATGTGGCAATAGTAGATAGGGTGTTTAGGGCAGACCTCATTGAAAAAGTGTTATGTGGGCAAAGACCTGAAGGAAGTAAAAAGAGAACTAAGGGGAATTTCTGTGAGAAGAATGAACATTCCAGGCGCAGATCATTTAAAACACTAAATATTAAATTAATATTTTATGTCACATATTTATAGACTAGATTTTTTAGCAAATTTTTTTAAATGAAAATAATTTTATAAACTTTTGGTAGAAATTGGGGATATAGAAAAAATTGCAGAATTTTTCTGACCTTACTTATGAAACTCTATTGTAACATCAGTAGCATTGTATTGGGCATATATTGACTACTTGATAAGTCCTTGTTGAATGTATGAGTGAATAGATGACCAGCCACTGTGTGCCCAGCACTTCTCCGGTTGCTGCAGAGATGTCTTTTAGGAGTGAGATGCTGTACGTGCTCTCCCAGAGGAGAAGGACTAACACCAGGGATATGGCAAATAAAAAACAACCATGATGCAAGGCACAGTACAAGAGGGAAAAAAAAAATGATCACTGTGTTAAGGGAGTGGGATATAACATATAACTTAAAAATTAGAAAAATTGTTTTTATAGTAGTTAACATTTAAAATCATATTAGGGATACTCTCCTGACACAGGAAAATAAACACAGTACCCTGGACTGGAGAAAATACTAGAAAATATGAAGAAATACAAGATGTTGAATTTTACTGAAATAAAGAGTTTGAGTTAGAGAACAGAAAATGATAAACTGAGGAAATAGGTTTGAGCCATTTTACATAAGTCTTTGAATTCTGGGTTGAGGCATTTGTAGTTAATTCAACAGAAATGGGGAGCTATTCAACATTTTTGAAAAGAGAGAAAAATAAGCCAACTGAGCTGTAATTTAAGCAGAATTCTTTGTCAGGTTGGCTGCTGCAGGGGACAGAGAGATTAATCAGTGAGCCTCTTCCATGGATGTGAGGGAGGTACTGGAGCCTAATTAAGGGGTAGCTTCTGGAAGCCTTTGTTGTTAGCCAGAAAGTCAGAAGGGAGGCCAGCATGCAATGGTGGAGAGGGGGCATGTGTTGGGTGGAACTGCTGACAGCCATTTGGATACTTAGCAGTTAGAACTGGAGTCTAGAGCTGAGTTATTTTACAAAACATAAAAAAAAAAAATCAGCCTTGTTATAACACACTGGTAACACAACAAATGAAATTTTGGAATATTACCCAAATGTTCCTTTACCAGTTTAACTTACTGAACTGGAATGCCTACAATAAGAAATTCACAGGCTGTAGGTATTCGCACTTTGTTCTCTTTCATATTTTTCTATCTTCCCTTAACAAAGAGGATTTCATAAAGCAACAATACCTTATTTGTTAAAAACAATAAATACAGTATTGACAATCATATCGAAGTGTGGGTTATTTTATGCTTAATCTCAATAACATTTAAATTTAATCTCATGTTATTTAAAACCATTTGGGCCCATTTAATTTTGTGTGCTGGCAAATTTTATATTTCCAAGATAAGACATCACTCCTCATCAGATTAGCTCACTTCTGGATAATCCTAGATAAATTTGTATGCCCCAGGACGCTCTACCTCCATGGGAACAATTATCTTTTAATGACTACATTCTGTCATGCTTTACTGCTTTGGAAAATGTAACACGTGTCCTAGAGAAGCATGTTTTAATTCTACAGACATGCATCAATGCATAGTTTGGTCTAAACTTAAATGAAACATCCTATATTTGACATACTCTTGTCACAGATGAACTACAATTTTCTAAACCAGGATATACCTGGTTTAATTTCTGATCATGTTTAGTTGAATAAAATGTAAATGGTAGTTTGTGAATCTTTCACATGGTACATGCATCTTGGAAATCTGGGAAAGAAATGGGAACAGGGATACCAGCACATAACAATATGAATCAATTTATGATTGTGTCAGGAATGTTGAGGTCTGCAGAGTCAAATAATGAGAAGGCAATTTAAGTCTCTAAATGACCAGATGAATCTATACTCTGTTCAACAAAATAAAATGCAGGAACAACATATGTGGAAAATGAGAGGAAGATCACATTGGGGGCCAGATAAATAAATGATGTTTCAAATACAGATTTTAAAGTGATTAAGAGATGAAATGACCTCTAAAACAAAATTACAATTTATTAGCAGAAGAGTTGTTCTTTGCTAATAAAAAGGAAGAGGGTAGAAGGAATATTTTTAAAAAGGCTACAAATAGAAATGTACAGTTCTAAAAAAAAGTTACTAAAATTTTCTTCATACTGATGTTATATAAACTATAGATGCAAAGTAGGAAAAAAATGAAGCAAATAATTTTTGAACATGTGTGGAGAAAGACTGAAAATTATATGAGAGCCATATTAAATAGTAAAAAAGTAAATATTTTAAAACACTTAAACATGTTTTGCAGCCAAAGATCAAAGAAATAAAAATAAATAAGATTTATTTTTATGATATGAAAAGAACCAAAGATGAAGATAAGGAAAGGTTTTCGATATCTGAAAATCAACAGCGCTCATGGGTTAATCAATGCCACCTCTCTATAATCTACTATGAATTCCATCAGTCTACTTCTTGATTTTCTTTACTGTAAATTGCCTTTCCTCCATTTAAATATTCTTTTAGTAGTCACTGGTATAGAGGACTAGTACTCTTGAGTTTGGGCATTTGCAGAAACTGATCATAGTGAGATAGAAAAATCCTAAATAGTAATCTTTTTCCCCTTTTCCAAAGATAGCACAAACGAATTTATTCCAGCTTCTTTAAAAAGCCGTGTTAAAAACAGAAGATACCTTTCCTCAAACTACTGCCTCAGTCTCACACATAAGAATGAAGAAGTGGCCTCAGGTGACCAGCCCTGGCTTTTAGTTATTCTGGGTTTATCCAGGACCTTTGGGATGAAACAAGGTGGAAAATCTTGGGTAACATGCCTGAACCATAACTTCCTTTACTTCCCTGCTTATTAATCAATCAGTCAATTAATTAATTTTATTTAAAAATATATTTTTTTTGTAATGAGTACATTGAAGGAAAAGCACAAAATGAGTTTATGGAAACTAAGATAATCTACCAAATGTGTTAGCATTGAATGTGGATATTCATTCATTCATTCATTCATTCATTCATTCATTCAATAAATATATATGTGCCAGACATTGGCTGAGGTATCAGGGTATGCAATGGCAGAAAAACACAATCTTTACCAGAATGCATTTCAAAAAGGATGGAAGATCAAACCTTATTTAATATTTTCATTTTTTATCCCCACCATTTATTTAGTGACCAGGAGATAAGAGATTTTGAATAAATTCTATTTTAATAAAATAAAGAATGTGATAATAAAACGAGACAAGGAATTTAGTGTAGCAATTAGTTCAGTTTGCTGGTAGCAATCTTCAGAACTGTGTTTATCATACTGTTTTATATTAACTATGTTTACAACCATAAATATTGACTGAAGTCATCCCAAATGACTTCACGTTTCCAAGGTTCTCAGGCAAACCTCTGAATTGTTGCAGTGTGCAACTGCAAACTCAGTTAATTGGAATCTGCTAGTGATGCAGGTGCATAGTAGAAACAATTGAACAAGCGTTTTGAAAATTAAGCCTTTGAGGACATTACTGAAAGAGTCATGGAAATTAGAGCTCAGAAAGATCTGATTGTGCTATGTAATTCATCCCTTGAGGGCTGATATGCGATTGTCTTTTACAGCCTATTTTTCCATATATTTTCCTACCTGAAGTTTGAATGACTCGAACAAAAGGGTTTCTAATACTTCCATTGGGACAATATTATAAAAGACCTCATTATTAAGATGTGTTTCCTGATATACATCTTGAATTTTTCTTTGCTTAATTTCACCCCATTAACCCCAATTACACCTCCCTGGGGCAACAATAAACAATTTCAGCTTCTCCTCTGAAGTTGCACTCTTCAGAGAGTCCTTATTCCTTCCTGGCATGATATACGAAGTCCAGCTGTGCACCTTGGCTCCTTTACTCTGTTCACGAGCCAGTTGTGGCCTTCTAATCACTTTTATTTTCTTTCTTTGAATGCCTTCTAATCTCTAGGAATTTTGACTGGATATAAATCCTCATATGCTTTGTACCCATTGTGGTTCGTGCACACAAATTCTGATCACATAATAAGCCATTTTTCTCTAGGTTGAACTGGTAATAGAAGTGTGAAAAAAACCTTGGTGTAAATGGCATGCATGAAGAGCTAAACTGACAGAAATCACATTCTTGTTAGGATTTTCATCTTTCTGATACAATTTTGTGCTAAAGAGATTATCTTAGGAGGTTGTGTCTGCAGTACTGTTATTGTACTGGTTGATTTATAATCAGAGTGTACAGTTTAGCAAAGCTGCATCCTTCATTCAGAAAGAGATTTTGCTCTACAGACAAGGTGACATGAAACACTTGCCTTTTTAAAAGAGGATTAGAGACTTTTACATTCTAAAGCCCATTTTGGTACAATTACTAACATGAAACTGGTTTCCAATTTCATCTAAGAAAGATCTCTTAGGAGATATCCAGCTTAATTAAGTGGGAAATGATGAGTTCAACAGAATCTCACATAGATAGAATGTGTCTTCCTGTAAAGATCCTCACCTCACCTGACCTCTTCAGTGAAAACTGACTAAAGAAAGGGTTTAAAAATTATGGCCAAACATGGGCATTAAGAGCCAAGAGGACAAGAACTAGAGAGAAGAGTAATAAAAAATTTGGATATTTCTTGTTTATTTTGATTATCCATCATCTATGTGATACTTGAAATATTTTAGCATATGTCAGAATTCATTTCATAAGTACATTTTCATAAATAGAATCAATTTATTTCACAAATAGAATCAATTCATTTCATGAGCAGAATTCACTTCTACCTTCATAGAATATGTGCTTAGATATGTATTCTTTAACTTCTTGTTGTATAAATAGCATAGGAACGTGTGGATATGCTCCACTGACCTCATCAAAACTATAGACAAGCTCTGTCAAGCAGTCATTAAGTAGTAGTCAGATAATTGTGAGATTGTTTCTCTATAAAATTGTTATAAATCCTTATACTCCCCAAACATACAAGCATGTATGCCTATATATGTGAATGCATACACATATCAATATGTCATTATGATAACCAGAAAGTTTGATTATCTTCAGAATGGAGAAAATAATAAAGAATAGATGAGACTAAGAACGAAGATAAAAATAAAAGAAAACCTGAAAGAAAGAAAATACACTGGGAAGAAAAGAAGCGAATAACTTTTCTCCCATTACTTTCCACTTTTTACTTAATGTTTGGAGTATGTTTTAGAGAATTGCAGAATTAAGAGCTTTGGATAAATGTGAAGAGCAAGAAGGAAAATATGTCTAAAATATTAAGATTTAATGAATATTCTGGAATAATAACTTCAGGTGAGGTTAATCACAACACTCTGCCAAGAGTGATATCTGAGCTTCCCCTTCTATATTCCCTTCTGTAATTAGAAGAGAAGTGAAGAAGTGAACCATCTAGTGGAGTTGTGACCTCTACTGTCTTTTGATTGAAAAACAAAGCTACACAACATTTGCAGAAGCAATAATTTTTCTGCAATATGGACACTTCTGCATATATGTTCATATGAAGCCAAATTTAAATCTCTATTTTTAACCCAAATATTCCTTTACACCTAAAGATTTGGGCATATATCTACTCTACCTCAGCCAAAGGCTTGCTAGGTTCAATTAGCATGTCAATAGACCAGCTGCGGTGCACTATGATGGACAGATCCCATGAAGGAATTCACCTATCCATGCCTATCTTGTTTTTCAAGAAACTTTTCTAACTCATCCTTCCTGAAATTTATACTTAGGTTCCCACCGATCAAGAGGGCTTTAAAGTTCTTTGTGGCTTGACTCAACTTTAGACAAACTTCTTCTAGACTCTTTACCCCTGACCTTTCTTTTCTTAGAACACTTATTTTAGAAAGCTTGTATTTGTAAATTCTTTCTCTGCTCTTTGGGATGTAAATCTTTTTAAAAGCTTCTTACCAGTTTTACAATCCAGGAATGTCTTTCTTAAGGTCTCAAGAGCCATTCCTTTGAAATGTAATCATCAAGGAAGAGAGGAGCCCTATCTCCTAGTTTCTGTGGGAAGATAGCTGCTTAACTTTTTTAGGCACCTTCTTCCAAATTGTAAAACTATCTTCTGTCAGGAAGATACTAGACAGTTCATTTTTCATTTAGGTGAGACCAATTAGCAAACACAGGTAGCTTTGACACTATCATGTTTCCAAATACTTCTCATAGTGTTACATCAGTGGTTGAAACTTTCCTGCGTACATATTTGGTTTTCTAAGAATCAGTCCTGTCTATCTAGAAACTTGAACTATTAGATTTTTTTAAATCATAGTATCTTTTTGATCACTGTCAAATTGCACTGAACACCCACTATGTATTGAACACAGAGACTTGCCTGTGTATTGAATGAAGCTAACAAAGAAATGAAAGACATAGCATTTTTTTTAGAAATTTACTAAGTTTCTAAATTTACGGAGATAAATGTGAACACACAGACACTGCCATTTAGTAGGCGAGACAGCTAAAGAGATAAAGAGATATAATGATCCACAGTCAGAATGGTATGCTTACAGGATAAGTATACTTAATTTAAATTCAGCATATATTTATTAAGTATTTACTATGTGTTAGTTACTATGGGGGTTCTACATTAATTCTTCCATCCATCCATCTTTGTATCCATTCGAATCTTTTATAAATGACTAATCCATACTTTTTGTTAAGTGGTAATAGATAAAATAATAAATAGGACATTCCTGTACTCAAGAAGTTCATAATGTACTAGAGGGCACAGATGGGGGACATTACCCCTAAACTCTATAAATTTAGAAACTTAGTAAATAAACACTATCATGGAAGAGCCAAGACTTGAGCTTAACTATAATGACAGGTTAGGGATGACTTAAAAGTAGAGGTAGTGAGCTAAGGCCTAAAGGAATAATGAGGTTCTCTAGGGCAAAAGAATAGCATTTAGTTAAGGTCTATTATACGACAGACATTATGTTATATGGTTTTATGTATATTATTTCAAAGCCTCAAAACATCCCTGCAAAGTAGATTTTACTAGCCCCATTTTACTCCCCAGGCCAAGGAGGCATCTTGCAGCTTCAGGTTAGTGGGTGGCAGAGTGACTAATTCAAATTCAAATCAAAGTGGCTTCCAACTTTATTCTATTTCTATTACACCACATGTCTCCAAAGAGAAGGGCAGAAGTTTCATCCAGGTAGAAAGAAGAGCATGTGAAAAGAGAAGCTTAAAATGGCACAGAATTTTACAAACATTTTGGTATACTGTAGATGATGAGTAGGAAATTGTGAAGAATGGGGCTGTACAGTAGGGTGTGCCTAAATTATGAAGAATCAGATTTGCTAGACAAAATAAATCAGATTTTATAGTGTGAAATTGGATCTACAATAAAGAATCTTGGGCAGAGGAAAAGGGTATGAGTTAATTTTGGTAGCTATCTGGTGGCTGCATTGGAACCATCCAACACTTCAGGTGTACAAAGATGAACACAGCAAAGAGCCTACCATAACAGCTTCTAAAATCTTATTGAGAATCCTTGTATAAAGAAACTCTTATCCAAGGATGTAAAGTTAATGACATAAATTTTTAATTTTCTTTTTTATTCAGCACAAATTCATGAATCTTTTTGTTGTAGGAGGAAGAGTCAGGCTCCTGAATATGCCACTTCCTATCCCCTAGAACTGGTGAACATGTTACGTGCCTAAAGGATCTTTGCAGTTATGATTAAAGTTACAGATCTTGAGATGGCGAAAGTAGCCTATATTATTGTGGTGGGGCCAGTTTTAATCGCATGAGACCTTGAAAGCAGAGAACCTTTCTAAGTGAGGGTCAGAAAGATGTCACATGAGGATTCCACCCACCATTGCTGGATTTGAAGATGGAGGAAGAAGGTCACAAGCCAAGAGAATTGGTGACCTTTAGAAGCTGGGAACAAAGAAATGGGGACCTCATGCAACCTCAAAGAAGTGAATTGTTCCAAAAACCTGGATGAGGAAAGACATAAATTCTCCCCTAGAACCTCAAGAAAAGAATGCAGCCCTGACGACACTATGATTTCAGCTCAGTGAGACCGTGTTGGATTTCTGACCTGCAGAAGTTGTGAGATAATATATCTTTGTTGCTTTAAAACCATTATATGGTAATTTGTTCCTGCAGTAATAGAAAACTAATACCTTGTACACTAATGTCAGAGCTGAAGTAAGCAGTAAGTGGCACCAAGAAAAGATTTAATAAATATTTTCACAGATACCCAAATGGGGAAAATAGAGAAACCCAAAAATAAAGGTACAGGACTCCATGACTTTTATGATATCTGAATAGCAAGAACCTAGAAGCTATGTTTATGCTTTATTCGGGAATCTTTAAAAAGAAGAGAGAAGAGAATGGAAGCTACTCTAGGTGTTAGAAGGGTGCCCATAGATATTGGCAGAAATGCTTCTGTTCCTTTGTGCTTCATTCATTTATTCATTCATTCACTCATTCATTCACTCATTCATTTAATTAATACTTGCTGAGTATCTCTGAATGTCAGGTGCTGGCTGACCCTTATAGAACTCCCAGTTAAATGGGGGTGTATAGAACTATAAATAGTTACAGTATAGAAAAAGCTGAGATAAGTGTTTACAGGATGACTATTGACCACAGTGCTTTTCTAAAGTAGTTGTCTGGAAGTCGTGTGTTAATTGTCTGTGATGATAATGTGCAGAATTAAATGTTAATAAACCATATAGTAAATTGAGAATGATTTTATGTCTGTTGAATCTAATATCAAAATGGGCTTATTTTTATGTTTTAAAATTTATTTTTTGTAGTAATTTATTTTTCCTATACTTTATGAAAAATCCACTGTGATGGATTAGGGGGAAAAAAAAGATAGTTTGGGAAGCACTGGTCTAACACTTAAAAGAGGTGTCAAGACTAGACTGGGTAGAAATAGGGGGAAAGAAGGGAAGCCAAGGGTGTTCTGTCTCAGCTACTGCTTTGGCCTGAGCTCTTTCTATTTTCACGAGGCCACATTAGGGAATATATAAGGAATAGTTTTGCAGAAGCAATCCCTTTCCTCGGTTTGCACATAGCCCCTCCCTTCCTTTATTTTTCCTGTTGGCCCAGTTCTTTGAAGGAACTTTTCATTTGGCAAAAATTTATGCAGCTATTCATCCTAACAAATAAAGATGGTGAAATGATTCCTGTTTCAGCAACACCCACACACTAGCTGTGAGCATGTTTTCCTCTTTGCCCTCTGTGCTAGGAGCTCATGCTAATTTTCCTGGCACTTTTACAGCTCTAGCTTCAGCATAACTTCTATCCTTCACACTAAGCTGTTCTCTGATAAGGTGCAGCTGGGGAAATCTACCACTCTCTGGATCAGTCAGGTTTTCACATCAGTTAAGTTAATTGACAAAAGGCTTAACATATTTCTTAATTATAGCGGCAAAGTCATTAATGGGAGAATCCCCCAAATCACAGAAAAATAGTGTTTTCTGATTAACTGGTTATGAAAATAGCACAATGAAAATGCGACACACAACTTGATGGAATTCTAAGAAGTGAGAAAGGCCCGATGGAGGTCAGAGATCAGGGAACATGTATTCCTCCAGCTCTGACCTTATGCAGCATCTCTTTACTTTTGTCCTACAAATCTTATGGGGCTCTTACTTTAAAAAATAAAAATTATCTTTTAAATTTAATATTATTATAAATAGATATAAAGTATAGAGGGGAATGGCCAGTGAGTTGTGGTTTGCTAAAAATGCCTATTAGGCTTTATGCATATGTGATAACTTTTTTTGATGCTGATACTTCAGGTTGTCTTTGTTTTCTTTGGATATCACATGGTTAGTTATACATTGTAGCTTCATAGAATTACAAAAGTGAAAGTGAACTTAGAGGGTGATCTAGTTCAATATTTTTTTTGTTATAAATGAGAAAATCTTATGGATAAGAAAGCTGAGACTCAATGAGATTCAATGACAGCTTATTAATGGTAGAACCAAGTCTAAAAATTTTCCTATTTCTTAGCCTTGAAAATTTTCTTTGTGTGATTATAAAAGTAATACTCACTGCAGAAAACTTGAGACATACAAAAGATATAAAAATAAATTAAAATCCTGCATAATTCCACTGTTCAGAGATAAGCATTCTTAATAATTTCTCACCGTATACAGATATAGATACACATTTTCTCTCTAAAATTGAGATTTAATTGGATAGTTTGGTATCTTCCACTTTTATTCAACATTATGTCAAAAGCTTTTTTTGCATAAAAAATTTTTCTAGGCTGTTTTTTAAATAGTTGAGGAATATTATTTGTCAGCGTGGTCCAGTATGTATAAGTATCTTTGGTCAATTGGCGAAGGGGAAACTTTTAGCTCCTTGTACTTTTTAAACTACTCTGTTTTATTTTTCCTTCGTCTATTTTTCCCATTTTTGATCATATCATTCTTTTTCAGTGATCCATAAATGTTCTTTACCTATTAACACTAATTCTCTTTTCTCTACCTTCATAAATAGAGTATTAGAACATTATAATTTTTATTATAATTCAGGGTCATCATTTTGAATTTTAGCTCTCATCATGGGCTGTATTATGAGTTAAATAACTAGCTGAGATCACACAAGGGTAAGAGATAGACCTGCCATTGACAAACAAGTGTGTCATACCAAAACCTAGCTCTTTCTAACTACATCGCACTGCTTTTCTGTATGGCTGAGATCTAAAAAGTAGGGTGTATACCTAAATTGTTAGACAGGTAATGAGAGTTTTACAATATAACTGGTAAACCATACTGACAAGGAGTAACTAGTAAATCAATATTTCATATCTCTGACTTTTCATTTTGATGTCTGGAACCAAAAACATCCCCATACTGTTCATTCTTGAGATTGGCATTCAGTTAATAACTCTTAACATTTTTTTTTTTCCATTTACACCATAGGATGACTTAAGATTAGTGAAAAACTTAATAATATATTTATTATTATTATTTTGATAACTGGACAGTCTTATAGAAAGAGAATATTTACAAGAATTTGTGCGCTAATTATTTGTCTGACCTTTGGAACATAGCACTGTCTAGATAAAGAATATACAGAATACAATCAAGAAATGACAGTAACATTTATATTCTTTTGAGACATGATGTTTTTCTTATTTCAGTATCTATGACTGTTAAAAATTTTATATTTAGTCACATATCTCAGTAAATATTTATGAAAATAATGTCTAAAAAAAGATGCGCAAAATAATTTGAAAATTTGTAATATTATCAGATGTTTTATTCTATAGCAACTTTTGTTTTGAAAAATAAAGACAATTTAAAACTTATTACAGATTCATATTTCCAAATATAAGATTTTAAGAAAATTCTGGTACCCATAAAATTTCTAGTAATGGGAAATATCATCACTATTAGGTTCACCTTTAATTATCTCAGAAATTCTGTCACATTAAATGTTAAAATCTCACCAGGTAATGGACAAATTGAATGCCTCTAAGTGTTTGTACATCTACTCTGATACATTCATTTCTTAAGCCTTTTTGAAAAATCATCTTTAACTTTAAGTATGTGAGTATATTTACATATTTTGTCATTCACTTTCCCATTTTGATCAAGTTTCGGTTAAATACCTTCCTTTGGGAACTGGCCATAGCTTTTGCAGTAACTGAACATTTTACAGTATCCTGCATTAGACTAATTTATCTTCTCTACTATAATATTAGGTGGCTGAATAAGATTAATTGGGAAAAAATCAGAAAAGAATCAAGCCAAGCAATTTACGGGCTGGCAGAATCTGTTAATTGTGTGAGACATTTGCCCTTTACTGGAAAATGGAGTCATGTAGCCAAGGATGACATCTCTCTGTTTGAACTTTACCATCTTAAGGACACTTCTTGGAAAACATTTTAGTTTTATGCTTCTAAATGGATAGCATCTATCTCTTTAGTGCTGATAAGAAAGTGCTGATAGATGTGTTGGAAAACATCTCTGCTAAATCAGTGTATTTCACAATCATGACCATTGTTAATTTTGTAGAAAGGATTTGCTTCATCATTTAATCAATAGATGGGGCTCTTATGTGACCCCAAATGCACAAAATCAAATAGATGCAATGTTATTTAATTTCAAAGTGGTTGGGAATTAATTTCCAAATTATAAGCTTTCTGGAAATGCCTGATGGTGACTACATGGGTATCAAGTAAAGTGTGCCTCACCCCCAACTTTGAGAGAAAATAGAAAATAAATAAATGCAGACCTATTAATTTTTTTTGACAGAGTAGCGGAGAAAATTTGGGAAGTCACAGGTTCAATCAAAGACGTTAGAATGAAATATGAAGGAGGCATTATTACAATAAAAGTTACACATAATCACTACCTTAAGTGACCCAGATGATCTTCTTGTAATCCAGATCCACCCTACTCCCTACCAAATAAATAAAAGGTCAAAGAGTAAGGACTCATCTATATTCCTCCATAAGCCTATAAATCAGAAGAAGATATGTGCAGTGGAACAAAAATATTCTGATTTATCCCTACAGTAGTGAGAGACGTTTCAGGCTACCCAGTTTTAATTCTATAAGCCATTAATCAAAATAACCATTGTTTTCTGTTTCCAAGCTCATCCTCAAGGAAAACAAAGCAAAGAAATTTGTTCTTACTATTATTTGCTTTTCAATGTAGATTCTTCTAATAATGTTTCTGATAAAACCAGCTGCTTACTATTATCTTATCTGCTGGGTAGTTTTACTTTTCATAATAAATTAATATATCAATCACTATTAACATTTTTATAAAATAATATAGTACTATTGGTTCTGCAACAAACTCTTTGGCTGTGGTCTATGTCAATAAATTTAATGAGTCTCCTGGCCCTGATTTTCTCTGGCAAACTTGGATGTCTGGGAACATTGAAGGTGAACAAAAAGGTGGATTGTGATGATAACAGATGATATCCCTTGTTTGGGTTGAGGAGCAGTGAACTTAGCAACAATACTTCTAACTTCTATAATTTCAACACTGCCTCTAAGGGTCATGGACTTCATAGAGTGGGAGAAACAGGAAAGAGGGAAGAAGCAGCTGCCTAAATCTTTACACATATACACCATTTCAAATGATGAAATAAATGCGGAGGCAGAGATTTTAACTCATTGCACACGTAACATTCTCAACTCTTAAATAATTCATCATCAATATGTAAAACACGCTGAGGACTTGTGAAATTCTAAGTTTTATTTGCGTAGTGGTTTATCGAACCTCGCAAAAATCTTCTGGGCAGGTGCTCTCTGTTTTCACATACTAGGGTGTAGAGGTTTAGACAGGTTAAATAATTTGTCAAGGTCACATGGCTAGTAAGGGGTAGAGACATGGTTTGTCCCAGTAGATCTGACACCAGAGTCTATACTTTCAGCCACTATGCTCCACCTCTATGATGCTGCAGTGTCTATTTATTGATGGCCTACAGTGCACCGGGCACAATGCAAGATGCCAAGCATGAAGCAGTGAACAGGACTGACAAGATCTCTTCTCTTGGGGGCTCAGCCTAATACTTCTGAATTCTGAAGGAAATAATTTTTGAATGAATTATAATTTTAATGTTTTGATCATGTTATGTGATAAAATCTCCATCGTAGTTTTTGAAAGGAATAGCCCTGTGCTTTTAAAATCTGACCACCTTCCAGAAAGCACAGCTTCCTCACACACAATGCCTGGGCTGGGGTGCTATCCTGGCTGAGGGTGGAGTGGGTGAAAGGCACTCGCTAGGGATCTTCAGTGAAAGGTGCTAGTGAAGGAGTTTCCTGAACACTGGTGTGTTTGTGATAGAAAAAGTCAGGTTAAAGCAATCTACCTAAATCGTAATATCAGAATGAAAGGTACATGTGACCCAGAGAAGATATTGTTTGCTGCATTTTATTAGGTAGCTATAGCCTGGAGTATGAGAAGTGACGAGTCAATGAGGGCAACATCTCAGCCTTGACATTGACCCTGTGGGAGTATGAGCACCCTACCTTTAATGTTGACTTGCTGGATGACACCAGACAAGTCAATGAATTTCTTTAGGCCTCTGCTCTTCCCTGATAAAGTTAAACTTGTACCAGTTACCTATTAACTGACTCAACTTGCTTATTATAAAATATTTGTTTTTATGATTTGTATTCTAAGGAGGATCAAAGTGGCTTACATGTTAAAATACATGTGAGCTAGGACAATAAAAAAGACCAAAAGGCACATAAATAGAGTAGGCTCTAATGGATTAGTGAAATTAATTATAAAGCAGTTTGCCTTTGCAAATTACAAAATAAGGGTACAATACAGAATCATAATGACAATAAATAATAACAATTGCTGTCTTCAGCTGCTTTTGCCCTGAGGTTCAATGGAAGTTCAACTTCTTATTTTCTATTCCCACCTGACAGTGTTTCTGGTCAGATATAAGCACGCATTGTGTTTCTATCTGAAGGGCCTCGTATTTTGATAGCGGAATAGGCAGAGCCTGCGTAGTGTTGTATTTGTGATTCATGCTGGAATTGTTTTCAGCATTCATCTCTAATAGATAAAAATCCTGAGTTATAGTTCTTATAAAATCAGGGAACAATTTCTACTAGATTTCTAGTTTCAAATAAATTTTAATGGAAAAAAATTGAGTCATTATCTTTTAATATTCAATCTCATGGATCTAAATAATATCTAAATGCTGATGAATCCCAGATTTCTATTTCTAGCCCTGATCTCTCCACTGAGCTCAGATTAATGTGTCCACCTGCCTGCTCTGTATCTCTGCTTGGTTGTATAGCAGATATCTAGCTTGATATGTTCACAACAGAATTATGATTTTCTTCTTTTGACTCTGCTCCTTCTTATCTTCCCCATCTCAATAAATAGCATCACTATTCAACTATGGTCCATTTAGGAGTTATTCGTGACTTCTTGCCTTTTCATGTGCATATTTTTGGCAGATCCCGAAATATATCCAGAATCTGGACATTTTTTGCCACCTCTTCTGCTCTACCACTCTAGTCTAAAGGCGCCATTTTTTGTTTGTTTGTTTGTTTGTTTGTTTGTTTGTTTTTCTTCCCCTCAGCTAAATTACTTTAATTGCATCCAAACTGGTCTCTCTATAGAATTCCACTCTTGACTTCTAACAATCAATTCTTTGCACTTGGTTCAAAATCTTTGAAAACCTTCCTATTATATAATTAGATCAAATCCAAAGTCTTTATCACAGCCTTCACTGTCCCACTGGATATGCCTTCTTCAAATTTATCTTCTACTAAGCTCCTTCTCTCTAATTCCTCTTCACAGACACTTGCAGTTTCTTGAGAATGGCAAACTTGTTGTCACCTTAGGACTTTACTCTTGGTTTCCCTTTAGCTTGGAATTTTCCTTCCATAGATATTAACATGGTTCGCCTTGTCACTTCATTCAGTCCCTGCTCGATGTCATCAGACATGCCCTCCCTGCCCATTCAGATCTAAATAGCTCCTCCCACAATTTTTCTTCTGTTTCTATACATTGCTCTATTTTTCTTCATAGTACCTGTTCTACCTGACATTATATTATGGATATGTTTATTTTCTGTCTCCTTCATTGGAATGTGGGCTCCAGGAGGGTAAAGTCTTTGTCTGTGTTGTTCTCTAATGTATTCTCTGGACCGCAAGCAGTGATTGATACTTAGTAGGCACTCAGCGAATATTTCTTGAAATAAATAAATAGATACATAAATCGTCTGAGTGTAGATTATGTGGGCTATGAATTAACTGTGTCTTCACTATTGGCTCCTTACCATTACTCTTCCTTTCCTAGTTATTATAATACTTAACTTGCACATTTCAGTCACAAGAATGAGAGGACGGAAAGGAAAAAAGAGGGCAACCAATCTTTTTTTTTTTGGATGGGAACTTTTAAGGGGACACTAGAGGAATTGCAATTGACTTCCATGTACAAATGGAAGCACCAGCCATTGACCAAGTGCCTCTCTAGGCCCCTTTGACTCAGACAAAACAAATCTGGTGGGGTGTCCCTAAGATCACAGAGGACTAATATCTCCCCCATGCTTTCCTTGCCACCCTGAACAATCTCTCTTCTATCTACTTTTCTCCTGCTGGAACACGTTGATTTTGAGAGAGCTACTCAGACATCATGAAGTCTCTTTAGGAGAGACCTAACCATCTTGTATCTAGGCAGCAGGAACATATAGACTCATTTTTGAATCATGAAGTGTTTTTTGCTGCCCTAGGCAGCAGGTTGCTTGAAGTGCTCACTCTTTGATTTCATTTACGACCTTTGAACATATCATAAGCCAAACTCATCTTCAAGATGCGTATTGTGCCTCTTGATCTCCTTTCATGCTCTCAACACAGTCAACTAGACTAAATGCCTTCCAGCTCCCCCTATCACCCCAAAGACACGCTATAGTGACAACAGAATGTGTAGTCCTGAGCTGGCCCCAACCATTACTAGTAATGTCTCTCAATGATGACAGAATGGAAGGGCCACTGGCTGCAATGTCTCATAAGCCATCACTGTAAGTGAAGGATGATGCACAGAGGCACACACACACAAGGAAGAAAACGGTCTCTAATCTGCCTATTACTGAATTTTGCCTATGCCAATCTTGGCTGCCATTTCCTCAAGAATCAAAATCTGGAAATGTGATCATTATTTTTTTCAATAATTATTTTTATAATCATAAGCATTATGAAGAAATAACAATTTAAGAGAAAGTATTAAGTAAACTAGATAGAAAACCAGGAGTTACTAAATAAGCATAGCTTTGACTTAGAACTCTTGGGGAATAATTGAGGGAAATAATTTATTAAAAATAAAGAAATAATAATCATTAATGTGTGTAATACATTACAAGTTGCACATCATTTTCTCATATGCTTTCTCTTTGAGCTCTTATAACAATGCTATAACAGAGATTTGGAGCTCTATTTTATGATGAAGAAAATGAGATCGAAAGAGATTAAGTGATTATCTCCAAATGACTCTCAGAAACAGGACCCTAACCAAGGTCATCTGGTAATTGCTCTTCATAGCTGTACAGTCTAGGTGAAGAGAAGTTGAATGCATGCTAAACAATTCATGATCGATAATTAAAAATGGTATAAAATACTGTTGAATGATATAGCAGTAATTTTCATTATTTTTTCACTTTTAGATATAAAAATATTGCTTTTACAAGGTAATACAATTTTGCTTTATGGAATAAAAATAATATATTTTTAAAAAGCTATATATTACTGAATTACTCCTTGGATATTTAAAAATTATTTTATTTTTAAAGTTATTTTTCTTCTTTGGCTTGTTATATTTTACTATCCAAGGGAACGAACTAAGTTTATATTATCTTGGCTTATTTAAATTGTTTTTATAACAACTTTTAAATGGCAGGCATTTTGCCAAACATAGCAAAAATATAAAAAAAAATTGGTCAAGCTTGCTGTTTATTATAGCCAATATTATTGCTACATTTTTTAATATTCAAGGTTTGATGCTAATTGATCTAATGCCAATATTGAATAGAATATAGTTGAATGTAAATATGGAAGCCAGGATTATTCTTCTACAGGATCCAAATATTTTCACTAGAACTCATAGACCATTTGAACCTTAAATCACATTTTATTTTACTGTTACTATTTCCCCTTGAAGTATTTATGACCTCATATACTTCCATTACCATGCACTTCCTCTATGTTTGTGCATATTGTTTCTTATTATGTTATCATAATGCCATTGGGATTTGAACTGTGGAATGGCTTCTTTAACTCAAATATATCTGACAAACTCTATAAAGTTTTACATTCTAAGGGTTTATTTTTAACCATGACAAGATCACACATTATAATCACTTTCTAGCTAATCTAGGTTGGAAGATACTATCTGATGGAGAAACTATATTGGCTGATGCATGTAGATAACTGTAACTGAGAGTGTATCATGCTGTTAAGCTCAAACAATTGGTCGGCTGCTGTTTTAAATGTGGGTTATAGGTGAAAGTAAGAATTCTTTTCTCAGGAGGGCTCCTCTTACCTGCTTTTTCTTAAACATTTTCACAGAGTTCTAACAATACTTGAATTTTTGAGAAAAGATAGCTGTGAAAGTGTTGGTATACAGTTTTGTATGCTTCTTGCCAGGGTTAATGATGTGTTTGGTTAACTTTCATCAAGACTGGCAAGTAGCAATTTCTTAGGACTCAGAAATTAGAAGCATATGTTATAGAATCCTTTTATTATTGAATGTTTTATAATTCTGCTTTCTTCAAAAGATTTTGATTTATTTCAGTGCTTCACTGCACTTGTTTGCAAAGTGCATTTAAGCCTAATGAGAGAAAAAATACTAAACAGCTTCACTGTCAATGGAAAAATCAGGCTAATTCTGCTCTCCAGATCTCTAGTCATGTAACTAGCATCTCTTTCTCTCCACCTTGATGTATACTTCTTGGTTTTGGGGAGCCCATAAGGTATTCCTAGTCAATCTCACACCATCTGATCTCCCCATCAATGGACCCCTATAATTTTCTCTAAAAAGCATTTGGCATGTAATTATCACCTGCCTTCCAGAGTTACTTAGCTGCTTCATGTCTAGATTATGCTTCTGAAGATCATGAGGCCTTTTTATATTTTTCATGTACTTATGTCATCCCTTAGCACAATCCTTAGTAATTGCTTAGTTACCACTTGTTGAATGCTTGCTTTTTCTTGCTTTTTCTCTTTAAGAGAGTCAAGTAACAATGGAAAAGAAAATTAGTATCTCATATTTCTAAAGAGAACGGGTTTATAATTTGGTTACGAAAATTGCCAGCATAGCACCAAGCAGGAACAGAATTCCCAGAAGGTGGGCATTTGCAAAAGGAAAGAGAACTGAAAGGGCTGTGCCAGTTTGTGGTCTTGAGCAACTTTATCTGTGATTTATCTCTGTTCTATGGGAAAATGAGGAGGTTGGTTTAAGTCCTTTTAAGTTCTGTCTATGAGTCTGTAAATATTTTAAGAGAAATGTCTTACTAAGTATCTATTTAATTCCAAGGACTGGTAGAGACATTCACAGATACTGCCTCAAAGTCAACAAAAATCAGGAGAAAAGTAATAGAGTGGAAAAGCCCATGGAATTATTCAAGCAACTTCTACTCTAGTCCCTAAGAAGTCTATGTACAAATGCAGAGGAAACAGTTAAAGAGCAATACCCAGATGGCAGGGCAGCCAGGGGGGATGAGCAATAGTGCGAGACAGGAAGCATCATTCAGTCAATGACTTCTGCTCAGTAGGCTGTATTTAGCTTGGAAGCAGTACTATTCCTGCCAAAAGCCATAATAGCACTCAAATCCTTCCATTTACCCTTGCAGGCAGAGCCGACTTCATGGATATGAGATCTGTGTAGCCACACAGGGCCTCATGCTCTGAAGGGCCCAGTACTTGGCTTAATGTGCTGCTATCCCCATCTTGAAATTCTTAATAATTTTTGGACAAGGAACTTCACATTTGCATTATTCACAGGGCCCCACAAATTAGGCATCTGGTCATCCTTGCAGGTCAGAACGAGACTGAATAGAAATGAGAAAGCGTAGAGAGCAGACACAGAACATCCTGAGAAGGTGCCAGGCATTTTTCAGAGTATACTCTGCACAGTCAAGCATCTGTACAAACACCAACAACAGTTAATGAGAAGAGATAGCTGGAATTATTGAAACACAGTTGGGTAAGAACTTTTACTTCATGCCTTCAACTCTGAGCCATTGCAGAAAGTAGGACAGAAAATGCTGGGCAATTAAAATAAAATCTAAGTTTCAAGAAAATAATCATTTTAATGTAGGATGATATGATATGTATACAAGACACAAAAGAATAAGTGAGAGAGAAAGAACTACAGAGGTAAAATAAAAGATGGGTATTTAGAAAGAACAATATATATTGTCACTATGTTTTTCTGCATAAAACATATAAGCCATATTACATAATTGTATAGTAACTCTTATTTACATTCATTTTCTTATAAAATTTTTGTTTACTATATATATGTATATATCCATATATGCAGATATAAATAACTCAGTTCTCCCTCTGTCTCTGTGATTTTAGGCAAGTCACCTGATTTTCTTAGGCTTTGGTTTCCTCACCTATATTATGAGTTAATTAAATGAGATATGTTAAGTTCTTTATACATGTAAAGTTTTTCTTTTCCTCTGAGGAAAATTAGTAATCTAGTCTCTTTCAAAATGTGGATATTGTTAAAAATCAGAATTTCACTATAGGATGTATGGAAAGCTGTCAGCTTAAGGCTAACCTATCTAATTTCTGTCATGTAGTAAAAGAATATGACCTTGGCTCCTGGGCTCATGCTCCTCCCAGTGTTGGTCTGCTCTCTCCTTGAATTTATGTACAGAGCCAATGGTTGTTGGAACGTCATAAGTTGTAGATCTATGTTCTGTTTTGACTTTGGTAGCCTAGGATTTTTGTTTACTCTAATGCAGTATATAACCTCCACATTTACACAGTTAAGTTTCTGTAGCAATGTATATTTTATGCTCTGTGAATACTTCTTGTACAGTACATTTGCACTTTTATAATATTTTTGTTCACTTTTAATAACCTCTCTGCAGTTCTATTCTGAATTATGCCATCTAAAATATGTTACTATTGTGCTTTAAGAGTTTTTCTTGAGCTATTACAAAGGAATCTCATGCTTTACTTTCATTTTGTTTGTGAATTTAGACCATTTTCATCATAAATGGGATATTTTTCTCTGAAGTACAATAAAATGTTTGTGTATTTTTCCTAGAGAAGGAAACAGAATATGAATCTCATGAATCTGTTCTAAGTTGCAATGCTACTCAACAATGCAGCTTCTATCTGATTTGATTCTCTGTAAAATTTTATTTGCATATATTTCAGAGTTCTATATAGCAACTGCATTGATTACATAAAGGAGAGAAGTACATCTATTTCTTTTTTCTTGAAAAATTAATAACAAAATGTCTCTATTCCTCTCCTGTGTATGTATATAAATATTATATATAATACCTACACATAATAGATATATCCATGCATATGTAAATTCTTCTCCATCAACAGATAACTGAGAGAATATTATATGCCATATTCCTGTTACTTAATATAGTACCAGGCATATAGCAGGAAAAAATAAAGGTTTTACGAATGAATGATGAATGACTGGTTATGATTATCTACTTAATCTTATCTTTAAAAAATTACATTATGGCATTTTAGCAGTACTCAAATTTGTCATTTTGCACTAGTTGTAATATGTAGTCACTTAACTTTTTTATCTTAATTTCAACTCTTTAATCTCCTACTAACACCCTCCTTGACAAAATCTTGCTATCAGACTCAATAAGCATCTATGAAATGACTACCAAGAGAAAGGAAATATGCCAGGTAGAGTCCACGCCTGAAAGCTCCTATAGTTATGTGTGAAGAAAGGGAGAATAAACAATAAAAATAAATAATGAATTTGTTGTATGCTACGTGAGCCAAGAGAATGAATTGGAAAACAAGTTCTACACATATTCAAAGAAAGAGGTTTGCAGATATTAGTGAAGCTTCATGGAGGGAGTCTGACATTTTCTACTGAGAAGTGAGATATTTTGAATGAACCTGAAAAAACATGACTAAGTAAACATAAACCAAAACATTGATGTGGAGAGCTATGGCATTTAAATTTTTTACTCTGGGCAACAGAGGGCAATAAAAATTTTTGAACATGGTGGAAAAATCCAATGAAACATTTGGCTTGGATAGAAAGATAGACTACAGTAGATAAACAGACCCTTATGAAATTGTTACAATGATTAAAACACAAGCGTAAAGTGCATACTGTAAAGAATCTGATGAATGGATGTAAACAAGGGAGAATCAGAAGTAATCAGATTTCAGAAATGTCACTAACAATTCTAATCTGAAAGAACAGGTAAATTTTGGGAAGGGGATTGATTGAAAGTTTAGTTTCAGTAATTGTTACAGGCTGAATTGTGAATCTCAAAAGATATGTTAAAGTCCTAACCCCCAATATCTATGATTGTAACTTTATTAGAAAATAGGGTTTTACATATGTAATCAAGTCAAGATGAGATCATTAGGATGGGTTCTAATCCAACATGATTGATGTCCTTAAAAGGAGAAGGAAATTTGGACACAGAGTTGAGGAAGACATGTGATGAAGTTATTGGAGTGATGAAGTTGTAAACCAAGGCATGTAAAGGAGTGACAGCCACTACCAGAGCTAGGAAGCTGCAAGGAAGGATCCTGTTTTACAGATTTCAGAGGGAGCACAGCCCTGCTGATTCCTTGATTTCAGACTTCTGGTCTCTAGAATTGTGAGGAAATACATATTGTTGTTGTTTTAAGCTATCCCAGTTTGTGTACTTTGTTATGGAAGCCCGAAGAAACTAATATAGTAATGCCGAGCCTGAGATCATAGCAAGATGATCATAAAAAAATATTTACCAGTAATTAATGACACTAATTGAGTTAAGAAATGGGTTTAAAGCTAGAATTTTTTATACTACTTCATGATATACACCATCAAGGCCACAGACATATCCATCATTTGCCAAAGTTTCCTCCCATCTCCATTATTATTATTAATTATTACTACTATTTTCTTGCATGTGCATGTGGTAAACACACTCAACATAAGATCTACCCTCTTAGAACATTTTAGGTATACAATATAGTATTGCAAGCTATAGGCATCATACTGTGTAGTAGATCTCCAGAACTTATTTATCTGGCATAACTGAAAATTTGGATCCTTTGATCTTCATCTCAGAATTCCCCCCTCCCTTTCTGTCTCTGGTAACCATCATTCTATTCTTCGCTTTTCCGAATTTGACAATTTTAGATTCCATGAATAAATGAGATCATGCAGCATTTGTCTTTCTGTGTCTGGCTTCCTTGACTTAGCATAATGTCTTCCAGGTCCATTCATGTTGTTGCAAATGGCAGAATTTCCTTCTTTTTTCAAGGATGAATAATATTCCAGTGTGTGTGTGTGTGTGTGTGTGTGTGTGTGTGTGTGTGTACACCACTTTTTAAATTCATTCTTCCGTTGATAGAGATTTGGGTTGTCTCACACTGCAGCTATTGTGAATAATGCTGCAGTAAACATGAAAGAACAGATATCTCTTTGAGATCCAGATTTCAGTTCCTCTGTATATATCCAGAACTGGAATTACTGGATCATATGGTAGTTCTATTTTTAATTTTTAAAGGAACCTCCATACCGTTCTCCATAATGGCTATAGCACTTAACGTTTCCTCCAACAGTATAAAAGGTTCTCTTTTCTCCATATCCTTGCCAACACTTGTTACTTTTTTTTTTTAAATAAAAGCTATCCTAATAAATGAGATAGCATTTCATTGTGGTTTTGATTTGCATTTCCCTGATGAATACTGATGCTGAGCACCTTTTGATATACTTCTTGGCCATTTGTATGTCTTGTTTGGAAAAATGTTTATTCAGGTACTTTGCCCATTTTTAAGTGGGTTATTATTATTATTACTATTATTTTGTTATTAAGGTGAGTTCCTTATATATTTTGGATATTTACCCCTTATCAGATATATGATTTGCAAATATTTTCTCCCATTTCATAGTTATCTTTTCATTTTATTGATTGTTTCCTTTGATGTGAAGAAGCTTTTTAGTTTGAAATGTGGGAGAGGTTTGATTTTAAGTGAGAGAATGAGAATGGATGAGTTTCTTAAGAGAGAAAGCTTACATAGAACCAGAGTCAAGGCTTGGGTCAGTGGTGTGCTGATAAATGTTTAACACTTTCCAAGAAAAAAATTTAAAAATCCCTAATTTGCAGCATTTGCTGAATTTCACAGTGTAAATATTCCTAGGATGGCTAATTTCAAGGTAGCTGCATGATATCTACTGGCTTGCAAAATTAATAAGAATTGAACAGTTGACTTTGTGAGCCGTTATCAACTGGTTCTAGCACACCACTGTTGCAGTATATTCATATCTAGGGCACATGTGGAGGAAATGTCTCATCAAATGAGACAAGGAAATGCCTACACAGGTATTGAGACCAGGATGTTAAAATTATCAAGAAGGAAATCATAAGAAAAAAGTTTTCATAAGAAAGAGGATGGTTTAGGTTTTCTGTCCTTTATTCCTAACTTACATCTAATATTAACAGAAAAATCATGCTCCCTAGAAACACTAATCTGTTATTTGTTTCTTGTAGTATTCCATTAACTTTGTGTAACAATGGCATTGTTTTTAAGAATTAAAATTTCTAGAGTGATTATTATATGCTAAAATGTTTTGGAGAAACTATTTCACTTATTATTCACTATTATTAAGAGATTATTATTATCCCAAATGTATAGCTGAGGATAGTGGGGTATAGAGAGTTTATATAATATGCCTATGTCCACCCTGTTGGTAACGGGAAGAATCAGGATTCTTAAAAATCTGCCTGACTCAAACTCAAATGCTCACAGAGGTGGGAGAGATAAGTATTTGAGTGGATTTGCTCAGCTGCCCGTAGCACTGTGCTCTCAATGAATGTTGCTATACAGAAATGAAATCTCTGAGCCCCAGCTCTTACTATTTTTTAAGGGAAGCCAGAAATTCAGATTTAAATGTGAATTCTCTATTTTATTAAAATGTGGCTCAAATTTTTTGTTACTTAAACATTGTGGTAGCCAAAAAACTATAAGTGTGGGCCATGAGATTAAATTCCATGCTATAATGGTTTTGCCATTCAGCCTTTCTAGGGCAGCAGAGAAGGCAAGAAGAATAAGGAAAAAGGAACCTTCACAGAGATTCTAAATACATCATGTGTTTTCAAAAGTTTGAAAGAGAATTTCAATGTAAAGTGTATAAAGCACATACTATGTGTAATGTACATTATTATTACTCTTTCCCATGAATGGTGATAAGTAGTAGTGACCTATATCTCTTATCTGCCTTTTTGGGACTGATTTCAGTTCTGTTCTGTAAATGTTTATAGAACATTACTTATTTACTCTGTGTTGTGAACTAGGTAGTATCCATTATTTGCCTGCTTCTAATTTTCTTGACATTCTACCACTTTCCCTCATTTCTTTCCACTACCTACTCTTGGAGTGGCAGTCAAGGTCACTAGTTATGTGGTAAAGAAGGTCACCATTCTCATTCTCTCACCTAAAAGTCAAACTTTTCTAACAGTAGAAAGGCTCTTCTGGAAGTTTTCATTGGCTATAAATTGTTTTTGTCATGCTTTATAGAATGTCTGGGTTCTGTGAGGGAGAAATGGTGAAAAACACTGATGATGTTATCTGAGGTGAGATTATACAGGGCCACACTAAGGAATTTAAGGATTTTAAGCAAAGGCAAAGCATGGTGAAAGCTACACTTAAAAACTTTGTAAAGTTCAGTGAACTGTAGACAAAGCTAAAGGCAGAGGACCCAGTTCTGAGGCTGTATAGTAATTCAGAGAGAGATAATAAAACTCCAAAAAAAAAAAAATAGCAAATAGGGCCAAGATCTAAGAGATATATATGTAGAGTGGAATCGACATACCTGTTGGATATGAGAAATGAGGGTTATAATCCAACACTAATGGTATGGACTGAATGTTTGTGTACTCTCTCCCATTGCATTCATATGTTGAAGCTTAAACTCTCAAGCCATGATATTTGAAGGTAAGGCTTTTGGTAAGTAACTAGAGTTAGATGAGGTCATGAGGGTGGGAACCTGATCCGATGGGATTAGTACCTTCTAAGAGAAGACAACAGAAAACTTGCTCTCTCTTTGTAAATATGCACTAAAGAAAGGTCATGTGAGCACACAGCAAGAAGGCAGCTGTCTTCAAACCAGAAAAGATCTATCATCAGAACCTGACCATGCTGGCACCTGATCTTGAACTTTCAGCCTCCAGAACTGTGAGAAAATTAGTTTCTGTTGTTTAAACCATCTAGTCTATGGTTATTTTGTTATGACAGCCAGAAGAGACTAATACAATTATTCTATTTTATTGCATAAATTGTTCCAACTTTGGCTATTGATAGTTGACTACTGTTTTTGCTGTTGTTGTTGTTTATTTGTTGTTGTTGTTGTTTTACATATTCCCAATGTTGTAGGTTTTGAAAAAGTATATTTCCTTACTTTCTGGTATTATAAGATACTCCAGGCTCATCTTAATATTACCTATTTTTCTAAGAAGCCTGATTTCTTTTTATTGGAGAAGAGTATTAGAAGCCAATATCTGGGCATTAGCTGTGCTTATTTCTATGGGTTGTCTTTGCTTTGGGCCATGCCATCTAACAGAGCAAGGGAATATACGTGTATATACTAACCTGTGTGTGTGTGTGTGTGTGTGTGTGTGTGTGTGTGTGTTTAACTAGATGTGTATATATACATTTATATGTAACTATATGTATCTATATTAAGCTAAATATGAGTTCATATTGATGTCTCCAATTCTAATCCATTACCACATGCATCACTTTAGACTTCTCCCCTTGTTTATCTGCAACTTCCCACTACAGTAGTGAGAAATCTGGCTCCCACCATCCACTATTCACTTATGTAATTGTTCAATTCCAGTACACATGTGTAGCAGTATCAGAATTATTACTCTGTGGCCCTATGGAAAACAATTTTATCAACTAGAGCACAGTGTTTATGTGCAGTTTCTTTTTCTTTTAGTCTTACAGGCTCATTTCCGAAGTTACTCATTTCCAAAGTTACTTAGGTGAGTTCCATTCCTCCCATCTCCTTCAGTGAAGTTGTTTCACACATTTATAATACAGTTAGATTCTGTTGTCATGGTCTGCATTCCTTCCTGAGATCTCTGAAACTCCTAAATGATTTTTAAAAAATGCATGCATTTTTTTTGCTGCAATATTCTAAGAGTTTTGACAAATGCATATTTTCATGTATCCACCATTACAATACCATAAAGACTAGTTTTATCAACCTAAATAATTCACTATACTTCACCTATTCAATCTTATTTCTTGTGCACCTTTCTCCTGACAATCACTGATATTTTCACTGTGTTATTGTTTTGGCTTTTCCAGAATGTTACTGGTATCATACAATAAATAGCTTCCCTAACTGGCTTCTTTTATTCCATATATGCATTTAATCTCCATCCATGTTTTTTGTGACTAATTTTCTTTTAGTGATGAATAATATTCCATTGTATAGATGTACCACAGTTTATCCATTCCTTATTGAAGGACATTTGGTTACTTTCTTTTTTTTTCAAGTTTTTTGGGTAAATAACTAATGGAATGATTGCTGGATGATATGACAAGACTACGTTTAGTTTTGTAAGTACTGTGTACCAAAGTAGTATGTACCAGTTTGCATTCCCATCAGCAATGAATAAGATTTCCTCTTTCTTCATATTCATGACAGCATTTCATATAGTCTGTTTTTTACAATTCCTTTTTTGATTTTAGCTATTCTTCTAGGTGTGTTATACAGTTAAAAAGTTATTTTAACTTTACAAATAATAGTTATAATAAATAGAAATAGAATACTTATTTTAAAGGCTATCGAAGTCCTTATAGACCAATTAATCAGATTTTGGGGCATTTTCTAAGTTGAAAGTCATCATCAGTACATTTAATTTTACTGTGCTTTAAATTAAATTAAATCCAGTAGTTTTCAAGATTTTTATAAACTAGCTCCACATCTCCTTTTTGTAATAAAAACAAATTAGCAACAAGTTTAAAAACATACACAAAGGTTGATTAAACACACTTATGTAAGGGTAAACACACTTATGTAAGGTAGTATCCATAATCCAAAGGGAAATAATCTAAATATAAATTTGTATTATGTATTGAATTGAATGTATTATATGATTTGAATGCATTATATGATTTGTTTTGTAATAGCAAATTTATTATTGTAATTAAGAGTCATAGTTGTATATTGCTAAAATACCCAGGTAGGAAGAGGTAATATTTTTTTATGAGTTTCTTAATATATACTAATCAATACTAATCTATATTAATCTATGCTAATGTACACTAAATTTGCATAATTTATTTAATTTATTTTACTGCTTTTATCTTTAACTTTCTGATTCAGCACGGTGTAGCTTCAAGTTCAGGTACAATTAAAATAGTTTTTTTACATTCTTTATACACATCGATTAATAGGAGGAGGAGATGTGATGGTTGCAGACTACCTTGGGTTAAAGAGCTTCCAAAGATACCACACTATGCAAAAAGCAAGAGTTGGCTACATTGGATTTCTTATGAAAATAAACTAATAAAAAGCTAAAATGACTTGCAAGAGCTATCTCTGTTTATGAAAAAAATAATTTTACATTGTACAGTTTTAATTATAGAAGTATACGTAGAAGTGTTTCGATCTCAATAATTCATCGCCATTTTATTATTAAAATTTAGGGTAGTGAAAATTTAAGATTCTGTGGAATATGATATAAATATGTACATTTTAAATGAAAATAATATTCCTTATATAACAATTTTCATTGTTATACAATGCAATCTTCAAAGAGAAGAACAAAATAATATAAGTACTATTTCTTTGTATTTAGCTCTACTTACTTGGAAAAGAAAATTAAATATTAAAGTTAGAAGATCCCAGATGATCCATTAACAATTGAAATTGATTTTAACTTATGCTGTTATTTATGGTGTTTTATTTCCACTTCAGCTCAGTCTCTTATCTCTACCACATTACATTGCTGTTCTTTCTGAGGGAGGTATGATTTAAACAATAGCAGTTTGCTAATAATGTGTGGACTGCCTAGACCTATTGTCCTAACTACTAAGTGTTGTTCCCCAACATCTAGAAGTGGTGGTAAATAAAAAGAAATCTTTAAAAAAATAAATGCTATACATAGAGTGGCAACATGCATAGAGTAGAAATCAATGATTAGGGTAAGAAGTAGTTAGCAAAATGCTGACTTCTCATCCAAGGTGAGCCACTTACAAGGTATCCACAAAACTTTTGACATGATGGTATACTTTGCCACGACTATTGTCTTCTCCATAATATCGAGCCAAGCACGGAAAACGGCCAAAAATAGTATAATCCATACTCCAGTGTAGAAATTCCTTAAGATTTTTTAAAAAGAGTCAGCTGATAAACTCTTTGCATTAGAAATTCATGTGAATTTAAAACCCTTTCTAACACAGACAGTTCTGATAAAAATCCCTGGAGTCTAGGGAACTGACACTTTTACTCTTCGTTGAAAGTTTGTTCTTGATTGCATTCTTTCTGTGGAAGTACTGAAAGAGCAATAATCAAATACCATTAGTTATTGGGTACTTATCATGCAGGGAAAAAATGTGTGTAGATCAATGTGCTAAGAAAACCTTTCATGACTAATGAGTAAAAAATGTCATCTTGAAATCTCTCAGCAGTTTTCCTAAGAGACCAAACTTGCACTACAGCCTGAAAATGGATTTAGGTATCTAAATGTAATAAATGAAATCATACAGGTACTGGAAGAAAACATGGGCAAATTGCTTTTTAATATAGGTTATAAGGAAAGGCTTTCTATGACTCAAAATTTCAGAAGTAAAAGTAAAAGCAGATTAATACCCGTGGCTACACAAAAATCACATTTTCTTCCATAACCAAAAACACTACAAAGAGAAAAGACAAGTGAAAAATGAGGTGAAAATATTCACAACATATATGGCAGAAAAGGGCTAATATTTGTTATATAAATAATTCCTAAAAATTGAAGGTGTACTTTTTATAGTTTCCCCCATAGATAACATCTTGCAAAACTATAATAAAATATCACAACCAGGATAGTGACATTGATAGAATTTACTGATCCACTTCAGATTTCAACAGTTTTACGTGTACTCATTTGTGTTATTATTATTATTATTATTTTAATGGGAAACTACAGGAGAATGAAAATTTTGAGTTTCAGACACCTCATCTATAAAATGGGAAGTAATAACAAACTTTACTAGGCTCTTGTAAGGATTAAATAAGTTAATCATGTAGCATGCTTACACAGTTCTTGGCACATAGTGACCCATTCAAATATCCCCTGTTCCATTCCATCATCATGACCCAATCATCTGTTCTTATTTCATTCCTAGCTTTAGCCGTGTGCTTAAGTTCCTTACTATTTTTCATTTCACCAAACTCTGTCTTTTACCTCATCTCCCTGCAAAAGCCTAAATCTCCACTCCTTACTGTTTTTCTGTGGTACCTAACATGGTCCAATGGTCCCCTCCTCTCTGGAACCCCCAGAGATGAACTAGAATTCAGAGAGGCTATTCCCACTCAAAGGCAAAGAGAGGGATGGAGAAGGTAAACTTTTATTGTGCTAAACTCGCAGCAAGGAAAGAAGAGTTTCTTTCTTCTCTATTTTGAAATTCTATAGAATTTTCATGAGAAATGCTTTGATAAATGGAGGTTAGATCATATAATACTATACTATTAGAATAATTCATTCCCATGTGGGCTAAGTAGGCTTTTAAACTGTCACCTGAGATTCATTTATTATATTCATTCTAACAAAAAAATGATAATTTAGTACTTACTGTATGTTCATTTTATATGAATGTTATAGACACTTATGTAAACACTGCTTAGAGTTATATAGACACTATATATTGTTATATTGATCATTATATAGGCTTAGAGTAAACTAAGTGATTCAAGATAGCTACTTAAAAGACAAGCAGATGATTAGCAATAACTATGATAATGTGAGTAAAAAATTGCCTGTCCTCATGAAGCTTCCATCTTAGTTTTTATTCAGAATACTGTTCTGGGGTTTAAACACCTGATTAAACTTTCAGACTATGACCCTACTGTACCCCATGGAATACCCCTGCTTTAAAAGAAATGTAATAGCCAGGTTTGGGTAATAAAGGAAAAATAACTTGGCATATGATATCAAGAGGAAGACATAAAAAACTAATTCTTTTTTTAAAAGGGAACTAGAAATAGAATAGGGAACAGAAATATTCTAGGATGATGACACCCTTGTAAAGGAAAGCTCTCAAATAGCTTACTATAAAGGCAAAAGCCAGTTTGCCAGTATCCAAATTGTAACTGACATAAGAGTGGGGAATGGTAGTGGGTATGGGAGGATACTCTGGGTATTTCAAGATTAATATTTAACATAACGGTTCATTTGGAAAAAAAAAAAATGAATATACCGGAAAGTAGATCTAAGTCAAAAGCTGTAGAAAGAAAAAAACAAACAGAATACCTAGTAGACCAGGTAAACTGAAGCAAAGTTGGTGAGAGAGGTGCATAAAAAAAGTCACTGAAGTTTTATGAGAGATCTTCCACCTACCCTAAGAAAATAAAATAGTTATTAAAAGAGAGTAACTCAACATGGGACTGGGGGAATTTAGAGTAGATTAACCAGAAGAATAAGAAAGCTAAGGCCAAGGTCTGTGGAAAGATTTATGGACAAAAGGGGAATATTTATACCTAGACAAAACTAACCCAGCAAACTTTGCTTAATTTACGCGTTTAGAGTTTGATTCTTTATTACATGCAACAAACTGTGCTAAACACTGAGAGGGGTATGCATATAAGTAAACACAATCCTTATCCTTAATTCTTATGTTATTAATGAACTCCTCCCTATCTTTGCAATGATGTTGCAATTGTTATCTAAATAAAACCCATCCCATATTTTATTCTGTAATATATATATATATATATATATATATATATATATATATATTCCTTACACAAGAGTAAAAAAAAAATAATTACATACACTATCTATGTAAGCTACACTTACATAGTGGACTGAACTAGAGTAAAGGGAAGAAGCAATGGCAGGGACAAACAGAGTAGTCAATAGCATCAATAGGAGAAATGACTTTGATTTTACCCTTGGGTAGAGGCACTGAATAGTGAATGTGAAATACATTCTAGTATAGATGTAATCACTTATAATATCTGTTCTTTAAATACATCTGAGAGCAAAGTTTTCTGCACTGAATTGGCAATGGCAATTGTTAAGCCTGCTGGACAAGTAGGGCTGCCATCCCATATTATGCTCTGGTTTAGCTCAGTGTTGCTTTGGTTAGAAAATTACTCATCAATTTCTAAAAGTCACGTAGGGGCTTAGCATTTGAAACATCCTAGAACAGTAGATTGTTTAGCTGAAATGATATAAACTGGAAAAAAAATGCAGCCACTCTTCCTGGCTGCCTTGGTGTTGGCTCATTGGACTCCATGGTTCAGTGACTCACATCTGAACAGTATGAAACTTTATCACAAAGGGTTTGATTCTGCTTTAAATCTGAAGATGAAAAGTAATTTAGTTCATATGCTGCAGTGTTGCAAATCAAAACCCATAATATTTTTATTAATTGCTGAAAGCAGACAGGGTTTCAGAAGCACAAAATAACAGTACAAAAACTATAGAGAAATGGATAAAAATAAGAATCTTTGCCAGTACAGCAGTAAGAGAT
>NW_024354503.1:9000539-9053720 GCF_902729225.1 Pteropus medius | reverse complement strand
GAGTACTATACACTTAAAAGTGGTTAAGACATTAAATTTTGTATTACATTGGCTGTGAAGAAAAGGTGGGATGGGCAGCAAGTTGAAAGAGAACAAAGATAAAAAGATTTATTCATTGGAAGTCTTGAAAAAGGCTGTAATTTGAAGGAAAGAACTCTATGAAGAGAGAAATGTTGATAATGCAAGGGAATTAAATATGTGAAATACATTTGTAATTCATAAGTAAAACTTGAGACCTAGTAGGCTCTCGATATCTTTAATCCTTCCATGTGTACTTTGCACCAGAAAGTGAATTAGGTGAAATATATAAGGGACTCTAACTTCCCATATTTCCAAGATATAAGTGAAAGTGGGTAGGTGCCACAGTTAAAAGTCCTTTCTACTTATCTGATTGAACCATACTGGCATTGAAATGCTGAATGTTTATTATCAGTTTCAGAAATGCTAAATGTAGAAGGCGGTTCACTTCATGATTCTTGCACCGCACACTCCTATTCATAAAACGCGTTAATGATATCGATTCTATGAACAAAATGGGACTAGTATATCATAACATAATTTTGGCAATCCCACTATATTGCTGAGGATAAGGAACACGAATTCAATATTGGGGCTTAGATTTAATTATGTCTCCTTCAGAGTTTAGAAATATTCTCACATTGAAGGTTATATATCCTGTCATTCTTTCCTCCAGATGGAACAATCTAACTCCTGGGCTTCTCTTGGCTTTAGGGAGGTAAAGGCAACCTGGTGCTGAGGTGTTTCTCTGCCAGCACAATGCAGGACCACAATATCTCTTTGTAATCTGAATATCCAGTCACCTAGCTTTCTAGAGAAAATCTAAAGAGGGTTCTATGCCTAGATCACTACTGGAATATTATAAAGCAGATGATATTTTAAGTGTGGCACACATTTTCATTAAAAATTTCAAAATATTCTTGACACAGGGCTGAAGATTTGAAAGGTAGCAATTCAGATATTTCAAGATTCCAAATAAACTTATTTTTTGCATGCATTTAAATTATTTAAACCATGAATATATCTTTTTCCTATTATAATTTGTTCCACTTACTTTGTCATAGCTTATAAGTAATTGATCTACCCGCATATATACAACGAAAAACAACAAAAGTAACAGAATAACCCCCCAAAACTAACTTGTCAGTGTTGAAGTGAGATGTCCCCAGTGAGTCCAGTGAATCATAAAGAGGACTCAAATTTCCTGACAGCTATGTTGGTCTTTGCAAAGTCTAAACTCTTATCCCACCTATTACCAAAGAAGGATCTGATATCTGGTCTTTGTGTTGCTTAATTACACATTTCTTTTCTACTCCAGTTAACATATTTCACTTATCTGTCATTTTCTATATTTTAGCTAAAATTATGCCATTTTCTTCCTTTCAGTTTGACTGATAGCATGAATCTTGATTGCTGGGAAAAGAATGATTCCATCCTCTAAAGGAAGAATGAGGATCTAATCAACAAAAATTCCTGAAAGAACTTGACATTCTCTTTAGGGGATGATTGGCTGCCCACAAATGGGAGCATGTGTGGGAAACTTCCTTAAGTCTCTGTTATTTGATTTACTTGTAAAGGCTAAGATCAACTGACATATTCAATTATACATTCAAATTATATTTCTAAATTGGCTTAATTTTTTAAAGTGATGAATGAACCTTAGGGGAAAAATTTCATTAGAATACAAATGAGCAGAAATCAGTCCCGCCATTAATACTATGCCTGCACACACAAACGTCCCTATTTCTCTTGATTAGCAAGATAGGTTTAATGGACAGAAATATCTGGTTATGGGTCAAATGTGGTGTTTTGCTTTCTAGGAAGAGAAAGCTGTTTATGGTACTAAAGAAAAAAAAGTGAAGATGTCTTTGTAAAAGTAATAATAGTACTCTTGGTTTGATTTTATCCTAGGAAAGCAAAGCATAAATAAAGAAAACTATTTGTGTACAGATTGTCTCTAAAGGTAAAGAATTTGCTCATGACCGCCTGCTACGAGTAATTCAAGAAGTCATTGCTGATTGCAAAAGACATTTCTGAGATAGATTCTAATATAGTCACATAGTGATAAGTAACGTGTTGTTAAACATTTGCCCCCTCCGGAGATGTAATGTACCATAGTCAGAAAAAAAAAATACTCTCCATATATTCTCCTATTAAAATGTGAACCATTGTCAGCACTTGAATACAGTAAATTCCAGTTTTATGGAATAGGTTGAGACCAAGACCATTACATAAAAATTGATTTTTATACAAAATAGAAATTAGCAATTTATACTAAGAATGTTATTGAAAAAAATAATCTGTATGACTACTGATTGATGATAAAGCATACTACTATTTCTCCTTTTTCCTTCTATACTGATACAGTGGCAGACACAAAAAGCTCAGTAAAATTACATTTCAACTCATAAGTACTATTTATTCATCAAAAATGGTGTGTTAAATTGAATTCTTCTTCTTGTAACAAATGTTATAGATTGCAGCTTATTATTTTTAATTCCTCAAATCTTACCTGCAAAATTTAGATTATTTAAATTGACATATGTTCTAGACACTCAAACTCCTTGCCTTTCCTTTTTCCCTTTCACCTAATGCTCCTGGAAAACTCCTCATCCTTCAAAATTGAGTCGGGGGTACTTTACTTCCACCTTGCTTTCCTAATCTCCCCAGGTAGATTAAATTTTCCTTATCTGAGTTCCCCTATCATCTGGGCTTTCTTTCTTTAATACTGCTTATCATATCATCTTGTAATTTGTATTAGTCTTCAATTTGTAAAGTAGTTGTGAACACAGACACGAGAGAATGAAGGTTTTTTTAAGTTTTCTGTATAAACGTCACTTTTGAGTATTTATTTTCTGCTAGGATATGTTGCATACTAGAAAAGAGAAGCTCAGAGAAGTTAATCATACATACGAAATCACATAGCAAATTAGGATTTGAGTGCTAGACTGTGGAGTTATAAAATTTGTGAATTTTCTCATAGTACTTGATGTATAAAAAGATAATGAGCAAAAAGTTGGACACAAAGGTTCTCAGTCACATTATTCATAGTAGCCCCAAAGTGGGAACACCCAAATATCCATCAGCTGATAAGTTGATAAACAAATGTGGTACATTCATACAATAGAACTTATTTGACAATAAAAACGAATGAAATACTGATGCATGCTACAAGATGGGTGAACCCTGAAAACATTATTCTAAGTAAAAGAGGTTAGTCACAAAAGACAACATATTGTATAATCACACTTACATGAAATGTCCAGATAAGCAAATCTTATAGAGATAGAAAGTAGACTTAAGGATGACGAGTAACTTCTAATAAACATGGTGCTTTTTTCAGAGTAATTAAAATGTTCTAAACTTAGATTGTGATGGTTACACAACTGTGATTATACTAAAAATCATTATATCCTTTAAATGGATAAATTTTATGGTAAGTGAATTATATCTCAATACTAAAAAAGATAATACAGTTATTAAATGTCACAATGATCCCATATTTTTTCTTCATTTTACAATATTAAGTAGATAGGCCCTCAGAGATGAAATCATGTAAATCAGAGGTCAGTCATGAATATTCCTAAGAATCACACCTTCACTATAATTCTGAAAAATCAGCATCAGTCCTCATTCCTCTTTACTCTCTTGTTTTACAGAAAAAAAATCCAAGGTTGCGCTTCCTGCAGGAGAGCAGGCAGAGTGCCCCACCAATGGTCAGAAGAGAACGTCTCATGTTTATGAATCTCCAGAACATGCAATCAATTAATAGAAATAGGCCTTTAGTGGTAGAATTCCAGAAATCTTGGTGGGAGACATGTAATTTTTAATACAATGTGGCTGAATTAGCGCTACTCTTTCTATAGTAGTTAGCAAGGAGGGCTTCTACATACTATAAATATATGTCTATTGACTTAAATGTTATTATTATTATAACAGTTGTTAATGTCACTGAAATTGCTTTAGAAAGTTTGGATACTTTCTCTTGAATAGTGAAAATAACTAATTCTTTGGAGATAAATTTTATTTTTGAGATATTTTTTGAGTTATTTGAACTCAAAGCAAAAGAATACGACCGGTAATCACATAAAGTAATACCACAGGGGTTCAAATATCAGTATTTATCTGGCTTCTCCAAAAGAAGAATTTCAAATTATTTTGAGTAATTGCTATGTAACTCATTTGATATTTTACACATATTTATTGGGTGTTAATGATATTGCCATAGCCACTAGGAAAATATAAGATGGCTATATAAAGTGTGTCAATGGAGAGAAGAGTAATGGACATTTATTATCTCTACAATTTATTAAATGATTTTCCATAATTTATCTCAAAAAATCTTTTAAAAACTCTGCAAGATTTTAAAAAATCCTGTTTTTATATAATGTGAGAAAATTACAGAAATAGTAAGTAATAGAGCAGGGCTCAGAACTAGATGTTTGTAGAATAGTTCTGGACAATTCTTTTGAATTAGAATGTCTTCTTGCACTACGATTTTATCAGACAATACAAGTTTAGTTACATCTATACATACATAATAGTATTCACACATTCATTCATTTATTCATTCAATAAATATTTGTTGAAGGCCAGCTATAAGCCAGGCACTGTTCTAGGTGTTAGGAATACAGCAGAAAACAAGAGCATACAAATGTCACTGCCCTCACGTAGTTTATCCCCTAGTGAGGAAGATGACCATAAACAAGACAGATAAGCAAGCTATTATTGTATGTGAGATTGTGTTAAGTGCTATGGAGAAAAAAAAAAAAAAACAAGAGATGAGAAGAAAGCCCTGTGAAATAATGAGGGAAGAGAGTTCTGGGCAGAGGACTTAGCCGTTGTTAAGCCTTAAGATTGAAACGTTCTTGGCACATTGAAGAAATGGTCATGGAGATAACAGGGACCAGATGATAAAGGTGATGTAGACAGTATACTGAATTTGGCTTTAATTAAGTGGTATGGAGAGCCATTGTAGGCTTTTAAGGAGAGGAGTGATGTAATGAAACTCATATTTTAAAAAGATCACTGTCCTGCTGGGTTTCGACTGAAGTGAGACAAGGGTATGTTTCCTAGCAACCTATCACATTACTCTATGACCACACAGAAATTCTCAGGCTTGGAACCTAAGGTGGAAATTATACTGTAATTCCTATATCTGGTAGGTGCAGTAGAAAAGGGTAGAAGTTAGAGGAGTATCCATTATTTAAAAATTATGTCTTGAACCATGAACCCTGATCACAAAGCCAGACGAGAGCTTAATTACATAGGTTTCAAGATTCTTTAGCAACTTACGTTATCTGTGTGCGTGTTTCAGTAACTTTTGTTTGCAACAGACCTCAGATCCCTGGTTTCAGGACCTAATGCCATGAAAAGAGGGGCCAGAAAGAAACATTATCAAACTGATAGAAAAATACCAAGAACTACGCCCCCAAAAGGCCTTACTTGTAGACATTGCTCTTTTTCTGGGGGGCAGGGGATGCATGGTGAAATTATTTCAGTATGCACCTTCTCTCCAACAACCATATTTCCTTAACACGAGCCAAATACATATCACTAGAGTAATAGTTTTAGCCAGAATCTAGATGTTATATTTTCCTTTTGGTGTATGTCGAGGGTAGCAGGTGGGAGAAGAGTGAGGAAGGCAGGAGAGAGAGAGGAAAGGAAACTAGGTGGCAGTTTCGTGATGTCTGGCGGAAGCAATGACAAGGGGGAGGAGTTGATGGGGATGGGCCGTAGTTTGCATAGGCCACTAGGAATACACATTGTGACAGTTCTTTCAACTGATTCCCCTCAATGACTCCTGCCTGGTCACACTTCTGGCTGCCTTAGGCGGGTTGCCCAGTGGTGTCAAAACAGCCTGCTTTCAGAAGGGGCATAGTCAAGACCCTAAGCCTAGGCCTCTTCTGGGTTCTTTCTAGATCCACCTATAAAATGATCAGTGGTGTGTTAGGGTAGGAGTTGTGGCTCATGGCAATAGACCCTCCAGCACAGGCAGCACAGGGAGGGGAGAGAGGGAGGGGACATGAAGATAATAGGGTAGAATGAGAGCAGGCAATTAGGTGAAGCAGCCCTTTCACATTTCATCTTCTGCCCTACCCCCTTCCTCAAGGAGGTGAGCAAGCATCCATGTTTGGGGTGGCAGGCCATGCAACCCCACCACCAAGCCGTGATACACCTTGTTCTAGAGTGTGGAGTAAGACTCTGCAGCCAATTCTCATTCTTAGCAGCTATGAATTGGGGAAAGTAGAAAGTGTGATCTGGCTAGAAGAGAAAATGGAAAATGCCTGTCCACTTGAGGGTTCCAGGGATGAAGAGCCACAAAATAAAATGAAACAAAATCTACTTTTTCACAGAATTTTCAAAAAGTGGATAGCATTACATAGTGTTAAACTGTGTAATGAATTCTGCAGCCTGCGTGAAGTCTGAATCATTCTGTCTCTCATGGTTCCTGGGATAGCTGGCAATGTTCCTCACACATGAATAAATGCCATTTCATACCACTGGGCTCGGACTCTCCCAGTTTAAATGAGGAGGCTCTCATTCCTCAGCCAAGCATACCTGCTTCCTGCTTCAGAGCCTCGTTTCTTAGAAATAGCCTGTCAGGTCCCATCTGCTTCATGAAACTGCCAGTCCCCTGAGAGTAGGACCTCTACTCTGATCTCCTGTCAGATGCTGGAAACCCAGAAGGGAACAGTCCTTCCAATCTGCCAGAAATTGCTTTTGTGATATCAAGGCCTGCCTCGGGGAACCACAATATACTATAGTTAGATGAAAATTAGATTTGTAAGTACACCGCTTTCTTCTCTGGGTGGCTTGCAAAAGTTCTTCTAACCTTTGTTTGCAGAGAGGACTGCAAGGGCTTTAAATTTATAGCCATTAATAAGCAAGATTCTGCCTAACACAAATGTTGTGCTATATCAAGCAGGTGTGTAGAAAGCCCCAGAATAGACAAAAGGCTTTTCACCAGTAAAAAATGAAAGTTAAACTTACATGTCAGCTGCAAGTATGAAGTGGATTATAGCAGGTGCAATTAATTGCCATTACATTTATTGGAACCTTGAAAACAATTAGCAAGTGTCCTAGTTGATATGACAGATTCATTAATCATTTAATATATTCCTGCAAATTGATTTATCAATCAAAGCACTACCTCTGGTTGAATAACTTATGACTGTGCTTATGGCTCTATTCAGAACTCTGGTCTAATTTTTAAAGGAAACCAAGAGGCTTTAGCTTAATTTAGATCCTTCAGTTTCAGTAGCTATATAGATTATATCTCAATCTCTTGAAGTTAGAGCCACTACAGCAATAAAAGGAGTTCACAAAGCAGATATTTAAAAGGACTGGAAACAACATGTCAGGGTCAGGTATACATTCTTCTGGGGAAGAAATTACATTGATAGAAAGGACATATTTAGGAGACCATTCTGAGGACAGTATAGTTGAGTCTCAGAAGCAGGTAGACTTTGTTCAAGCCAACTTAAAAGTTGCTATATGAGCTAAGAGACTTCATAGAAACATCAATTACTCAGGGTCACTTACTCATCCTCCATATAGCATCTCTGACAGGTAACCAGACAACATTCCTTGAATCCTTATATAGTCATGCATTGCATAACGACATAATCTCATGGGACCACCAGTGCATATACCACAGTGGTCGCATGAGATTATGATGGAGTTAAAAAATTCTTATCACCTTGTGACGTCGTAGCTATCATAATGTCCTAGGGCAATGCATTACTCATGTGTTTGGGGTGATGCTGGTGTAAATAAATCTACTGTGCATTTAGTTGTTTAAAAGTATAGCACATACAATTATGAAGAGTATATAATACCTGATAATGATAATGAACAATTATGTTACTGGTTTATGTTTTTACTATACTTTTCATTGTTATTTTAGAATATTCTTTCTACTTATTAAAAAAAAGTTTGCTGTAAAACAGTATGCTGTGTTAAGCTGGCAGCAGCCTCATGCATCTCATGTTTACAGTTTCTCTTGATTGCATCATTTTCTCTTGTGTTTGATTTAATCTCGTGTTGTTTTGTACAGTAACAAGTTGTACAGGTTTGTAGCCTAGGAGCAATAGACTATACAATATAGCCTAGGTATACAATAGGCTATACCATCTAGGCTTGTGTAAGTGCACTCTATGATGTTTGCACAATGACAAAATCACCTAACGATAATTTTTCAAAACCTGTTCTTGCCGTTAAGTGGTGGGTGACTGTATTGGTGGAGTGCTCACTTCCATTATATTTTTGAATGGTTCTGATTATTAAAATTATTTCTTATTCACTGTAAGATTTTTACCTCCCCCCGCACCCTGAACTGCAGAGTAAACCTTACACCTCTTCCAGGTGACAGCCTTTTTAATATGATTTTTCATACACAATGGCTCTAAAAAAATCTCTTCCATGTCTCTATTTTTTTGGAGATGATTTCCATTTCCTAGTTTCACCTAACATGTGGTGTCTAGAAGCAACTACAATACTCCAAATGTGGAGGAGTGAGCTCTATCTATCTCCATTGTTTGAAATTCTGAGATCTTTTAAGGTAACTTAAACCTATTTTGTCTTTATTTGAAAGCTTTAGCACATTGCTGACTCATATAGGGCTGGATGTCAACTAAAATTCTCTGAAGTTTTTTCTTGTGACTTCTTGTGATTAAACCATATACCTTACCCTGTGCTCTGTTGAAGCTATTCTTACAGGCTTTCTTAAGAAGGAACCAAGCTTAATGCCAGTTCATTATGGCAATTAGAGAAGTGTTTTCTGAATTTGAAAATTTGCTATTCTACTTACTAGCTACCATCAGATACAAGGAAATTAATCTTGCTGAACCTCAATTTCCTCATCAATATAACAGGATCATAATAACACCTATATCATAGGATTTCTGTGAGGATTAACTGAGCTTTATAAACTGTTTCTTTGAAATACATGACATACAGGAAACATTTTATAAATGCACTCTATAGGTATTATTTTAAATGTTCACTCTGTCATGTATCACACTGGTTTTTTTCTTCTTCCATCTCTACTATGTGTTTATGTAAGGCAGAGGTAAGTATGTTGAATATAACTGAGATATAACAAAATAAAACAAAACAAAGCCCATAATTTAAAACGTAAGTCTTTTTTTCACTACCTACTATGAAACTCGATTTCTCTTCTTGTATAGTTAGATACAATGATAGAGGAATACCAAGATGCAATGATAGAGGACTACCTAGAAACTCTATAGGGATTAAAGTCTCTTGCTTAGTAAAAATTGTATCCCAGGGTATTGAAAAAGTTTGTGAATAAGAATGCTGACATGCTTTCAGTAACATTTAGGGAATTATAAAGTTGTAGGCATTGGGAGACTAGAAATAGGCAAATTATGTAATGATTTTCTGAAGCTAAAAAAAGAAGATTTCTGAAGTAAAAATGATGGCAAATAAGCTTTTCAGAGTCAGAGTAAAACCATAAGATGTACCATTAAACCTGGAACTTTGAACACCTAATGGAGATGGTGATTACTAGGTTCAAAATAAGGTATTTTTAATAAGAATAATAAGGTATTTTTAATAAGGTATTTAATAAGGTATTTTTTACACATTTACCATGTCATCTGATACTATTGCCAACTATCTTAGTAGCATAATCATTCTCTCATATTTGTATCTTGTTCTGAACATATCAGAAAAAAAATCATTTTTATTATTCTATTTTATTCTTCAAAGGCCTCAGCTTGCTTTACTTAATAACTGAAGGACTTTTAATCTTTTATATGTATTCCTTTTCAATGAGAGCTCAGAAGACTCTCTTCTTGGCATTATAAATTCACCTTTGTATGATCAGAAGTTTGTTCTGGGGTGCACCTAGTTTCTTTTTGAGTGATATTCCTTTTAAGGGCTTTGGTCGTTGGCTCATATCTTTTAACAGAAACTTTTTTAAGAGCAGAGGATATATTTGTGAGTAAATCACGCATATCATCCATGGCCATTATAAACATTAAGATAATATTATCACATTCACAGAGAGTTTCTTTGCTTCCATTTTACTGTTAATTGGTTCTTCTTGGGTGGTTAGAACTAAGTGCAGAAAATACTTCCCTTGTTGCTTCATCTTCCTGCTGAGAGGTAAAATCATCAGGAATCTAAGTAGAGAATTTATTAGAAACTATGGTTCTATCAGGCCATATATCATATGAGCTGTTCAGATAATGAAAGAATTAAGATATTGTGTCTCATAACTAGTCTTAAGAAAATTTAACCATCTATTTAGGAGAATTGTAATATACTGTCATCACTGAGTCACTTTCTCTTCTCTCTCTTTCTTTCATTGTCACTCTTGCCTTTTGTTATCAATCAAATGCTATCCATTATTTTCCCACAGTAGAATGCATAGTTTTATATATTGTTTCACATGCTCTTACTTTTTCATTATGATATTTTGGAGGAACAAGTTTGCCTTTCATTTCCATAATCATAAGCCGTTCTGATCAACCTTGGGTATACCTGGAGATTATATCTGTAATTCTGTATTTAAATTTTAATTTACATTGTTTAATTTCCATGAATATTCTGGAATATAGATATTGTAGTCATGGCATTTGTCACCAATGCTTTTAATTTCTTCTTCTCACAGTCTTCTGATTCTTTCCCTAATGTTTTTCTAAGAAGTACCTAACAGTATCTGCTATATAGAATGATTTTTTTAAATATTTGAATGAATATATTATTTTTTAAGCTTCAATCTCTGACACATTTCTCATTGGTTTTACTTGAGGAAGGGGATGCATTTTTCTCTCTCAAATTCTCTTCAATGCTTTAGTGAGTCAGTCTCACAATAGTCCTTTTGTCATTATGAATGCTCTTTGGGCCATCCTTATGATCTATGGCAATATTTTCCAGGAACACCCATTCTGGTATCTGCTATCATGGTCCAGAAAAACAAATGCTTCACTCCAGCACCATACATATAGTCAGTTCGTTCTTTATATCTATCTGTCTGTCTATCTATCTATCATCTATCATCATCTATTTATTTATTGTCCAGAGATACTACTTTCAAATAGTAGAGATAAAAATTGCACAATATATACTCCAAAGCCTTTTTTGCTTCCTATATGACAATGAATTTACTAAACATATATCCAAATCTCTTCTGGCCTGTTTCAGATTCACCCACAAACTATTCAAAGGAAGTATTTGTTAGTGAATTTTATGCTTCTTGGCAGATTCTCAATTATGTCTCACATTTGTATTCTGACAAGATAGCTTATCTCCTAACAGATATGCCAGAGCTAATGTAGGGTCACTTCCTTAGTCCTCAGCTAAAGGCACTAACCATCACGACTAGCCTTGCACTCCCAGGACTAACAAATATTTTCCACACACTTATCAGAGCTGCCAGTTTTTATGTTGTACAATCTTCTAATTTTTTTCCCCCTCTTGCTTATAGTATCACAGATCAGGTACAATCAATGCATGAATTAATGTAGTTATTAAAGTATCAAGTGAAAATCAAAGAAATGTGTGGATTAAATAACCCAACAAAATAGAATATTCTGCTATACAAAGTCATCATAGGCAAATGACTTCTAAAGTTACCCAGGAAAGGAAAGAATGGTAAGTAATCAGTGCTCGAGCTTCAATGATTATGCTCATTTTTTGAGGTCTGGAAGAAATTTTCACACAGTAATTTTTTTTCTTCTTTCTTTTTTCAGTAATTTTCACTTTGGAGAGTGTATTATATCAACCTTTTAAGGTTCCTCCAGTAAGACAGTCAGAGGTAGTCTTCAGGGATCATTGGTTTGTTCCAGATGGCAGTTTTTGTCTTCTGGTGACAATACATTTGTAAAAGGTTTACACTTTCTGAAAGACACAGAACTGGCTGGATCTGAATTTAAATACACCCAGTAGAATGATGGAAACAAGCAGTAATGCCCTTTTCTTGCATGCAACATTTACTCTATTCGGCACATGAGCTCAATATGACTTCTAAGCCTACAGAGCTTATTTTTAATTTGTTTTTAAATAAAAATGTTATCATGTAAGTAAAGCAGTGAGCCAAATTTAACTTTATGAAACCATACATTTCAGGGACATATTTGATTTGGAAAATTACCCACATAGCATTGAAATAATTTCTCTGTATTTTTAATGCCATGTTTGCATTTTTAATGACTAAATAGACTCTGTCTTTGGGGCACGGAGATATAATGCCCAATGGTAGAGCATTGTACTGTCAATTTAGCTTTAGTAATTTTACATTCTGCTGCTCCCAGAAAGCTAATAAGCACTGTCGACTTAACAGGAAAAGGACAATACCGGAATCAAGGCAGGCGGACCAGGAGTGTGATGAATATTGAAGTTGGAAAGAAGCATCATGAGTCAATTTTTTTTCTTACTAACCTTCACATTTTTTTTGGCTACAAATTACCTTTTATGACTCTTTACTTAGACTCTGTAATGTATCTAAAGAAGCTCCATTGTGAAAGAAAATGAAAACAATGTTGGCAAGAATTTGTTGGCTGTTCATGTTAACCAGATATGAGATTCATGAAGACAATCCACAGCGCTTGCAATAATCATTCAAATCAACATAAATGGTCTTTTCGTTGTTTGTCCTTATACATTTAAGTGCAAATATGTCACAATTTTAAAGGTTGAACTTTCCTATCTATGATTTATAAGGTGGAGATTTTCATGATATTCAAAATATGATATATTTATCCATACAGTAAATAACTATTAAATATTCAGAAAGGTTTCCAATGCAGTTCAGAATACTTCATGTGTCTGTTTTTGATATTTTATGCCATTTTCATCATGTATATTTAGTATATAGCTAAATTTGTACATATAGCAGTACTTGCATTTATTTGTATCTATCAGTTAAATATAACCCGATTTTAAAGTATTCTCTGAAGAAGAACATTTTAAACACACAAATGGATCAAACTGTAGCTATGTCCAAGGGCTCTGAATCTCTGTAGAAGTCATATGTGGGCTCACTGTTGTTCCGGAGGCCAGTACAAATCCCTAGCACAATCTGCAATGGAGAGGCAGAGTTAATTCCCTTTCCAAATCCTAAAACTATGTGACATCTTTATTAAGATCTATTCTATTAGGCTATGCAATAATCCTGATAAATATATAAAACTAAATGATTGGTCATCAAAGCAGAACTGATGATAGCCAAAAGCAATTCCAGAAGCTTCTAGAGTCTTAATGTAAAAAATACAAAAACTCAAACTTTGGTAATGACAGAAAGAAAAGCAATATATGTAAATGTATGTTACTGTTAATTAGAATAATAAAAAATTGTTTACATCTATTATCATGTTTTTTCCCCTGAAAAACTACTATTCAGTGTTATAGGTAATAAATTCCAGTTAACTAATTACATCCATTTACTTCTCTGCTTCCTTTAATACATAGCTTTCTGTTTATTTTTTGATAATATATTATATCATATTTAAATTTTATAAAACTGGCCCAAATTTTTAGTAGAGAAAAAATCATAAATAAATATATGTATAACTAATCTTCTGAGTATTTTTCAATATGTCTAAAACTCATATGAAAAGATATTTGAGGTTAAGCATCTCAAAGTCACGGTCAATGAATTGTTCCTAAGAAAGGCTTTATAAGATCACATAGTTTAATATACTTTCTCATATTTATAGCATTGCAACAGAAGTAAGCAAAGAAAAAAATGATAAGACATTAAAAAAAAACAGCAAAATTCCAAACTTGAGGCTCATTTTTTTTTTTTTTGTAATATTTATGTGGTCTAGTTTATATATCTTTAGTTTTCTCTACCAGGATTTTATTTTCTGTGCTAAAAATTCTAGATAACATTATTTCATGAATAAATGAAATAATTTACAATAAATTTAGTTACGAAAGCTTTATAGGGCTTAGTCTGCAAAGTTTCAAAATTCTCAAGCATTGTTTAAAAAATGTTCTAATTTTAGTATTTATAAATCATAAAAGAGATGATTTCTACAGGAAGACCCTGATCTAGTAAATTCCTTTTTTGGGGGGTGAAGGGGAAATACAAGGAAAACACCCTAATATTCTGTTGTCTGAGGATAAAAAAATGAGCTCTCTGTTAGGGCACCCAGTTTTTTTTTTTTTTAGGTATATTGTTCTCTCTTATTTTGTTTCTGTCAAGTATTTTATGTCTTGCTTTCTCTAAATGTCTGTAAGCCAGTTTCGAGGTAAACATCACTAAGCTGATCTGTAATTGTTTTTTGGGGCACACTTACATCTTTGGTCAGTGATGGTTGCTATCATTTAGTTTAATTATCAATTTATCTTTGAAGAAGCTTGGTAAAAATAAAATTATGCTATCCACTTACAAACTGAGGCCCAAGTCAGTTATCTGACATTCACAAGGGGCTGAACTAGATTTTGGACAGAAAATCTTCTGCATTGTGATTATAATTTAATTTCTCAGTTGTGATGAATCCTTGCGTTGGGTAGAGACTTACTGATGTAACTCAACACCTTGGGTTTTATTAGTGAGATTTCAAGTGAACGAAAGTAATACTAATCATTTCAGAGTAAAGTATATTTTTAAATGTCTTTCCTACATCTTGGTGAGATCCTATTAAAATATTTAATGCATGAGTTATTTTCCCTTGCGACTTTCATGATTTTGCCTGATTTTTCATCTAATTCCCATAGTGTTCAACTGTAGAACAATAACCAGAGTCACGCACTTAAAGAGTGAAAAAAAGTTATTCTGAATATTAGGAGTGAGCTGTGTTGGAAATCATCAAAATGTGAAATTAAAAAGATATCGATGAATCATCTTTATAAATACATATTTCTTTTAGTATTTGCTATTAGCAAAAAATTCTGTTAGATTCTAAATCCTATTTAACTAGCACAGTGCAAGAAAAAGAAAACTTAACTTTTGTTCCAGTTGTTTTTAGATATAATAACAATAAAGCTGTACATTGTTGATCATTATTAACTTTTTATAGGATTTTTGGTTGTAACAATAAGAATTTGCTAATTAAACTAAGTCATTTTTCCAGTAATGTAAAGTTCAATATAAAATTACTATGTTTTGGCTCGAGAGCTGTTTTAATTTTTTAAAATATGATCATCTTTTCATCACTTATGTAAGATTTTATACATCACTGGAACTGATCTGTTACAGACTGGAGATTCCACATGCCACAACCTGTCTTCAGAAGTAGAGGTGACGGGGTAGTGGGGAAAGGGCACAGAAAGAAGGTATTGGGACTCAGCAATATGGAAAACTCCTTAGGAGAAAAAATTCACAATCTATAAACTATGAAAAACACGAACAGAGTGAATAATTACACAGTTGTCTAAGCCTGAAAAATCAGTAGATATTTCTTTTCCCCTGTCCATAAGATTAGATACAGGTTGAAATGTTAATTTTGAAATACTGAGAAAAAATTAAAAGATCACAGTTACAAACAGCAGAGAGAATAAAAAGATCTGAATACAATGCAGAATATTCCAGGTTCTGGAGGACAATATTAATAGCCAACGTAGATTGAGAACTTGGGCTATGCCAGGTACTGTTTTAAATATTTGCCTAGCATTGCTAACTCATATATTCTCCCTCCAAACCTTATGAGGGTAGATATGATAATTGTTAGCCTAGGGCATATTATATTTTCCAAATATGTTTACAATTATCTCTACCATCATATTCAATGATCTCTACCATTACACATGCTCTTCTACAATGTGATCTTGCAACTCCCTCCATCCGGATGTAGAGACTAACTCTTCACTCCATGAATCTGGGACTTCCAAGTCTATGTCATAAAAGCCTCGCAGTGTCCTCGGGTCTCTAAGAAGGCACTATCCTGGAATATGCTCCCCCTCAAAAGTAAGCTACCGTGCTATAAGAAATCCAAGGTACAGGAAAAGGCTATAAGTAGACACTCTGGTTCACCTCCCACCTGAGTCCTTAGTGACAGCATCAATTTCCGCCTCGTGAAGACCGAGCCGCCTGGGATGCCCAGGCCAGATGACTTCAGCTTTAGGCCAGTTATCATCTGACCAAATTCCCTACGCCAGAACCACCTAGTTAAGCTTGGTTGACCAACAGAACTCTGAGAGATAATAAATTATTGCTTTAATATTGACTTTGGGGTTGATATACAACTAACGAGATTGCATTCCCATTTTACAGAAAGGAATGCTGAAGTACCACAAGGTCAAAAAATTTGTCTAATGTCATATAGCTAATAAATGGAGATGCTGGGACTGGAATGTAACTTAACTCTCAACCTTTATCCTATGCAACCCCTACACTTTTCTAGACAACATGCTATGTTGTTATTGGCAGTGACAGAACTGTAGACTGCATGAATGACCTATAAGACCTTCTGTAGCAATTCTTTTCATCCTAAATAAATTCCCTTTCTTTTTTTTTCTATTGACGATGACATTACTTTTTTTTTTTCCTGCTGAAACATTGTAGTTAGATGGAGAAATTAAAATGGCACATCTGATACAGCTTTTAAAAATACAGTACATAAATTACTATCACATTAAGATGATTACAGCATAGGAATGACAGTCAAAAATAATGAGAAAAGGACCTCTTTTCTAGAGAGCAAAGCAATTATCCTGCATGATTGTAAGTTGACTATAAATCTAAGATGTACTGCCTGCCTACTTCTTACACAGATCTATGTCATTGTTATGTTATTTAATGATACCAATTATTTAAAAATTAAGCACAGGGTACTCTATGACATGGTACTTATTATATCCAAGTGGAGATGATTCCTTCATAGCCTTTTATGACTCCTTCCCATATTTTTCCTGGAGCTATAATTTTTTTTTATGCTAACAATAGCGGAAATTTCAGACATAAAAAATTAAAAAGGTCGATTTTATGATGAAGCACAGTAGTTTAGATATTCTAAATGGTACCCTCGACTCAAGAAGCTAATTGCTTCTTTATAGCACAACTCTCTGAAGTGCTCACATTGTAAACTGGCCTAGACAAAAACCAGATGCCTCTCTCTCTTCTGTTTCAGGGTCCACTGGGACTTCCTGAGATGACTGAAACTGTAAAAAAAGTCACTTGGAACCTGTGAAAATTATAATTGAGTAAAACTACAATTATGACAGTCAATCCATCTGTCTCTGTATTTACTCCATGTTTCATCACCTGTTTGGTCACAGGTGTACTTTTAATCAAGTCAGAGATGGCACAACCACACCAAGCTAAGACTTCTGAGCATAGGACACCCATGTATCATTTCTGGCTCATTTAGATTGACCAGCTGCAGAGATAGGTTACAAGTCCATATACTGTCAGTGTGCGAGACACAGGAATTATGAGGGTAGGCTTAAATGAAGGCCTGAGTTTTTCCTAGGGGAAGTGTTTTTGAAATTATATTTTATTGATCTCTGTTAGTATACAATAGAAACACTACTATCAGTATGCTTTATAGGGACAATAAAATTTAGCAATTTGGGATAAAAAAATATAGGTAGATAAAGTTAGCTTAATTGCTATAAATAACAAATGCCTGTTACACTGCATTTATTTTGCGGGCCTGAAATTCTGCCTTAGTTTTTCCTGGAGTTCACAAAAGCATTGCTTATTCAGAGTAAGTATTATATAATGTGTCGTGTTTACCAATTAGGGGAGTACTAGTGTAAGAAAGACACATAAGTCTACTTAAACTGCAATATAAAAAGTAAATATTTCATTTGATGGCACAAATTATGAGCTAAAAACTCAAGATCTATGTTAGATATTAGGTGCTTAATGAGCCACTATGTTAAAAATTTATTGAGTAACCAAGGATTAAGCCAGAAACACTATCATCTAATTAATCTAATTATATTTATGCACAAAACCTTTTTTTCCCTTATTTTTCATCTGATTCTCACACCTAATTCTGCCATTATTTTTGTCATATTTATTGCTTTTGACCAGTTACCTTCGCATTCTGAAAGTGTAGTTGATTTTTTTTTGGCCACTGTAAGGCCTAGGGACTCTGTAGAAGCTCGGGTAATGTGTTCTGACTATTAGTCTTTTAGTGATTTTATTACACTTTAATTTTAAAAGGTTTTTTAAGATTTAAGGAAATCCTGGGAGAAAACTGATTAATAGTATGATTTCTAGTTCATAATGGAGGTGACAGAGGGGATGCAAAAATAACTCACTGACGATTGTACGGTGTCAATAGAAAAGATTCCTTTTTCTTTTCTTTTTTCTTTTTTTATTTAGTCTTCTTTGCTTACTGAGGCACTTACTAAGTCCCAAGTGAGCTCATTTGTAACCCACATTCATAAAAGTGACAAAGAAATAACAATGGCCTAAATAAGTCGTGGTTCTGCCAGCTGTTGAACAAGTTCCCTAAATTGTTCTTTTTCAGTCTTCTTGACCTATACCACTACTGCTAGTTATTTTCCTACATAAAATAGATTCTTTTATTTTTTTGTACACATATATAATCAAGTCGATGAGACAACATGTCAGTTTCTTTGATTCTCAAGAAGAGACCTAAAAGTGGCTACGGTTTCAGCAATTTAATTTGTTGGGGTGACACAGAGTTAAATGTTTGTTTCTGTTACTGGGGATTTATTTGGCTTCCAGTAATAAGAAAGGCCTGCTATAGAGTACTATCAGGCAAGAGAGGGGAACTCCTAGTATTTATCCCAAAAGACATCAAATCTGGGAGGATATTTTCAATCCCACAGGTCTCAGGGCCCCGAGGGTAGCTTGGGGCTAGGACACAGGACGTGGAGAAAACTCTGATGTTAAACCAGTTTGTAATTGGCCCCTATTACTATATGAACCTATATGTTCTATGAGCCCTCACACTTTAGCAGAATTTGTCTTCTATTTTCTTTTTCATTTGATGTGATTCTAAAGTGGAGAATTCTTTTGTATCATAATCTTCTGGAAATACATTCCCTCTTGAGTTACAAGGGAGGCTGCCCAGCATCCTCCAGGACTCTTGGTTGAGGGTAGACACGGACTAGGGTTTGGTTATTCGGGTGACTGTTATCAAATGAAAATACTGAACTTTGTGAATGCCCAGAACCACATTTAACCTCTTAAAGTCTCAAAAGTAAGTGGGATTGCATAAAAAATATTTACAAGGGAGTGATGGCATACTTACATTTATTAGAGATTCATTCCAATGTCCAGTAAGACTAGATTTGCCCCAAGAAACCCCTCAGTGAGTTTAGGAGGCTGGGGTTCTGAGCTGGTACACCTCGCTGACGTTTCAATTTGTATTGAAATCTCCTACAGAATAAATTATTTTCAGAAGCAGAGACAGAGAGGGCACTTTATTAATTCCTGATAGACTACAGGGTACTATCCATATTGACAATATGTTTTTCCTGGCGAGGCTACAGTAGCGGTAAATCCTATTAACCTGGTCAAAGTCAAATGAACAGATTAAGAGAAAGAGAGAACAGTCCTTCCACACAGCACAGAAAAAAGTGTCTGAAAATTGGGGGTGGGGGAGGAGAAGGTTGAAAGGCATATATTGCATATTATAAAAGTATTTCTAGAGTAAAATATAAACAAAAAATCCAACTCCACATACATATAAAAGAAAACAAAACTTCTATTTATCTATTCATATATTTCAGGTAAAACAAAATTCAAAATTTAAATATTTTTATTAAATCTACTGGCACACTTAGCTGACTGTGAAAATATAGTCTTCATTTCTGTCAATAAATATTCACGTTAATTTTCTGGATTAAAAAAATCAATTTCATGCTAGCAGGAATACTGTGGCAAGTGTCTAGATTAAACTATAGCTCTCGGCTCTGTGTTTCTAGCACCAAAAATAACCGTATGGTATAGAATGTGTGCAGGTCACTCTGGAGATTTTCTGTAATTATGCCATGATATGCTTATTGTTATGGCTTCAGCAGCTTTTCTTGCCTCTCTACCCGCTTCGTTCAAGAGCTGCTGCTGGCTTCAAATCGTTGTCTGTTTCCAGCAGAGGATGAATGAAGAAATGCTTTCTAGGGAAGTCATGTTCCAAAGCAGGAACAGCAACAATAAACAGATTCAATGAGTAAACATAAAGTTCACCGGGCAAAAGTCTAGTAATTAGCCGGTGCTAATTTAATGCTGTCAGTTCCGGTAGGTAAATAACACTGCCTATGCAACTTGTGCAAAGTTAAAAGGGATAGGGGAGGCATTTAATGGACAAAAGAATAGAATACTGCCTTGCAGAGTGGTTGATTATGGTGATTTCATTAAAAAGATTGTACGAGTGAGCCTTGACTACTATTCCTACTCACGATGTGTGCCAGGATACCAGAATTGTAGATGCCAGGATGCAGAACATTCCATTAATTTTTACTAAAGATAATGCTTAATAAAGATATATATACACACATATACTTGTTTAACTACATGCCATATATTAAGTGTTAATATATGCAAACAGAAGTGCTTTTAAGCAAATACCAGAACACTTGATGGAATGGTATGTATGAGATGCAGATTTACAGAATTCACTTTCGGTGACTGATTTTGTGTAATGGTATCTCTTCTTTATTTTTAGAAACAATGCGTTTTAAAAATTATTTTAAAAAACATACCTTTATTCTTCTTATGGTTTACAAGCAAGTAGGTAGGATTGACATAGATGTAACTCGGGGGACTTTATTTCTCACACAAGGTCCCCTTGGATTCTTAGTGTACTTTCCCCACAGGTCTTTAGACAGGAAGTATATAATTAACGTGGTTATAAGGGATGGCAAGCTCTCGTGTCCACCTCCAGGGTCTCTGGACCTCTTTGGCTTCTCCTCGCATGCCTCCCTCAGTGCACTCCCTATGTTCCAGACACTCAAACCCCTTTCCTTTCCTTTTTCCCTTTCACCTAATGCTCCTGGATAACTCCTCATCCTTCAAGATTGAGTTGGGGGTACTTCACTTCCACCTTGCTTTCTTAATCTCCCCAGGTAGGTTAAATGTTCTTTATCTGAGTTCCCCTATCATCTGGGCTTTCTTTCTTTAATACTGCTTATCATATCGTCTTGTAATATGTATTAGTCTTCAACTTGGAATATACTCCCGAGGGCAGGAAATTTGTGTACAAAATGATGCTGTCCTGACTTAGAAGAGTTCCAAATGGGTACTATTCTAAGAATATGACATGAGAAAGATGTGAAGTGTACATTATTGTAAAGTTTAGATCAGGGTTCCCTAACACCTGTATTGTGACATAGGCTGATCATTGCAATGAGTTACCTAACGCTTGATTGCTCCAATGGGTGGGTATGTAAAGCCATATCAAATTCATAGTTTATCTTGTAATACTGGAGTCTATACCACATAACTGACTTTTTCACAGTAAGTGATTATATGTGGGATCCCAAGAGTCTCTATCATAATCATAAAAAAAAATCTTAGTATCTATGAGAATAATAACCACCATAGTTTTTAAAAATTATTTCATGCCCACTTACCTCACATAATTTTATGTTTATTTTTAGGCTACGATATGGAGAAGGAGCAAATAGTACCTTGAAAATATGAATACTTTAACTCAATGACTACTATGTCATCTTGTCATCTACAAACTTTGGAGTCATTTACATAGACCTCTGAAAAAAATAGCAAAGATATTTTTGTTTATTTCTTCCACACTGCTTTTAGGCCTCATGAAAATATTAAAAAGTAAAGCCAGCATTGAATATTACTTTTCTGATCCATTAGTGAATTATATCTTACTAGTTACAATAGGAGTTAAAGCAGTATTTTAAAGAAAGGCAAAATGCATTAGTAAATGTGGTAGTACATTTTACAATAGAGGTGGTTTTAAGTCCTTTTAATGAAAGATCACTAAATACTCAGTTTTATCCAAATATCATATTCTAGAGTTTTATTTTGTACCATTAAGTATCAATATACAACTGCCTACATTTTGTACATCTGATGATTACAAGGCAATCATAGTAGTCACAGGGAAGAGGTTGGAAAGCAGTGATCTGAGTCCTTTAAGATCAATATTTAAAAGAGAAACTATAAAGCACATTTGAATTTGTTACCATGTGCTTTTTTCCATTGTGTGTTTCCTGACTGCTTGTTCGGTGTTATATGAGGAAGTGCCCTAAGGGAGGCCTTGTCTGTTATCAATGCGGTGAATACCTTGGAGTTGAAAAACCAAATTAGGTCCAACTTTCCTCTGGATATTGCTGGCTATGTGACTTTCCCCCATCCTTGTTTGATCGGGGTGGACTCCCTGAATGGGTAGATATGATAAGTAAGCTTGGATAATTCAGAAGAAAAGAGAGAAATATAAAGTTGTGAATTGACACAGGAACCAGTAGCTATACAACCTGAAAATAAGGGACAAAAGTGGAAACAACATAAGAAGCTATGGACCTCAGTTTGCCTGAACTACCAGCAAAAGCACTCATCTGAAGGGCCAGAAAAATCAATTGTGAAGAATTTGAATTTTACACAGGGGTGACAAGGAGCAAACACAGAGTTTGGGGACGGGCAGGCAATAAAGCTAGATTTGGCAGCAGTGCCTTGTGCTGATTGGAAAGGAAAATGATTGAGAGCAGCGAGGTTAAATGGAAATCAAGCTGAAGTGTCCAGGAGTATAGTGATGAGAGCAGAGATCACCATCTGGTCAATGGGAATGAAGAGGTGATTTCTAGAGACCTTTTCATAGAAGTGATCGGGATTTTTGCACAATCTGAATATAGCATAAGAAAATATGGATGTAAAGGCAAAATTAATTCCATCCTTTGAATAAAAGTAGTTTTTCTATAGTGGAATTTGGAAAGGGGAGAATTTAAAGAAAAATATAAAGTCACAGTTTAATCTGCTTTCTTGCATCCTTTTCCTTTCCTTTCTTCCCATCCCCTTCTTTTCTTCTCCCCTTGTTCCCTTCCCTCCCTTTTTTCCTTCCTCCCTCATCCTCTCCCTCCCTTCAAATCAGGTTAAAAACCTACTCCTGGCACAGTGAGAATTTGGGAGAGCAGGATGAGGACAATGGATAGGGGGATCTTAAATATTTGATTCTGAAATGACAGGCAAAAGGAACATATATGACAATATGAACACAGTGCTTAGGAGGAAAAATGTGACTATAAATGTATAGAACAACAAATCAGACGAGGGAGAAAACAGAATCAGTAATTTTGAAAAGAAAGCTGCTATAACCACCTTGGGGAGCTGTTACGAGACAGAGATGATGGCAATAGGGAGGAAGGCTCAACCTGAGATGCAAGTAGAATAGGAATAGGTAAAAGGAGCCCAAACGGAACATAAGAACACAAGAAAAACGTTTTCTTAAGTTTAAAAAGGCCTGAGGAAAAAGAAAAAGGTGTGGCTCAAAAAGATACCTTAAACCTAAAGACAGAGTAGAAGGATATAAATATAAAATCATACATGTATCTTCTATACCAGTTTCTAATCAATTTGGTCAATAATCTAGTAACTATATCATCTCAGTCTAGGGTTTGTCTTTCTTATTTTGGCTTTGGCATTTTTTTTTCCCCCTTGAAAAGCATCCTTTTTGAAGTCACCTCACTTTCATAGTGGGTTGACCAGAACAATCTCTAAAATCTCTTCCAGTTTCTACATTCTGAGCTTGTAGCATGACTAGGATGATTTGCTTTGCACAACTTCTTGCAAACGATCTCATATATAACATGGTTTGCAATTTTTTAGTGTTCAGTCTTGAGCAATGACAAAAGAATCAAATTGAGAAATCATTAAATTAAACAATTACATTCCATCTTTAATGTATCTTTTACTGTTAATTATAATGATTCTCTACCTTCTTTGTGTAAAGTAGTCACCACGGGGACTAAAACAGGCAGAACCTTTATGTCGCTCAGGTCTCCGTAGTAGCCTTCCATATATTTACTCTAAGTCACTTTGTGTGAAAAATGAGAAATATCTCAAGTACTAAAGTATTTACTTTATTTGCCAGTTTTTCTTCCTTGGAAGCCTCCAAACTAGTAGATTTTAAACTTATAAGCAGATGAATGTCAATATCATGTTATAAGAGCAAAAAAAAAAAAAAAATAGAAAGAAAGAAACAAAACAAAAAAGTAAAGTAAACATTTCTGTGAGAGCCCAGGACAGGAAATAACCAGTAACCAACCCTATCTGAGGAAGTCAGGAAAGACTTCACGTATTTGAGCTGGCTTTTATAGGATGGTTAAGAGTCTGCTTGATGGAGAAGGAAGAGTGGTAGTGGAATAATGTTTTAGAATAAGAAAAAGCATGTTCGAGTTTCAGATTCACCAAAGAATAGGGACTGGGACACATGGGGCTGGATCTTATGTCCTTTGGGGTTATGGCAGTTAGATATCATATTTGTCTTTATTTCCTACTTGCGTCCAAATGTAGCAGCAACTCAGTAAATATTGACTGACTGGCTGGCTAATGAATAAGACTGCAAACATAGAGGAGGAACTTATTGTGACGAGCCTGTGTATCAGATTAAGGAACTCACATTTTTGTATTAAATTTGTCAGATTTTCACTCTAGATTCTCTTCAGTGGGTTCATCTTTTCTTTTGTTCTATAAAATGTCTCTATCCACCTTTTTCCCCATTTAAAAAAAATAATATTTGATGGGAGTTGTTATTGACATTTTTCTTTTGCTAATCAAGGCAGTGAGTGTCAAACTTTAACATGCATCGAAATCACCTGGAAGAGTTGTTGAAACAGACCGCTGGACCCCATTGCAAAGTTTCTGACTTATTAGACTGGGGTGGGGCCCGAGAATCTGCATTTGTAACAAGTTCCCAGATGCTGCTGATGCTCCTGGTCCAGGTACCACACTTTGAGAAGCCCAGTGCTAAGGAATCTCCACTACAGGTAGTTAGGCTATTGACAGCTATTCTAAAATTTTTAAAATGTAAAATATTTTCAACAGATTCATGCGAACACAAAATTTCAAGCAGACGTAGTTATTTTTATTGCTTTTCTTGATATTAGATTACAGGTGTAACCAATTTTATGGAATTGGTACATTCTTAAAACTTTATTCATATGTTGAATTCCATTTTGCATAACTAAGAAAACAAAATGTTAGTTGAATACTCAAGAGAGAAAAATATTTTATGATATAAAGGCTCATGCCTAATTTGTTGAGTTTTATGTTTTTATTGTTTTGAAACTTAATAGTTTCTTACATAGACTCACCTGTAAAGAAGCCATTCTCCTTTAGAAATGCTGTGATTTTTACTGGATTACAGGGAGCCCAGTTTTTCCACAATACTATCAGAATCCCATGTACACTAGCCAGAACCATGTGGGCTTCATCATTTCCTGCCAAGTCCTAGATCTCTCGGCAAAGTGACTGTTTTTCACACTCGCTGTGAATAAGAACAGCTGCCCCTTTTGTCTCTGCTTTTGAAGCCAGTGCATATGCTTGAGTGATTGAATAGAAGCTGGTGTTGGCTCTTCAAGTACAAAAGCAAGAGGAGATCAAATTTGGTTCGTGAACACTGGTCAAACACCCACTCACAAGGCTGATTACAATATGTGATGTGCTGCTGCTTGGCCTTCACAGACTGCTCTCTATATGAGGTTCTCACTTCTCTGAGACTTTTGTGTGGAATCCACTTTGCATTACCAAACTCCCTTTCCCGCACTAAACTCTATGCGAGAAAAGCAGCTTCCCTTGAGTGTAGGAGATATTGATATGTGGGTAGTACAGAAATGATGAAGGGATTCAAGTCTGGATAAAGAGATAATTTAATTAAACATAGCCAATAGAGAGCACATGGAGATGTAAAGAAGTCTCATTAAAAAGTACCCATTGGGCCCACACTGAAATATCTAGACTTCTCTTGCTGCCCACAGGAACAGAAGTTCCTGTTCTCCTGTTCTACGTTAATAGGGATGGGAACACATGATCCTTTTTCTGCTAATGGGATGTGACTGCAGTAGTGAATTAACACTTTCTACTTATGGTTCATTCTGTTTCCGTGAATGGCACGGGTGATATTTCACCTGTCAAGTATTTACTTATGTTTGTTCCAAAATGCATTTGAAGAAGAGGGTGGGTGGGAAATCAAGCCTAATCTTGAACAGAGAACAATGTGTATTCTTGTTACTTAGAGACTTGAAAATTTAACATGACATATGCTGGCTGTACAGTCAAAACTTATCACCACCCACAACTTTGGAAGCTTGACAGGATAGCTCTGTAGAAGCCACTTCCTCAGCAGATGCAGTTTGATATGTCAAGCGCAAGGACCTGACTAAGGCAGAGGTAATCCTTTCAGCTAGGCCTTCCATGTGTGTGGTGACTGGGGAGGTTTTACTAATGTCATCTCATAAAATTAAAATAAAAAGCATTGTTTTATCCAGTTTATCCAGGTTCTGATGGTCATGATTTTAAGTTGGAATATATTAATCTTGATACTAGTGAACATTGGTTTATACTGCCCTTAAAATGTAGATCAAGAGGAAACATTTTATCAAAGTTAGCAAATTTTGTTTGTATTTTATCACAGATATTGAGAGCATTTTTATGAGTGCAGTGACTATAAATATTATTTCGCTTACACAATTCTTCTTGAGACTTAATACCGAGTTGACATAATAATATCTTATGGTTGTGAGTTCTTAAAAGATATTGGCCTCTATGAACTTCATGTCACATAATCTAAAAGTTAAAATTTTAGCTTATAAAGATTTTTAATGTTTATGCCCCTAGCCAAACATTGTGACCTTTTATAGATCATAAACAGGTTAATACTGTGACTACTTTTTTTCAAACAGCCATTTGAAGTTTTCTAACTTATGACTATAATGTTTTCCCTCTTGCACTAGATACTGGTCATTAAGTATCTGGCTCTTTAATGACACTAGTCATCATAGTTCTCTGGCTCTTTAGCGATTAGCCATTTCATAATAATTTGTCCTCTGATTTTGTTCACCATTTCTTTTAGATGTGTCACTGATAATTTTTATTTCTGAAAAAAGAGTTGGACTTTATATATCTAAATATATTTTGAAATTTGAAGTAAATCTTAGCTTCTCTGAAGAACATGCATATTGCATTTTTTTTCTGGTGTTTGCTCTCCACTTTACTGTCCGACATCTCCTTTGCCTTTCCTTTGTCATTATTCTTCTCCCTCTGTTCCTTTCTTTCACTAGTTTCTCTTTTCTGTATGTCTGCTTCACTGATGCTCAAGATACAAAGTCTGAATTTAAATGATCTCTCAAGCCTTTATTTCTATTTCTGGTTTCTCACCTGTTTACAGGTGAAGGTGCTTTAGATAGAAACACATAAGCTTTTTTCATATGTAAAGGAAAACTGCAAGATCCTAAATTATATCCAATTACAGGTTTTCCAAGCATTCATTCTCTCTGTCCCCATATTTCTCAATCTCCATTCTTTATTACTATCTATTGAAACAGAGCACATATGCTATGCTTTGGCCAGATGCAAATTAACCAGAAAGGAACAACAACAAAATTACTACCTTTGAAAAGTATATATTCTACAGCAAGCATAAGTCAAAGACCACAAAGACATTTATCTGAAAAATACCAATACAATATACCAAAAGAGGTGTTTTTTTTTTCTTTTTTTAATAACATTTCCCCTCCAAAAGTTGTAGAAGACAGTTAAGTGGTATGACCTATATCAAACTAGATGTTATCCTTATTGGATGGTAGGAAGGCTAGAAAAATTACCTTAAAAATTACTGCTTTATAGTTGGCTTTGAAAATAAATAATATATAAATAAAGTTCTAGGTCTTATTTCTCACGGTGTTAACAAAATGGTATGTAACTAGAATCAACATAAGGATTTGGAAAGAATATGGGGCTGTAGAATAGGACTGGGCTCTACTTCAGTTTCATCACTAACTAATCAATAGCCCAGCAAAATGAGGTTTGTTTTTGTTTGTTTGTTTGTTTGTTTTATCAATATGTAAAGGGAAATATGTACCCTTGGGGTTTTATTTTATACATAAACACCTCACTCATAAATTGCTTCTTAACCAAAGACATTCACTAGAATATGGCCACTAGTCAGGAAATGTGTGAAAACATTATGAGCACCTCAAATATTTCACCAATTCTACGTATTTTATTCACAGAGGAGGCCCTCAGTCTGTGACTCAATGATGAATTATTGTTATTATTTTTATAGTTCTAATAATGTTAGTTTTTCTGCCCACAGAAGACTAAAAGCAGAGGACATAGAAGCTGGAAAAGAGTAAAAGAACAATTTTGGTCAAATGAGGCAGACACGACTCAAATGACAAAAAGTGACTTATGATCAACTTATTAAAAAAAAAACAGATAAAAATATAGGTAGTATATATAAAGACACAAAATTCCTAACTATCTATAGGTATGTGATTTCAGAAAAACATTCCAACACATTTTCAATGGGCCTTGAATGTGCTGTTGTATTTCATATGGTTCATTAAATAACTGATATCTTTAATGAAGGTGTACTGTATAATATGTTGTTTAATAGGTGCTACTTTATTTTTTAAAACAACTTTTTAAAATAATATTTGTAATAGTATCTGAAATATTTAAGGTAAATATTATAACATTCATTTTGCAGATGGAGAAATTATAAATTCTACAGATATCTGCTCAAGTGACAAGAGCCAAGTGGCAGAGCTGGACCTGAGGACAGGTTTCTTTCTCCTATATCTGGCTTGAAAATAAAATTTTTTAAAAGATATATTTATACTCATTTTTTTGCTGTTTAATAAATCATGAAAATACATAAAATGTTTTAGAACACTTCCTACCAAAATCATTACAGTCGTTTATGAGACTTCTAGTCAATATGGTGAATAGAATATATATAGATATTGTCTCAGGTAAAATATAAGTGAAATGCAAGTCATAGCTAAGTTTAAAATAAAATAAAGGAAAGCTTCATGTCCAATAAACAAAAAGGGATTTTAAAGCCAAGACAAGGAACGGAGCTAAAATTGTAATCTTTGTGTGTATAAAGATTAAATATGCACTCTAAGAAGAAGAGTTTTACTATAAATTGCAACTGGCATGAAACTACCTAGGTATAATAAAGAAATGGAAGTGTGCTTTCTTCAAAAAAAAGAAGATAGCAAGTGGCAGTTTTGATCATGGATAGAAATTGGCCTAAGGAGTGGTTCTGGATCATTCATGGATGGAGCCAGTCACCATGAAAATTATGCTTGAGCTATGCATGAAAGTGGGATCTAGATTTGACTTGTATGCATGGCTGTAGGACGTTAGGCTAGGTCAATGCAAAACTGCCTTCCCATCTTAGGGCAATTGTAGAGCCTTAGTCTGAACAACTCCTGAAAGAAGATGCACATAGCAAATAATTACAAAGCGTGTAAGGTACCCCCGGCTGTGGTTTAAATAGTGAATATAATAAAGATCCCCAGTCCAGAAACTATGGATAATAGATCATCTAAATTATGCTTTAAAACCAATATGTTTTAAACATACAAAAAAAGATGAATAAATAAAAACTGAAAGAAAAAATATTTGAGAAATGGAGCTGAGTTTTAAAAAACTAAATAGAAATTACAAAAAAAAATCCATTAAAATTTTAAAAGTCTATCACAGAGAGAAAAAAAGAAAAATATGAAATAATAGTTAAGAACAAGAAGTTCCAAAACACAATTGATATTCCAGAAGGCAAAAATAAAATAATATTTAAAAAGAAAATGGTGAATCACTTTTCTGAATTAAAGAAGGCCATGAAAAAGAAAGTTCTGAGTGTCAAGTAAGAAATAATATTTAAAAACTCACATTTAATTATGTCCTTCAGTGATATTTCAGGATATCAAAGATAAGACAGAATTTTTAAAGCTTCTAAGGGAAATAGACAGACACATTACTTATAATGCAATAATAAGCATACTCAGAGCCAACTTCTTCTGAGGAACAACGAATGCCCGAAGACAATAGAACAGTTTCAAAATGCTTAGGAAAACTAGGTATCAACATAGAATACTATACCAAATAAATTATCATTAAGAGGTGAGGATAAAATAAATATTGGTTTTCATGTATGAAGACTAAATATTCATTACCCAGAGAAGCTTGTTAAAATTATTTGCTAGTAACAAAAAAATTGATGATAAAATAAAGAATAAAATACGAAGAAGCAATAGAAGACAAAAAGTTCTTCAAAACATGGAGAAAACATAAAAACATTAAAAATATAAAAGTAACAGTAAATTAAGAGTTATAAACATAAAATAATAGACAATGAATCATGGGATATAGAAAATTAGGGTGTTTAAGGGGAACTTAGAGCATTCTAAGTGTTCTGCATTATTCAGGAGGATGCTAAATATACTGATTATACGTAGCTTTGTTAAGGATGCAGAGTAAAATGCAGTGCTAATCACTAAAAAAAAATTACTTCCTACAAGTATAAAATAAAAATGAATTTAAAATTTAAAAAATCAAAGTGAAACAGTTAAAAAAAGTAAAAAAAAAAAAAAAGCCTCAAAATGAAATAAAGACTTAAACATAAGACCCAAAACTATAAAACTCCTAAAAGAAAACATAGGGTAAACACTTTATAACATTGGTTTGGCAACGGTTTCTTGGAAGTGACATTGAAAGCACAGGCAATGAAAGCAAAAATAGACAAGTAGAATTACATCAGACTAAAAAACTTCTGCACAACAAAGGAAACAGTCAACAGAATTAAAAAAAAAAAAACACAGAATGGGAGAAAATATTTGCAAATCATATTATCTGATGAGAGGTTAATCTCTAAAATATATAAGGAATATCTAAAACTCAATAGCCAAAAAAATAATAACCCAATTAAAAATATGGATAAAATATTAAATAGACATTTCCTCAAAGAAGACATACAAATGGCTAACAGGAAGATGAAAAAATCCTCAATGTCACTAGTCAAATAAATGTAAATCAAAACCAGAATGTGATATCACCTCACAAGTGTCAGGATGGCTATTATAAAAAAAAAAAAAAATTGGTTAATTAAAAAATCGAGTGTTGATAAAGAAGTGGATATATTGGAACCTTTGCTCTCTGTTGTTGAAAATGTAAAATGGCATAGCTATGATGGGAAACAGTATGGAAGTTTCTTGAAAATTAAAAATAAAACTTACCATTACATGATCCAGAAATTCCACTTCTGGGTATTTAATTCAAAAAATTTAAAACAGGATTTTGAAAAGATATGTGCCATTCTATGCTCAAACAGCTAAGAGGTGGAAACACTCTAGATTAATTGACAGATTAATGGATAATGAATATGTGGTATGAACATGCAATGGATACACATACAGATGAATTAATGGATAATGAAAATGTGGTATACATATTTCAGCTTAAAAAATATATGGCAACACAGATAAAACTTAAAGACATTACACTATGTGATATAAGCTAGTCACAGAAAGACAAATACTGCATGATTTCACTTATATGAGGTGTTGAAAATAGTCAAATTTATAGAAGCAGAAAGTATAATGGTATTTCCAGGGGCTGGACAGAGGAGGAAATTGAAAGTTGCTGTCCGGAAGGTATAGTGTTTTAGTCAAGCAAGATGAAAAAGTGTTAGAGATCTGCTGTACATGCATACACACATATAGTTAAAAATATTGTGTCGTACAATTAAAAATTTGGTAGGAGGGTAAATTTCATGTAATGTTAGGTAAAATTAGGTAGATACTATTGTTATGCCTATTCTAGATGAGGAAACTGAGGCTTCAAGAAGATGCCTAATGTTTGTCTCTGAACCTTTTACACACACGTTCAATCATCTGAAATGCTGAATCCTCTCTTTTGTCACCCACTTTTTTTTTAATATATGTTATTCACTCACTCAGCCCTCTCCCTCATTCCACACTCGCTGAGCCTCATGGTCAAAGACTCTCTTTCCTTTTAATATTCCCCAGAGAGTCCTGAAGAATATTTGGTATACTATAATTAATCATTAAAGATAATATAATAGACTCTTGTGGAACCTGAGGCTCCTGCTAAAGGTCCTCTTTTGTCCTTTGGAACTAAAGATATTTCCTTTCCTTCCAAAGTTTCAATAACATACAGTTAAAATGCACTGTCCCAGAGTCACAAAGTAGTGTCTTGACAGACTGACAAGGATTCAGAAGCAGATAATTTAGCAAAACCCAGTCTGGGAGCTTTTTCCAGTAAACGTTAGAAAGGTGAAAGAGATGGAAGCAGTTCTCACATTCAGTACTCACATTCAATACTCCTGGACACTACTTTGGCAGGAATTTATTTTGTGCCCAATATTCTTAAAAATCATCATCTTAATGATGAAGATGAAAATAATGGAGGAAACAGTTTCCTGGATCACAGGCTTTGATTTTCTCTATTAGTTGGATGCATGCAACAATGCAGATTTGTAATTCCTTTATTTCACCTCTCTGAGTCTTAGAGCAACATGAACAAGTCCCACCAAAAAGTTTTAATGAGGCACAAAAAAGATGGTCAAAGGACTTTTCTCCTTCAGACTAAAAATCTAGTCAGTGGTATAGGAGTCAAGAATGGTATTATAGTTCATTTCCTAAACATTAAACCATTTTCCTCTCTCTTTCTAAAATGTCCATTGTCAAGGAAAAGCAAAATATTGTATAGTTCTTGGTGGCCAATCTAAGATTAAAGGTAACTGTCCCTCTCTGTACTTAAAATGACCTCAATTTATAACTACTTGGATCACCTCCAGATTCATCTATAATTTAATTATATTTATCCCAGCTCACCTAGAAGAACTTAAAATGAAATAGTGACTTTGGTTTGTGAGGTTAGAATCAATAGCTATTAAGAGAATGAGATTTTTAAATCTAGGAGAAAAAAAGCGAGTACTTAAAATATCTCTTGCATCAGCCTCAAAATTCTAGGTACTCAGACAATGCAGATATGATAGAATTTATCACAATGCATTATACATCTTTAATGTCTAGAAGGGTCGAAGTTAATGCAAGACTGATTGTCAATCAGAATAAGAGCTAAAAATTCAGCTTTCAAAGTATTTTAGACTTGTGTGGCACATTTAGAGAGGCAGACAGATCCCGAAGGACTGAAATTGATGAAAGCTATAAGATAAGAAAATTCTATGTAAGCCAAGTGTACGAGTTTCTCTAATTATGTCATTGGCATCGTGTAAATGCCAGACACCATTTTATATGCAGCTTAGATATAGCAGATGTTGGCATTTAAGTATAGGTTGCTATGAGAGAAAATTGCCCTTGAATGAAAGAGGAAGTTTACTGGCAGAGAAAAATGATTTTCTCAGTTAACAGTTATAACCCCAATAATAGAATTGTTTTCAACCAGAGGTTGTGGGGTGGGAAAGGAGGAAAGATATAATGATACCTCAATTCCAATCTAAAAAAGAAAGAAAATCAGCTTCAGTTTAAATTGCGGATGTGTGGGTTGTATACATAGAACCTTCTCCTCCCTCTCTTCTCAAACCTCAAGACTTCATGTTAAATGGAACAAATCACATCCTTCGTGGTTCTGCTCTGTTTGGTACAGCTGCTTGCTGCAGGTGGTGCCCTAAAAATATATTGTTTGTTTATTTTGCAATATAGCCGTCTGCAGAGTGGTACCTAAAAGTGCAACAGCTCCCTTTTCTTTCTGTCAGTGAACTAAATGATGAAAGACTAAGACCTCTGCCAAACCTAGCATGAAATGGCCCAAATAAGAGGCACAGGTAGTGCTTGAGGCTCAGCTCCTGATAAGTTCCATTTTCTTTGGATTCATGTGGCAAAGCTGACAAGCAGACTATCTGTCATCAGAGCCTCTAACTGGGTTTCAGCAAAGCAAGGCCAAGCAACAAACCGCTTCTGTTGGGAGAATCATTATGCTCTCTGGGGATTAACATCTGTAAGCATATGGGATTTAAAGGAAAAAAGAACTCAAAAGGGATCACAAAAAGAAAGTAAAATGAAGATTAATCTCAGGTATATGTTCATGCAGATATATTTAAATAGAGCTTTCAGTGAGTTTTTAAAATTTAAAATGTAAATAATCAAATAATTTTTCTAGCCACATTGGCAGGTCCCTCAGAGTTAACCCTTATTCACCTCACAGAGTTGTTGAACACAATACAATAACTCATGTATGAAAGTTTTATACACTATAGTGAAAATAATGATATACAAAATTATATTTTCATTATTATTATTCTAGATTTTTCTCATTGAATGAACCTTAAAAAAACACTCTCCCAAATTTCAAGGTTTATATGAACTAATTGGTACAGAGAGATCATTGACAATAATGAGTCATGCCCACCAACCTCTGGCAAGACATTGTTTACCATAAAAATTTTACTTAGCATTGCTGGGATTGTGATGAATAGATTTTATCATTTAATAGATGAAAAAAATAAAATGTAACACTAGAAGGTATTTTCTAGAAAAACTGAAAAATATTGGCTTCCAGCCAGCAAATAACTGATGTTTCTCTAAAATTTAGTTCCATAGAAACATCTTTGGATTATTAACCTGAGAGGAGAAATGGCACCAGAAGAGTGAAGATGATGTCATGATTCCAACCTTCAGAACAGGGATGATGCTGTTTATCATGACAATGATAGAGAGAAGGATAGACCGTTGGAGAGCTTTAGAAGGAGAGTAGTAAGGTCACCATCAGGCTTTACAGGTAGGCGGAAGCAGATAAATAAAAGAAGGCAAAATGAATTTTAAAAAGTTTAAAAAATAAATTTAAGAATGATTCAAATGTGGGAATAGAGTAGGAGAATGACCACATTTGGAAGGAAAGTGTTTAGTATTTTAAAGAAAAAGAATTTAAATGGACTGAAGGCAGAGAGAGGAAAGACGAGTGATATAGCTAAGCTGACTTACTTTTGAGAATGTGACCTGTAATTACTGACTGCAGGTTGGTAGCTAGTTACACATGGTCAGAGCTGCAGATACACCCTCATGAGTGGAGGTCACTGCCCTTACCTATCTTTTACCTAGAATGCTCTTCTCCCAAACATCTACATGGTCCAGCTCTCAAGATACTCAGAAAGTGGTTCAAAAATCACCTATCAGAATCACCTTCCTTGATCACCCTTTGGTAGTTCTTTTATCTTATCCTGCTTTATTCTGCCATATTTGCAATTAGCATTAACCAAAATAATCATGTGACAAATAGCTGCCTCATTAAGTATAATAAAATATAATATTTTGAATTAAATTCAGAGAATAAGTGATAAACATATGTGTGTAAAAAGATGTAGCCTTGACTCTCAGGGTTACTACTTGAAAGTAATTTCACAACTTGTGGGAGTCAGAACAAAGATCAGAGGAATAAATGGCAGAGTCAGGACGAATTCAGTCATGATGCCACAGCACAGGAATAGGAAAGAGGATAATAAGGACTAGGAATTATATACTGCATTGTGTAGAAGAATGTGTGGGTTGAAAATAGTAGAGTTTAAAATACTATTTATAGGATCAATACAAGCAAAAGGTACAGAAGGAATATTACAGATGGCTCTTCTTCTACTGTGTAAACACTATTTAGCTTAAATGTATTTGCCCATATTTTAATTCTTTTTTACTCAAGTATGACATGCTAAACAATAAATTATCCCTCATATAATAGCTGTCATTATAAATCATCTTTACATCTTTCCTTTAAGAATGCCCTGCTGTTATTTGAAAAGGCTAACACATTCTGCTATTATTTTACCACTGTTTAGAAGTTCTTGTAAAAAAGAAATTGCCAACAGACATTTCTTATAAATGTTTATCATAATAATTGATCATGACTGAAAAGACATCCTAAAATACAATGATATTATATATTACAAAGTAAGATGGTAACCTTTTTTCAAGGCCAAGAACTTATATTTTTCAAAAAATACTCTTTTAGTATGTGCTAAATACTAAATATATATACTAAGTACTCTATTTCTTTCCAAAATGACTTATGATTTAATATACTTAACTATTTTATTCTGAAACAAATTTGTAATTATAAATTTAAATATAAGAAATGAAACTGTACATGGCTCATTGCACAATACTCTATGTAGACAATTTCATATTATTGAAGAAAATATCTCATTTGAAACCTAATTATTGGTGATTTGTTGCAGCCTAGAATCCCTACTACCATCTTAAATGTGTTGGTATTTTTATTCCATAATGTTTCTAGCTATTCTCATAGATCAAGTGACATACTCTAGGAGGTAAGCAAGTGCTTCAAACATTATGTTTACATAGAACCTGATATTACATACTGATGATAATGATTGATATGGGATAAAACTTACCTTTGCGTAGGCTAGTGTTTGGTACACTAAATAGTATTACACTGGCTTGAGAATCACAGTTCTGTTTGAGTAGTAAGTACACTTGGTTGGACTTTGTTCATTTTTGAACATCACTGTTAGTTTGAAAAAATAATAGTATTCTCAAGGAGTGGTGGGAGAAACTGAGCTAAGGAGAAAATAAATAACACCACCTTTATTGTTTTCAAGGAAATTTCTTAAACATTATCTCCTTTAGTTCATAATTATAAAATAGTTTCTTATGCAGCTGTGTGTAAGATTTAAGGATTGTTATTCCCAGACTGTGAATATTTTACTTTTATTTCTGAATTTGCATGTAGGGAATACCAGAAAACACTAAAAGCAAAAAAAAAAAAAAAATCTTAGACTTAATTTGACTTTAGAGGCTGTTCAAGTTCTTGCGTTCATGAACTCACAAAACTACTCACCAATTTATAAGGGCACATTTCAGGAATAAAACAAAATAAAATAAAGTGCATGATAACTGAATCTTCAAGGTTTATTTTTACCAAACTTGACTGACATCTGTGGATAAAACATCAGGGTATTAAGTTCTGAAAGGATAGTGTTCTAATGACTTTGCTATTGGCAAGATAAATTGAGAAAGGTTATAATGTTAAAACATGTGTCCATTTCAGAAGTATTAATAGGTCTTGATTATTTCTTCCTATTCAAGGATAAATCCAGTAGGGGTTCTAAAATTAGTTTGTAGAATATTGTTTATATGTGCTAAGAAATGTCCTTTCCTAATTCTATTTACCACTTTCATTCTCTTATTTCAGGAACTTTTTCATTGGAAAAATCCCCTGTTCACAATTGTGATTTGGTTCTTCTCATATTTTTATAAATATATATATAATTTATCATGATATTACAGAGAGACAAATCACGTTTATTTCATTTATTGGGTTACTATCCTATGACAAGTATGTCTGTGTATCTCAGTACCCAGGAGAACTAGAGTTTGGAGCAGTATGTAAAATATTTGAAGCCAAGCAGTAAAGCTATTGAAGCATTACAGGAGCTAGGGAAGAAGCCAAATGCTTGTCATTTTGTCTGTTTCCATCACAGGCAGCAAGTAGTTTTGTCCTAAGTAGAAAACTATTGTCCCGTCTTGGACCCTGGACTAGGAATCAGTAGACTCAGTTTTTAGTTCCAGCTCTATACCACCTCATTCTTTAGTGTGGAGATATAGCAGACCTGGTACAGATATACACATTCAATATTTGATGACAGACTAATTATGTCATGGGCTTGACCCTGCAATACTGGAAGGGAAATGACTCTCAAAGCCCAAAAAGGAGTTGATAAGCAATGGAGCTGGGGTACCATTTTTGGTATTATAGAGTCATCTTCCTGACCAAACACCACATATTCCTGAGCAATTCAGGACAACAGAGAGATCAGTAGTGAAAAGAAAGGGAAGACACTAATATTTCTGGTGAAAATTTTGAAAATTACACCCACATAGATCCTATTTCAGGCCTAAGGAGACAAAATTTCTAGAAGTAAGTAATGTTCATGGTAATCCTTTAAAAAAGTGAATAATTTCTAGTCTCAGGCAGCATTAAAAACCATTGCTTTAGAGTAATGGCCTTTAAGAAAGAATTTTTAGAAATCTGTTTAAAAACTGTGTACATTTGAAACTGATGTTTGATATTTTTCATCATTAGTTTAAATGGCTGCAAAAGGGCTAATTATATTGGCATATTATAAATATTAACATTAAGTTTTAAAGGGACATTAGTTACTCTTTTAAATATATCCAATGACATATTACTCAGCCATAAGAAGAGATGAAATACTGCCATTTGTGACAACATGGATGGACCTTGAGATAATCATGCTAAGCGAAATAAGCCAGACAGAAAAAGTTGAAAATTACATGATATCACTTATATATGGGCTATAAACCTAAAAGCAACAAATGAGCAGGACAAAGAAACAGAGACTCATGGACATGGACTATAGGCTAGTGGTTACTAGTAGGGTGGGCGAGGAGGAGGGAGGAAGATGGGGTAAAGGGAGTCAAATATAGGGTTTAGGAGGAAGGTGAAGTGGGTAAAGGGGATCAAATATATGATAGCTGAAGAAAACTGGACTTTGAGTGGTAGACACACAATAGAATATACAGATGTCAAATTATAATGTACACCTGAAAATTATATAATTGTATTAACCAATGTTACCTCAATAAACTTAATTTCAATAAATAAATAAATGTATATATCTACAATGAAATTTGAATGCCATTGTGATTTGAAATTCGCCCTCTTTCATTTAAAAACACATGTGCATATTCTTTTATATAATCATAAATTTTATGTATTTCCTTTTCTTTTGAACTTGTATTTCCATACCACTGCATCCACAGAACTTTTTCTAATGTAATGTTTATTTATTTTAAAGTTTTATACCTATCACACTATCATACTTATCTGCACCAACTATATATGTGTATAATATAAATTTGTATGTGTTAAATTAAATACGTATAAATTTAAATTTGATTTTTTTCTTTCCCATATCTATAAGGCATTAAGTGTTAAAAATGTATTCTTTTTCTTGACATTTAATTTTTTTTTCAGCTTTACTGCGGTATAATTGGAAAATAAAATTGTAAGATATTTAAAATATTCATTGTGGTGATCTGATATACAGATGCATTCTGAAAGGATTTCCACCATCTAGTTAATTAACACATCCATCACTTCACATAGTTATGTTTTTTTGGTTGAGAAAATAAAAATATGTTATTATTTGGGCTATCACGACAATTATGATTTATAAAATTGATCAAATCAACAGTCGATTACAAATGTTGATCAAAATTAGGTACAAAAATAAAATTTTATTTGAAATTTATTTCTTATTAGTACTAGAATAAGGCAGAATTTAGTATGAGTTTATTTATTTATTTATTTTTTAGGTTTAAGCACAAAAAGTCTTGTTATAAGAGAAGAATTAGAGACATTTGTTACAATGACTCATTTAACTCCTACAACTTCTGATTTAGGTGTAAATCATTTACATGATTATCTAAATAAAAATTATTTCAAATAATATACCTATTGACAGATCTATTAGGTTTTTCTTCAATTTTAATGATGGCAAAAAAATGGAAATTGCCCATTATGCATCAGCGATTTCTGGGAACTATACCAAAAACACACTACCAAGACATAATAAACAACTACTAATTATGCTCCTAACTCTTTTTCTTAAAGGCACCTAGCTTATTCTGATGTATATAAAAAAATGTGTGTGGGATACTGAATACTGAAATATTTAAAAATTATGTGATTTGAGCATATTTTTATCAAACCATAGAGCTGCAGATATGGCTAATTTAATTTATAAAAAATAGCAAACACAATAACTTATAAATTAAATGGCTAATTCATGTTTCACTGTGAAACAAATAAACTAAAAATCAAATCTATTTTGTTTCTTAAGGAAATCTGTCTTAATTTTTTCAATTCAAACAAATGTAACGAAGAATATACACATGGCAATCATTTCACTTCTGAATGCAGTAGTAGCTGAGTATCAGCTCATACCATCTCCTCACTTACCCTTTTAAAACTACTAAAGTTCACAACATAAATTTACTATTTACCACTTTAATAGCAATATTCTAGGCTACATGAAAATCAGGACTCAAATCTTTGACAATCCAATCTTTGTCTGCAAATAAGCATTTCCAGATTAAAGGAGTCAAATGCAGCCTGAGCAATAAGCCCTTCCCTCTCATCCATGAATCACGCAAGTCAGCAACATCCAAAGAAATATTCATACGCCATTCCCAGCACAACCCCAAATCAACTTGGATAAAGGAAGGCATTTAAGGTTTTGAAAATTTCTTCACCAATGGTATTTCTAGGCAAGTCTTAGCAAGCTGAATGGCAAATATTTATCATTAACTGAGAGTAATTAGAAACAGCTGTGACTCCATCCATCTGAAGACATATAGTTTATCTTCAATTTTTTTTTTTACCACAATCTGTTGAACAATGACTTCCATCATTTCATGCACTCTACAAAGCACAAAGTTTTCTGAATAGGGAAAAAGCTATAACTGAAGGATGAACTTGGAAGCGAACCTATGAACAGCACCAGATTTTTGAATCTATTCTAAAGCCTTCTATGACTTCTCTGCTAATTCATAGATGGTTTCCAAGCCAATTTTAATATCTGCAGGAAATATTAAGCTTATTTACCTTTTACCAATATCCTCTCCTGGTCTCCTAAAAATATTAACAGTCAATTGCTACAAACTTAGAAGTGTGTCAGAAGTAAAATAAATAAAGGGACTAAAGGGAAACAACACCTAGCAATTGTGGTTGGAGAAATTTATATAAAATGTAGAGATATCGGTCCTGTGGAAGTAAGCTAGAGAAAAGAAGGATTAAATATTTATTTTTGTTTTCTTTCTCCAATAAATTATTTAAAATCTTAACATGTATTTTAAAATATAAAGTTACTTCAGTGCTGGCCATACATGTTTTTCCTTAAGCTTCATATTTGCATTTCTTTGTGAAACACCTTCCCTTTTCATTGTGTTAGTTATGTGAGTGAAGTATAATGTGCATAACAAATATAAGGCACAAACACCCATGGGAGACATAGCTAATTAACTATGGTATTCTTTGCCACTAAAGAACTCTGAATTTTTGGGCTTCAAGAATCCATTACTCATCAGCTGGTGCTGGCATGCAGGGTGAAGCCTATTTCTCATCCTTGGTACCAGAGAAAAACAGATCAGCATGTCCATCTTCCCTATTTACTAGCTAAGAAGTCTCGGGAAAGGCCTGTAACCTGTTCTGCTGCCCTCACAGGACTGTTCCACAAGTCAAAATATTTAATTCCTGTGAAGACATTTTGTAAACGGTGCAGTTGTAATCACACATTTGAAGAAATTGGCTTAATTCTTTTGCAACGTGAATAGCATCATCTTTCTAGTTGACCTCCTCCTTGGCTCTCCCTATACATATTTATTTGATCTATTTTATAAGTGTAGGCTATTTTTTATTTTTGGTTTTATTAAAATTGTGCACACCTGCATTCTTTTTGAATGTGATATCTGATACTAACTAAAAGAAAATGCTGCTGCTGGAGGAGGAGAAAGCACAAAATCTCACACCTGGCTCATCATTATGGCATTCTGGCAGTCCTTTCTGCTCGGCTGGAAACTGTGTGATTAATAGCTCCTCTTCCCAATTACATGGATATTATACTCATCTTCCTTTGGCTGTAGACTGGAGATATCTTATGTATGTGCAATGCAAATGTGGGCTTTGTGAATGCTAATTTCAAAATCAGCTCAAAGTTGATTGGCAGAAAACCGAACAACGGGGTGACAGGCGTGCCAGGGGTCAGGAATCTGTGAAAGAAAGGCTTAGTGAAGGTGGAGAAAAAGAACTAGAGAGATTTGGAGTTAATCAAGAGCAGTAGCTGGAAGAACAGCAGTTTATGAAAGCAGATCTAAGCCACATATCCTGGAAGAGAGGGCAGCTTCAAAGACTGGTGAAAACAATGAGAAGAGCGAGAGTTTAGCTGACTTTACAAAAAGCAGGATGGAACCAAGAGCCAAGATAATGCTGTAAACTGCACAAACTGTATTCTCTGTCTATCACAGCCCTGAAATGTGCCTGTTTGCACATGGTTAGTACCCTTAGGAACATCACTCCATTTTTGATTGTGACATCCTCAAGGTCAGGGATCTTGTCATTTGTTTCTCTAGATGCAAACAGGGGCCAAGCACTCAGATAGTGTTCACTGGACTGGACTGAACTGAACACTTCATGTCAGGGGGATGACTTGGGTAATGTGAAAATGAGAGGAGCAGAGATTCAAGACATTATTTCATCTCTTACTCATGACAGTAGAAAGGATCAGAACGACTATAGAAAAATGTAGTTGGAAGGCTTCCATTAACTAAGTGGAACAAATTGTTCAAGATAAGCTCAATTTTAATTTGCATTCTAAAACTCTAGTTAAGATTTGCTAAGTTTTATGTGCAGCGGATGCTTTCAGCCCAAGACTGGCTAGACAACAGCATGTCTAAACACTGAAAGGCTGCTGAATATTCTCCAAGCAGTCGGCTTGGGTACGCTGTCGCTAACTTATTTTCAGGGGATCCATAATCGGCATTGCAAAAGAATGGCTCCTGAATAGAACGGGTGGAAAAAGGGAGAGGTAAAGTTGTCACATCCTGTGATAGTTTGCTCAAACTATTTTTCCACTCAACTGGGGCAACGTAGACAGCATTGAGAGCCAATAGCTTGAAATATCAGTCACAACTGCTCATAGAGACACTCCATCCATCTTCTTTGCGCTCTAGACATTTTGCCTTTACAGATGGTTTTTACTTATGTAAAATATATTTTTTTTAGGTAGTATGTCAGACTCAGCATATGTTTCCATGTCCAAATGTATTTTTTAGAAAATTACTCGTGTGCCAAAATTTTATGTGGGGTTTAATAAATCAGTGAATACAGTTTATACATAATTTCAACTAACTCTCTAAAATAGTCACATGTAACTATCCACGCATATAAGCAAGCTATATCTTTATAGCATCCTTGACACATAAATGGAAGTTTTCCAAAATGTTTGGGTACAGTAAAAAACAGAGTTCCAACAAAGGAATATTTTATCTATAACCTCTCTCTAACATATATATGAAGATGTTTTATTTGTCCTCCAAAACCAGAAATATTTTATTTATACCACATGAGAATGAATACTTCAGCTAAATAGATTTTAAATAATTAAATGACTACTTCCATCCCATCAAATCTAACTAATCTTTATTTTAAGATAATCAAGTGCAAGATTCTACTTGCATTATTCGTTGTTAATTTTAAGACTATGCACAATAACTGCAGGTCTACATGGAGTCAGAAAAAACATGTGGACTAGCACATGTAGATTTGTAATAAATAAAGGGAGACATCTATAATAAAGTTGCCTAAACTTTATAAATCCCACAAAATTATTCATTTAGCCTTAAAAAAAGTTTTTCTTGAAAAGGAGTATGTTATTGATCTTATTTATCTCTTTGTCGTAGTGAGACAGTGTAAAATAACATATTTTATATAACATAGGCATATATTACAAAAATAGTTCTACAAATATAGAAATACAAAGGAGTTATTGATAATTCCTACTGCTTCCTGGTAGAGGGAAGGCTCTTTATCAGCATAATACTGGGGAAAAAAATGAGGGCATAAATCCTAGAAGTAGAGTTAATTCATAAAGCTGAATTGTATTGAGGGGAGAGGGACAAAGGGTGATGGATGGTACCTGGGGACATCTGGGAAGAAGATAAGGGCAAATGAAGAAGAGAATTCCCAAGACTAATAGCACAGCCGGAAAGAAACTGTGTGTGGGGCGGAATACCTATTGAAATCTTATAAATTTGGGTATTGCAGCATGTTAGTTATGAAAACTCTCTGATCTTCCCTTCAGATTCTTTGGAAAAGTCCACCAAAAGCCAAATAATCAAACCCTGACTGGTTGGATTTCTTATATAAAATGCTAAAGATGGCAATGTCTTTTAGTGATTGCTGGAAAAAACCGGCACACTCAGTCCAGGGTACGGCTTGGTTTAATCTCACAAATCCTTATTAAAAGTGGCATTAATTAGGAAATAGAAAATAGCCACATTTTACCTGCATATTCCATTGTGCGCACTGAGACTGCACAGAAATAACACAAGTCCGGAAGCACTAGAAAGAGTGGTTGGCTGTCAACACTTACTGCGAGGACAATCTGGAGGGAACTATGAGCCACTTCTATGTACTGGTACTCCAGAAAACACCCTGAGACCGTGATGTAGCGATGGTCTTCTGGGGCCCAGTCTGGGGCAGGTGTCACTGATGTCACCGTACATCCTGGTCCATTCTCCATCCACCAAGATCGGTGCATTGAAATATTAAAAGTCAGGATAAGGTCTGTTTCCTGTAAGAAGGCAATTTATAAGGATGAGAATTATTTTATAAAAGTTAGATTTCGGGGGCTGACTTGTTCTAGGTTTCCCGTTTGAAAATGTGGGTTTCCCTCCTCCTCTTACTACATTTTATAGGTAGAAAGAAAGCATCTAAAGTAAAACTATCAGTTCTACTTGAAAATTATGTACCTATGGCTTCTACTTATATAGGTTTATGTGATTACAATAATATAAATAAAACTATTAGTAAAATTATCAATGACTTACATTAATTGTAATACCAGAGTCTTTATGTTTAGGACTTGTAAATATTTCAAAGGGAACAATTTAAACTATTTTGTCAAGTGCAGTTCATCATTTATTAAATCTGCTATTTTCCTCTCCCTCAGACTATATGCCTTTTGCCCATTTTAAATATCAAAGTCGTACTTCAATTCAGCAAAATTTAACATAATGTGGCTAATACTAAAATGTGTAAGACCTTTATTTAACAGAACACAATACTACTTGTTTTTTCTCCTTACTATTATTGTACAATTATATCAGGGTCTTTTCAATCTTGTCAATTGGTACTGTAAAACTGGCCATAATATTTCTTAGAAAATATCATTAGCAAATTCTTGCAGGGTCTGGATAATAAGTCAACAAGGTGAGGTTCAGCATGTTAGGTTGATGTGTAGCTATACATGGAATAATGATAGAGTTTTTACACAGAGTTTGCAATCGCATACACAAACATGGAGTTATCAATAACACATGGACAAATGTTATCTTCCCAGAAGAGAATGGCTAAAAGAATGAATGGAACACATTTTATTACCTGCCAAGTCTTCAGGAAAGAAGAATTCTAACAGAGAGGGTCGGTCAGTGGTGAGAAAAAAGAATTATTTCAGTCTCAGTGACAGAGCTGCAAGATAATAAATGCCAACTACTCTCACTCCAAAATGAAGTGTTGGATTGACTAGGTAGATTTTGCATAGAAAATATATCAAATCAGGTTTTGTGACCTTGAACCACCACAAAAACTATCCATATTTTTGATTACATTAATTGGTTTTTAATTATTGAACCAGTCTTATATATACTTGAGATAAATTCAACTTGGTGTGTGTTTAATCTTTTTGTATATTGTTGGATTCATTTTGAGAATGTTTTGTTGAGGATATTTGCATCTATATTCATAGAGGTATTTATTTGTAGTTTTCTTTTCCTGTAACGTATTTGTCTGATTTTAGCACTAGGTTAATGCTTGCCTCATAGAATGAGTTAGGATGTTTTCCATCTGCTTCAGTCTCCTAAAGGAGACTGTAGAAAATTGATATAATTTCTTTCTTAAATGTATGGTAGAATTCACCAGAAAACCCATCTGGGCCTGGTGCTTTTTGAAAGCTATTAATTATTGATTCTATTTCTTTAATTGATATAGCTCTATTCAAATTGTTTCTTCTTGTGTAAGTTTTGGGTGATTGTGTCTTTAAAGAAATTTGTTTCATTTATATTATCAAATTTGCGGGCACAGAGTTGTTAATAATATTCCTTTTCTATCTTTTCAAAGTCCACGGGATCTATAGTGATGACCTCTCTTTTATTCTGATATTAGTAATTTGTGTCTTCCCTAATTTTTTCTTACCCAGGTTAAAAGCTTATGAATTTTATTAATGTTTCAAAGAAAGAGCTTTTGATTTAATTGACTTTCTCTATTGATTTCTTGTTTTCAATTTCTATTATTTCTGCTGTAATTTTTATTATTTCTTTTTTTATGCTTACTCTGGATTTAATATGTTCTTCTTTTTCTAGTATTTTTGAGTGGAAGCTTGGGTTACTGATTTTAGATCTTTCTTCTTTTCTAATATGCACTCAAGTCTATAAATTTCCTTCTAAGCACTGCTTTCACTATATCCCACAAAGTTTGATATATTGTATTTTCATTTTCATTTAGTTCAAAATAATTTTTAGTTTTTCTTGAGAGATATTTGACCTATGTGTTATTTAGAAATGTGTTGTTTAATCTCCAAATATTTGGGGATATTCTAGTTATCTTTGTTACTGATTCCTTTACATTTTGCTGCATATTTTTCACTATCTGTCACTAATTCTTTTTAGATTAATAGAACTGTAAGGATTCATTCAATATTAATTTCTACATGGTCTAATACATCAGAATCAATAACTCTTTGTTCGTTATTTTGCTGGGGACTTTTGATCTAGAATTCTACAAGCTTCTGCTCTCATCAGACTCCAGGCATAGTGTACAGAATTGGATATGGGTCTTCACTTAGCACTATTTCTCTCTTATGTTGGATCCTCAGTTTCCTGGATCTGATGAAGATGACTTAATATTCCCCTCAGCTTGACTAAATAGATTTCTTCCCAAGTGTAGGCCTCCGATCTCAATTTTTTTAGAACATTTTCTTTAGAAAACTTGCAATTGTAAATTATTTCCCTGCTCATTCAAGATGTAAATTTTCTAAAGCATAGGAATGTCTTTCTCAAGGTCTGGAGAGCCACCCCTTTGAAATGTAATTGTCAAAGAAGATAGCACCGTTATATCATGGTCTCTGTGAATGGATAGGAGCCTACCTTTGATAAGTGACAATTAACAAACACAGATGGCCTAATAACATAGACTAACTTTCCCCATAATGTCCTCTATACATTTACATTAGCTTACCCAGGCATTAAAAAATCATCCCAACTTTTGTTTCAGTGGAGTAGAGTTTAATTTCTCTCCCATGTTGAAATAGTCTTTAATAAAGTCCTTGCCTGTTTAACTTGGAGTTGAACTCAGTTCTACACTGAAGTCTCTCTTTCCTCCTGCAGTAGTTAAAATAAAATCTATCTTGCCATTTTTAACCAGTGCCATTTTTTTTAAAAGCTCTCATGCCTTTTTCTTACCTAGTTTGCTCTCTTGTTTCACAGAGTACATAATTCACTAGTTTCTTAAGAATAGGTGAATGATTTAAAGTCTCAAGTGTTTTCATCCTACTTTTATATTAATTGCTACTGTAGCTGAGTATATCTTCTCAGTTGAAGATTATTTTCACTCATAACTGGGTGGATATTTCTCTATTATCTTCTGGTTTCCGTTATTACAATTAAAAAATGTATTTTTTGGTACAATTTTTTATGTAGCCTGTTTTTTTCTTTTGTTCTCTTGCATGTTTTTGTTTTAAATAGTGATATATTTCATAAAACATCAAAAAGTGTAGAGGCTATTACAATATCATTATACCCATCACTCAGACTCATTAAATTTTATATTTACTTGCAGTAATTTTTTAAATAAAATTTGATACATAGAAATGATGTCACCTCTGTAAGCCTAAATACTATTTCTCTATCTCTTTCTCAACAGATAATTATTGTTATTATTTTGGTATTACTACTCTCATGAAAGATTTTCTGTAGCTTTACTGAATATTTACATAGCCAATAATATAAAGTGCTGTTTTTTAGGTTTCAAAAAATATATATATTCTCTATATATTCTATAACTTATTTTAGTTTCATATTACAATTTAAGATGATCTATGTAGAAAATCTTTTTAGCTTTAGCTTCTGAAATTCTATATGAGAGTGCCTTGATGGTTTTTTTTTTTTTTATTAGTTTATAGAGCATCTGGAGGGCCATTCCGTCCAGGAGCACTTTCCTTCCATTCTAGAAAACATCCTGCATTATATACTAATTATTCCCTCCCTACTACTTTTTTTTTATTAAAAGAGCTCCTATAAGTCACACATTTTCATGATTATCTCTTACATTCTTTTTTTTTTTTTCTATTGTTCATATCTTATATTTCTCTTTACTCTTTTTGGAGACTTTCTTTACCAAGTGTTCCCAATCTGACATTGAACTATAGTTTTAATTTTTAATATTTTAAACTTTTAAGAGATAATTCTTCTTTAATTTTTGCTTGTGCATAGCTAATATTTTTAAGTTGTTTCTTGGCTATAACTTTTCTTAGTTCTCTGATTATTGTTTTTAAATTTTGTTTTCTACATTGTTTTTGCTTTTTTTAAAGTTACTTATTTTTAGTACATAAATAAGTAGATAAATAATATTAAAAATAGTTATCAAGAATCTACTATGTGCCAAAAGCAATGCTCCTACCCTTATAAGAGGGAGAAATGGACAAAAATATATGTATAAAAATCTTACAACATGTATGGAGTGATTAATATGTGGAGAAAAATAAATTCAAGTAAAGAAATAGAATGATGAAGAATTGGGGGGAGTGTGACACTATTTTAGATGTAGTGGTAAGAAAATACATCTCTTATTAATTTGTATTTAAACAGAGTCCTGAATAAAGTGTAGAAACGAAGAGAACAAACATGGCAAAGAGCAATCCCAGCAGATCAAACAGCCAGTGGGATTGCCCTGAAGATTTTCTTTTATGTTCGTTTTTGTCTTTGACTTTCTTGTTGGAACCTTTCCTTAAAATTCTGGTGATTGTTGGTTGTCCTTTCATATCAAAAAAGATAAACTAAAACTTGACTGGCAGTTTGTTATGTATTAGTGGGCTGAGCTGATCAGCCGGTATCCTTCACATATGATAATGACTAGGCAGTGCCTTCTAAATGCTAGATCTGTGGGAATCTGTACGACTTTGCTCTGGGTCTTCCAGGTTACTTATAGGGTAGACACCAGACCACAGCATCCTTGGGCTGAACTGAAAAGGAGATGGTGGTCTTGGTACATAATATGCAGATTTTTTTTCCCAGTGTGTCATCTTTAATTAAATCCTCATGTTTTCAGACACTTAGCCATGCCTACCTGTGCTTCAAGAGCCTCACCTGTCCAGAGGAGAAGCCTGGTTGTGCAGACTAAAGGAAGAGCCTGGGGTAGTCTAAACATTCCTCGAATAGATTATTCAGTCCATTCCTAGACCTCTGCCTGACATACTCCTTCCACTCTTAAATCCTGATTTTCCAAAGATTTCATAGGTCAAATCTGCACCTTGGAACTCTCCTCTGAATGTCTATAGTTTTTAGTTTTCTTCACACTGCTGAGTCACTTGGCAATTCTCCATCTACTTTCTATTTTCTAAAAACTGTTGACATTTCTTGGCCATTTATTCCTTTTCATATTCTCTTTTTATTGTGTGTTTAACCCTTTTTTATTCTTTAATATCATTTGGTGCAGTTTCAGAATGAAATGTAAGTAAGTGCATCTTCAACCAGCAATCATTAACTGGTTGATTCCTGGCACAATCTTATATTTTAATTTATTTCATGCAGATGTTTTAACAAAAGGTCTCTATGTATGTATGCATGTGTGCATTATTTTAACCACAGAGTAAAATTCCCGGCTGTAAAACAGACAATAGAAAGGTCTCCTTGAAGTCCCTTTTAAATGAAACAGAAATTCCTGAGTGTGACCTGCTCCATGCATAATCAATAGCTTATTTAATTCTGATATATTTTCAATTTTGAGCTCAAAATTATAAAGAATTTTGAGACAAAGAGCTAGTTTCATTAGCACATAATAAGGCAGAAAACCAAAAGTCAAATCTTGTATATTCTGTGTAGACTTATATTGAAAAACATACAAAATGGGCTCGGACTTAGAAAATTTGAAAACTTTTATGTCTAAAGAAAAGTTTCATAATTATGTATTCTGATCAGTATAGCGACAAAAAATTCGTGTCAAAATATTTATTCATCTCCCTTAGTAAGTCTTCAAAAAGTTCACTTAAAGGACCCTATTTTTGGTCATGTCATTTTTTAAAATAATAGGGTCTGATGTGTTATGTGAAAGCTCTTATTAGCACTAAAATGTTGTTTCTGACAAGGGGGTGTATGTATTCAGGTCACTGCAAGAAGCCTAATTGCTCAACAAATAATAAGCATTTGATTAAAAAAAAAAGTTGACAAGCAAATGAGAAACTACTAGTAACATCTCAGAATTTCAATTAGAAACTAAAATTTATTTTCAGAGTTTATGACATTTGAAGAAGAGCATACAGGCACATATCTATTTCTGACAGTAAGCAATGGAGGCTATATTGCAGAGATTGAGTTGCAGTTTAAAAAATCTGAAATATTTTCTTAGATTTCTGGAATTTCCTAATACTTAGTTCTTCTTTTGGAATAATAATACTGAAATTTATACATTCTCGTATCTAGACTGCTTAGTTACTATCTGAAAGGCTAGAAACTGCACTCCTTACTAAATGGTAATTAGGTTATAGTTAACAACACAGTTACTAACAAATATTAATTATTCATATAGCATTTGCAAAGCATTCTACCAGGCCATAATGATATAAATATATATAAAATGCTATCCCTAATATTATGGGGTTTATCATCTCTTTTGGGGGACAAGGTATAAAGATAAAATGTAACAATACAAGGAGGCAGTTGATAAGAACCTAATGAGAGGTGTGGACCATCTATGCACAGGTACTCAAAGAGTGTGATGCCTATGGACTCTGGTGAAATAGCCTCCTAGAGATGGGCACTCTAGCTGGGTCCTGGAAGAAGAGCCAGGCTTAGATAGGCCCACAGCCTGAGGGAAAGTTTTTTTTTTAAGCACATAGACCAAATAATCAAACTCATAGAGCAAAGACTACTGATATATTTATGGACCAGTAAGTAGCCTTAATTTTATGAGATGAGAGTTTGTGAAAAGGAATAGCATAAAATAGCTTTTGAAAGATAAGTTGGGGCTAAACTGGGGAGGGACCTAAATATTAAACCAAGTATCCTAGCTTGTCAAAAGATTCTTATCAGTGACAGGACTTTGGCACTGTCAAACATGAACCAAGAGTTATTACAATAAACGTAATCAAGTCTCCTGTAGGACTGGGGTGGATAGTGCAGGAAACATGTTGTGAGTCTAGTACAGGTGCTTTATTAAACAACAGTCATCATAGAGGTGATGACATAAATGGTATAAAATCCAAATGCTTGGACTTAATCATACCAGACTATTCTGCTGAGTTCCATGAGGGTCCAGGGAGATTAGAACCAGGACCACTGCTTTCTATATGTTCAGAATAAGAATGGGAACAAGTCAGCATTCTCCTTATCTTAAAATATATTTCTGGTGATGACATTACAGGAATGCCAAGCAAGCACATTTAATGGATAGAAGCACCTTGTAACAACAACAAAATACTCTGGGAGGTAAAAATATTTATATTAATAAAACATATATATATAGGACTGAGATGAGTAGTTAGGAAACCCTGTGATTGAATGACATTCTGTAGTTAGCTAAGGAGGCAGGAATTGGCATAGTGAGAAAGGCTGTATTTGACACCAAGATTCATGTTGTTGTTTTTTTTAATGAACTTTAATTTATTTACAACAAATATATATTGGGTTAAAGTTTAAAATATCATCAGAAAGCATTGTATTATATCTCATTGCTAAGGTCTACATATGAGTACTACTTCATAGGAAACCCTGAAAAGTTCTTTAAAATTGTCATCATTCATGGCTTATTTCTGGCTGGTGAAAATATTCTAACCTTAAATAAAGGTGTTTTCTTCTGTTAATATATTCATAGATCTATGCAAACCTGCTTATACATATGAAAACCCCATTGCTAAATTTATCCTGGTAACATATGAGAATCAGTGAAAGCAAATTATATTGTTCAAGATGCCAAGAAGAAGGAGCTGAGAAAATATGGTTTTGAGAAGATAAGCAAAATTACAAATGCATTTTAACAGGTTGAATGAATGTTGCATATATAGGAATGCAGCCCAGAACATATGAAGGTTCATATCTAACAGTTCTAAAATCAAAAGATGTTATTTATCTTACTATATGGTGAACTTAAGAGAAGTAGATGAAGCGTCAAATATACATTCATGCCTTTACTTTATTCTAGAAGCTTTGACTATGGGTAACTTTGGGATTTGGCTGATTATAGATCATAATTCAATATGACACTATAGCTAATGTTAACTCCAATTTCTGGCTCCTATTGTTAGTTATTCAAAAAAAGATTTAAGGAAGAATTTCGATAAATATGGAAAACACTGCAGAGATCATTTTAAAAACAGAAGAAGAAAGTCCGATATAGATTTCTAAAAGCTAAAATTTTAAAAACAAAATGTGTTCCTTCCCACTAGGAAGAAAGATTCACTAAAGATTTAGTGAAATATTTAAAGTACACTGATATTTTATGTTTTCGATGTTTTTAGTCTGAAAACAGCTTCCTCATGTCTGTGTTCCAAAAAAGGCCAGTATTTCACTTTTCTAAATCCTATCCTGACTACCTTCTTAGTCTAGATACATGTTTTATATTATTCCACAATTGGTATGTGCCATCTGAATCCTGAGCATTATTGTGAAAATAACATTTTTATGAAATCATCTTCAATATCTCCTTATTAACATCCCGTATATCCCTCTGCATTTAAATTAATACTTTGGGCTACTCTGTCTAAGAAGCATTCCTGATTAATTTCATTCCTTTTTCAATGTCACAATGTTATACCTCGTACTACACACACACACACACACACACACACACACACACACACGTGTGTGTGTGTGTGTGTGTGTGTGTATATATATATTATATAAAGTGATATTATCTTGGTCAATTGCTTTCTTCTTATGAGTAAAAGAGTATGTTAAGCTCCAATATAGTCACTGTTCCTGCTCAAGAAATGCATATTAACTCTCAGGTGGAAAGAAAGTCTACATTTAGGATATAAAACATTTTTTTAAGATGATCCTTGTAATATTCTAAAAGAAAAAAGAGAGAAAAGGAGGAAAGGAAGAGAAGAAAATAGGAAAGAAAGAAAGAAAAGAGGAAGAGTGTGGGGAAAGAGAACAGAAGGAAAAGAAAAGAAAAAAAGAATTCAATAAGAAAGGCTCCATGTTATGTTAAAGTTAACTGAACCTCCAGAATCTAAAATCTTAATTTTCCTTCCTTCCTTCCTTCCTTCCTTCCTTCCTTCCTTCCTTCCTTCC
>NW_024354503.1:8838954-9000452 GCF_902729225.1 Pteropus medius | reverse complement strand
TTCCTTCCTTCCTTCCTTCCTTCCTTCTTTCCTTCTTTCCTTCCTTCCTTTCTTTTTACTAACGTTAGTACCCATCAGCTGTAAGTGGGATCTAAGTTTGGCAAAATGAGTCTTCTCTCCTCTCTGTCACACCCTTACTAGCAGATGCTAGAGGCAGAATTTTCTCAGCTGGTTATAATAATGAAAGATCAACTTCTCACTGACTTTATAGTTTTCGATGTACTGAAACTTCTTCAGGCAGCTTTTCCTGCTGTTTTCTCACTTTCCTGTTTGTTCCCTCCCTGCAGGTTATCCTTTCCATCCTGTGAGTGTTCCTTTCCTGTCTAAGAGCTTTGAAAAGTGATCTGCATTCACTTTAGTGGCTTAGGGAGGCAAAGAACATGTTAGCTATTTCAAGATGTTACTGCCATTTTAGCACTCACCTAAAGACAATGATTTCATTTGTTTTTAAAGAACATTTATGTAGATTTTTAATTAGCATGGAGACACAGTGGTACTGATGATAGTAAAGGCTTGCAGACATTTAAGGAACACTGAAATGTCCTCCTCAATAGTTCCCCACCATTGCTACCAGCCATTATTCCACCTATGGGTGCAGCCCACCTCAGGCACTGACATCTTCATTTCCCCAAAGTCAGAAATCCTGACTTGGATAGCATTTGTTCTTGTCTCCAAGAATTTCAACTTGTCAATAGAATTAAATCGGGAGTCCAATCTCATTTTGATCCACAGTTCAAATGTATATTGGTTCAATTTATTACCAGAGACATTAATAAAGCTTTATGTCCTTTTTTCACTCATTCTCTGGAAGAGAAAAATCCATGGAAAAAATGACTAAAAAATGGAAGCAATATAGAGACGAGCCTAGTGTTAATGTTATTGATGGACTTCACAGACATTTGTTCAGTTATTGAGAATGGCCATAATAGGAGAGAAAATGAAGTGCTAATTAACAAAAGTTCTCCGTAAAAATCTCTGTGAACCTTTCATTTTAAAGCTAAGTGTATCTCCTGGTGCATGATAAATTCTGAAACTTATTGTTAAATTTGAGGCAATATATTCTTCAAAAAAGAAAGGAAATAAAATTTATGTATTCATTACTTAGTAGATGCTACAACAACATTTAGAATTAAGGATTACTGTCCTTATTTAACAAAAGAAAAAATTAGGCTGAGTGTAGATAAATAACTACATCAAGTTATTTTTATTAAGGATGAAATTAGGTTTCAAACTTATTTTTGTCTGACTTCAAGCCTTCCCACTGGACCTTGTTGCCTTTTAAGAGAATTATCTTGGCCACCCAATCATTCCCAAAATACCATATTAGGTATTCTTTAGAAGAATGTACTAAAATAAAAAAAATGGTGGACACGTAATTCATACTATTTCAAAAATTTCCAAATCCTATTCAGAAACCTACTCAGCATTAAAGACCTTGACATGTCTTCTTAGATGGTTTGCTAACTCTAATCTAAAACTCATTGTACCCTGCATTCACAGTAGAGTTATATTTGTCATGTATTTAGATGAAGAAGCTTTTAAAGATATTTTAGTTGTACTTTATTCTCATGAGAGAATATTTTATAAGTGGTCAGATTTGTCTCTTGTCTTGTTTTATCCTAGCAAGTACGTAGATCAATACCGCTTAGAATTTATGGAGACAAATATAAATAAACCTCTAAGTCTAAATAAAACACCTTTAAGTATATGTATCTATTTCATTTGGATTGCTTACAAAGAGCTCTTTGCAGCTTTCAGAACACACAAGGCCAAGAGGCTACTGGTGGAAAAGTCACTGTCTAGAAGAAAACATTAAGAAACAGAAAAATGCTCATCGTCACTTTTATATTGACAGAGCACTTAGTTCTTTAGTCTCCGTTAGAAATAGGGAATATTCTCCCTAGAAGTACAAGGTAAAACATAAGTATCAGTTGGGGGCACAAAAATACAAGAAAGAAAGAAAGACATAATTCAATCGTATTGTCGCAGTGGTAGAAAGATGAGGGTAGAGTGGGGTGGTGGGCAAGATAGCAGTTCATTCTAAAAATGGTGCTGATATTGCAGCAGCATCAACCACAACTTAGTCCTTCTTATTTAAAAGTGTGCTTTCCTCCAACTCTTTTTTTTCCCTTCATTTTGCCAACAGAAAGGCACCATTATCCATCAAAATGTTCTTTTCTATTTATTGATGATTCTCTTTTTAAGACTATCAGAAATTACTTTAGAAGTCTTATAAAAGGAATAGCATAATTCCCTATCAAAGTGGTTGTTCATAGCCATAAGTCAAGGAGCCACTTGAATTCATACCATACACATTAACACATCCAATATGAAACTGAAAATCTCATTGACAAAAACACAGTGGTATAATTTAAGTTATAGATGGACTTTGTTAAGATGCTTCAATAAAGGAATAATAAAGTAACCAGCTATTTTCCTTCAGTGGACATAGAAATTACATGACATGTAATCTTCTCATATACCTAAGAGATCTTCCAGTCTTCTAGTCAGACTGTTTGTTTGTTTTGTGTTTAACAGACACTGATAAAATTGCATCCTGACTCTGTGTCCGGGTAGTTGCAGGGTCTAAAAACCATGTCACATGAGGAATCTTGTGAGAATTTGAGTTGAATTGTCTGGAGAATAACAGAATAAAAGGGACTCTCATTAAGTGTCTTCAAATATTTGAATACCAAAATTCAGAGGGATCAGTCTTCAGTTAACTGTTACTGACAGTTAACTCCAGGAAGGAGGTATCTGAAAGGTAAGGCAGACCAGCCCCAAAGGATTGGAAGTGTGCTCAAAAGAATGGGTGGTGTTCTGAATAATGAATTCCTGTAGCTAGTGGTATTCAACATTTAAAGGCTCGATGGTCATTTAAGAGTGAAGTCTGTACTTAAAACTTGTACAATCTCTTCCCTCAAAATGATTCTGTCATTATAGGAGTAGAGAGAGACTAAAGATCACATATGATAGGATTTTTTGTTGTAGGTTTAGTCAATGCCACTTGAGTAGACAGGGTAATGTAAACTTCTGAGGATATCACTCTATCAAGTGATATGAAATAACAGAAAAATACACTATAATCTAAACTCTACAAATCACCAGTTTATGCCGGATTGTTAAAAACCTGTCTCCACTGACAACTACTCATTTTAGCTATTAAATACTGCTCTATGCTATATTTAACAATGATTATATATAAATTCTCAGCATCAGGGCACTTAGAGTATCTCCTTAGGAGTATCAAAATCACTTAAACACTCTTGTGAAAAGGAACAATTTTAACAAATTTTCACCAATCACAGATTGTTCATAGCTAGAGCCAAGAGAATGACTTGAATTTACACAATGAATCTGAAAATATTCCTACAGAAATTTAAGCAATTTAAGAATTTAATCTAGTTAGAATATTAAAAGGTTACTTTTATAAAATATGGCTACATGATTTTGAGTAACTTTGTACAATCATGCCCTCTAAACGGCAGGGATACATTTGAGAAATGCATCGTTAGGCAATTTCATCCTTCCATGAATGTTATAAAGTTCATTATATAAACCTAGGTGGTATAGCCTACTACATTCATAGGCAATATGGTATAGCCTATTGCTCCTAGGCTACAAATCTGTACAGTATGTTACTATATAAAACAACAAGAGATTAAATCAAGCACAAAAGAAAATGACGATGTAGTCATTCACTGAATGACGTGGTAAATACAAGATGTGTGAGGTTGCCGTCAGAATAACACAACACACTGTTTTCCAGCAAATGTTTTTAATAAGTAGAAAAAGTACATTCTTAAATAAAGATAAAACATACAGCATAGTAAATACATAATCCAATAACATAGTCATTTATTATCATTCTCAAGTATAATTTACTATACTTAATTGTATATGCTATACTTGTATATAACTGGTAGTACAGTGTTTGTTCACACCAGCATCAACACAGACATGAGAGAAATGCGTTTTGCTATGACATTACGACAGCTATGATTTCACTACTTGATAGAAATTTTGCATCTCCATTTTAATCTTATGGAACCGCTGTCATATATTTGGCTGGTCAATGACTAAAACGTGGTTATGTGGTGCCTGACTGTACTTTAAAAAAGTCAGTCGTGAAAGAACTGAGAGTTATTGTAGATCCTATGGCTAAATTCAAACCTTGTATGTCTGACTCCTTCCACTCTAAAATGCAGTAATTAATTTTCCTTGGTGCTATACTGTCACTTAGCAGGAACTGAAGCTTTAGTTTTTATTAACTGCATAATTTTATTTCTCCCTAGTTGAGTCCATGTTAATCATTCTTCATAAAGAGAGAGATGTATGTGCCTGTTTGAGATCACTGAGAATAAGGGAAAAGGGAAGACTGAAAATATTTCATGTTCAGGAAGATTTTGAAAGAGCTCATGTAATTAACAGCAAACATTTTTTTTTCTGGTCTAAATATTCCAGGTAATTATGTGATTTCTCTGCTCTGTTTACCAGTGAAAACTAAGCTCGTAGGGCTGGTGGGAAAAGAAAAACACTGTGAAGGAGAAGACGAGCTCATGACCATGGGCATCATTCTCTATATTGCTTTCTTGTTCTGTATTACAGAGAAGATAATAACCTTCTCTTTCCAGGTAATTGAGTACCACAGAAGTATAATGGGAATTGTTACCTTAAATGAGGATGAATTTGGTCTTTGTGGTAAAGCTCTGTAGGATATTGGCATAATGAGATTTCTGACAATTTGTAATAATTAACCATTTTCGTATGAAGAATACTACCTTTACCTGGGAGATTAGCATGTGGCTGAGAACCTTTTCTCATCTCTTTAAGACATTTTCCTCTGTAGCAGAGGATAGTCTTGATATCCTTTCACAGTATTAGTGCCTTATTAATGCCCAGATCTTGTTACCTGGTTACTCTACTTCATCAGTTTGTCCACAGTACTTCCTCCCACCCCTTATTTTGACCTCTAAGTGTAAGAAGCCTACATTTGCCTTTGTATATTTCTAAACACACTATTGGCTTACCTACCCTGTTCTAAACCTTCCTCTCTCCACTTTAACCTAACACGCCAGACTCTGTACTTGAAATCACAGTACCTATGGGACACCTCTAACTATGCTAGCTGTTTTCCTGTCTGTAACTTCCTGCCAGCATGGTTTGAATTCAGATCCTGGGTCTTATAGTCTTTCTACACCCGAATGCTTTCCAAGAACCCGATGCACATCAGCACAGAAACTACAGTCTAAATATACTCAGTAACTAATTACTGGCATATGTATCTCTTAGATATGACAAATATCTAGTATAGCTTCTGAATTGACATTTATTGAGTCAATAGCTTTCATGTACTTTTAGTAAATGTATTGTGGTCATGTGAGCTCTGTCTCTTTATAACTTGATTTAACTTTTCTATTAGACTAAAATGGATTTCTGGAAAGTATGTAACTTTTCTTTCAATATTTTAATGTTGAAAAAGGTTATGATGTTTACCAGATTTAAACTATAAACAAAGAGGCTAAAGGAAATTAATAAGAAATGTGTTCAATTAGATTAATAATCACAAGCAGGTATAGCTTTGCTTTTTTTAAGCTCCAGGATACTTATTTTCTTCCTCAGTGTAAGCAGAAAACAATATTTTTCTTGTGTACATGGGTAAATGATTCCTTCCCATGGGCAAAAATAAATAAGAAAAAAAATATCATGATACACTAGTTTTGGGGGGCCACAATTGGAGATGGGAAATAGGATTGAGTATAAATTTTGGATCTAGTGGAGTCTGATAGAAATCATTTCAGAACCTTGTAGAGGCAAAAGACAAACTTCCTATCAGTGCCTGAGGAACACACCTAAAATTTCAACAGTTAGGTTTTGAGGGCAAATGTCCCTTGAAAGTGGGAGGGCTGTTCTGGTTGACTTCCAATTCTCTCCCTTCTGGATATCCCTGAGGCTTATTTCTTAGTTTCAATAGATTAGGAGAAAAGTATTATCCACTTTTCAGGTTTTCAGAAATGAAAAAGAATTATTTCATTCCTCCTCAGAGAAAAGGATAGGAGACATATACCTCCGATGTCTCTTTTTCCTATCTTTTAGCTCAACCACCTCCATGAAGAGTGACATATTTGATGAATAAGTTTGGAAATGCTCAACTCAGTTAGACCTCTCCTCTTATTTGGAGCCAGCCTATCTGCAGATTGCACAAAATCTTATAACTCCACAGGGTGAAATCAAAGGCACATGCTGTATCTTCTTTTTAGTACTATTCATATGAATATTTTATAAAGATACGTTCATATTTTATACAGTTATCTTTCATAAAAATATGCAACTCAACTGAATGTATGCATGGAAGCTGACTGATACTGAAGTGGAGAATGGGGCACAGAAACAGGAGACCCAAGGAAAGTACTGGAGAGAAGTCTGTAATACTCAAAGGACCCGACATACCGGCCCGTCTACTTTGAGGAATGCCGCGTCTGTGATCCAAAATCCCTGTCCACAGATAATTGGATAATACATGTAAACTTTATATAGACAAAGATCAACAGAACCACAGGTTCTGCCTCTTGCCTAGGTTGAATGTAGTGCATTCAGATAAAATTAGCTGTGTGTCATTAAAATATTTATCTACAAGTCATTTAAGGCATTCTAAATATGTCTGTTTAAAATCTGAAACATGAAAAGAGAACCTGGAAGGGCTTATTTCATAAAAAATAACTAAAATTATAGTTCTTCAAGAAAAGGAAGGCCATTACTGTGAAGGACAAAATATAAATAAGAAATGATTTGGCCTTCAAAGACTGTACAATCTGATACGCTGTCAAACAACACGTGTAATCATTAGGTAGAACATGGCTAAAACCTTAGAAAAGACAAAAAAACCCCACTTTTGAAGTAAAGGTCATATCCTGTTGAGTTATCATGGAAGGCTTAATAATAGAGTTGATATTTTAAGTAGGCTTTAAAGAACAGAGAAAATTTAAGTAGATAAAGATGTAAGAGGAAAATGTGGGTAAAGGTACAAAGTGAACAAAAGAATTTAGAAAGAAAATAATTAAGAAATGGTGAGTTGGTCTATGGGACTACAGTGGTTTGCTTTTGTATGTGAGTGTATGTATGTGAACGTGCATGAGTATGTGAGTTTGTGTCAGCGGGAGTGTATAAATATGTGTGTGTGCACAAGCACAAGTGTGTAAAGGTGTGTGAGTCTATGTGTGAACATCAGTGTGTGGTGTGTGTAAATGTATGTAAGTTAGGGTGTGCAAAGTGAGTATATGTCACTGTGGGGCTAATGAGTCAGCACGTGTGGTGTACTATAGGAAAGATGAGAATCATGGGTCACTAAAGCAAACAGCTAAGACTCCTGGGTATCTTGGCATCAATGGAGCATCCTTTTGAGTATGATACCCACAAGTACTCTGACTTTGAGTTTATACAAGCTAGGAAGACAGCTTGGATGATTGAGGATTTAGACTTGCACTACTTAAAGAAAGGTGATGGATGGAAATTAGCATATGTTGACATTTTATAGACATTATCTTATTCCATTCTCAATGCTCCTTTGGAGAGAATATTCTTACATAGAGAAAACTGAAGCTAAACGACTAAATGATTTGCTAAAAGACAACTAGGACCTGGATTGATCTCATATTTGTCTTACTCCAAAGTTCATGGTTCCTCCCTAGTACCAGTGAAATCTCAATTTTAATTATTTGCATAATATCCTCCTTAGTTTGCCTTATTACCACTGTATTAGTTTCTTCGCATTGTATTTTATAATTAACTTACACTTATAATTTAATTTATTTTGAAAAAGAAATTCATACTACTATTCAATGTGCTGGTTATGCATTTCCAATACAAATTGAAAATATTTGTATAACATGGCATCTTCTAGCTAGCACATCAGGTATCTTTTGTAATAAAAAGCCACCCCTTAGTCCCTCAAGGACTCTGGCCCAGCTTAGCTCTGACTAAAGATATACATACAGCTTGTTGAACAAAACTGATCGTATTTCGGCTTCCATTTACACCTTCAGGCAGGTGCCTTGGGGCAGGGCACAACCTGCACAGCTGTATGTGGTGGCCCTGAATATACTTATTAAATTTAAAAAAAATGCTTGGCCAGGTACCCCCTTATATAAGTCTAGCATGCTTTTGGAAATATTGCATTTCACAGAATAAGGGAGGCCTGTCAATTGTTTTGATATCTGTGAATTCTTCTTTTAGACTACTATGTACATATGGAAGGCATTTAATGAGGCATGAGTTATTTCACAGAATGGATTTCCTGGTTGTTTAACACATCTTTAAATGAATGTTAAATAGATGGATTTACACACTTGGATATCTAAATGCTGCTTCTTTGGTACATGAATCTATATTGTATAAAGTTGATGATAACAGCTCTGGTATCCTAGAACTGCCCCTTGATACAATTACATCTTGATTCCATGGATTTATTTACTACATATTTTTTCAGAAGTTTCAGAATTTCATCAGTTCAGAGCTGATCTCAACATTACCACAAACTCAGGAGAGAGCTTTCTGAATGGGACTTTTAGAATTTGGCCCTCACCTTTGCTTTTACTTTTTAATACCCCATTCACTGTATTCATTTTAGCTCAGACCCTGGCAATTACTTCCACTTTAGATATTTATGCAAGAATAAAAGAATATGCTTTTTTTCCATTTTCAAGTGGTAACACAAATTAAGTAAATCTAGTTACTTTTTTTTTTTAAGACAATGAGTTACAGTAGAAAGAGTAGGAACTTTGGAAAAAGACACTCTGAATCCGGCATTTGACAGTTTCTAACTGCGTAACCTTAGCCAAGTTAATTAACTTTTCTGTCATTCTATTTAAAATGTAGATAATACATTTAAGTTCTTCTGCGAGACCCAAAAACATAAAGTATCTGCAGTATAAAGTAAGTTCTCAATGAAAATAATTTCTTTTCTCCTTTCTTTATAACTTTAAATTGTAAAAAGTGAAGTGAGAAAAGCTATTCAAGAAATTTGAAAAATTTTTTGATGTACCACTGGTTCAGATCCAACTATTTGGCATTATTGAACTAACCAGGTATTTCCTGTTTGTTATCATTTCAAGAAACTTCTCGCCAGATAATAAAATAAAACAAAGGACTATGGTTTTACATTCCTCAGTCATAAGATCTAGCATTTTCCTTCCTTGGTCACTAGGATCGCAGCCTTATGGGTTACAGAGGAGCATATTCTCTGGGCACCCAGCCCCCCCGCTGTGACAGTTAAGGAACCATCACTTAAGAAACTGACAGGTAGTCAAGTCTTCCTTCCAACTGCTGCCTGTGCAGTTTAAAAATTAGATTTTTAAGAAAAGATATGTCCCAGGGAAAGAAAAAATATGCCCAACTATGGCTTTGCGATTTGTGTTTAGATTCTTTGATTTTTGTATTTAGTGCGTAAGTGGAATGAAGGAAACTCTAGTGTCAGGAAGATAGAAGAGGTGAACACAAATCAATATTGTGGAGGATGCTCAAGGAAATGGCTTTTCTTCCTACTCAGTATTTTTGATATGCGAATGATGCATCTTAGTGATTGAATTTTCTTAGTTTAAACCAAAACAAATATAGAAAAGCTGGACTGAGAAAGCTAGATGGAAAGTTTTAAGAAACTAGCATTACAAATGAGCTCTTTTAGTTTGTTTAAAAGAACTAATGAGAAAATACTGTGATGGGTTTCATTTTTTATTTAATAACATAACTATTTGCTCAAGTGATATTTTCAGATTCAAACTTCTAATTTTAACAGGTACATAATCTGATTCATGACAAATACATACCACAAATAGACTCTGACTTCTTGAGCACAACACATTGTAAGAATTAAAAGTCCTATCTTAAAAAAGTGTAAGTATGTTTCTTGCTTTGGGGAAAGTAAATAAAATAAGTACTATTTTGGCTATAATTTGTAAGGCTTCCTCAGGTTTGGGATTTTGGAAAAAAAAATGAGGTATACCTATGAGAAGATTTTTGCTAAATTCATATTTTTTACTTCTGCCATCTCATGATAGGATAAGAAAATTGGTATTTAAGCATTAGAACTGAGCTCACTTAATTTCCATCGTCTCTGATTTATGTAATCTTTAGGATCTTAAAGCCACAAAGGCCTCAGGAATTATTTCTGCTTTTAAGTAGTGAGTATACTTACAGAGATCATTATTTAAATAAGCAAATGTCCTCCATTTTCTTTTCCTTTCTTTCATATCTAGAATTTGCTATTTGTAAGTATGCTAATTACTTCTATTGATCCCTTAGGCTGATGTCTTCACTTAACATAAGGGTCCAGGCGATTTTCTCTCCTTAAGAACACATAACTGTGTATGAGTTATTATTACCTGTCTGACACCTGCTATTCCTTCTTCTGATAACAGGAATATTACTTTGTTTTGGAAACTGCCTTTCCACATGATGGTTAGCTGATCAATCACAGAATTACATCTCCCTAAGCACACTGATTTGTAAAAGGGAAAGACTCTGTTTCAAGTAGAGACCACCAGAGTCCATTTTGGGAGACTGAAATGAACCTTAGAACAGAGAACCTCTCTTCCTGAGCATAAATACACTAAAGACTGAGAAAGCCTGCAGAGGCCTCATACCATCTCTCCTGCCACGTTAGGAGGCATGTCTGGGAGTAAGGCGATGACACAGAAGAAAACAAATAATAAAAGAAATGAAGAAAAGGAAAGACAACGTCCTGATGGACTCACATCTCTTCCACGCTTGGATTCAGTGAGCGTGAAGTTAGCACCGCCTCCTTAAACTTTCCAGTTCACAAGCCATTACTATCACTCTTTTTCTCTTAAAACTAGCTTGAGTTGGGATCTTGCCACTTGGGTTTAAAGAATTTTAATACAACAATAATCTTTATTTGCATGCTTAAGTTTTCCACAGCTCCCTGTACTTATTCTTACACAGTCATCATTCTCTACAACTTTAAGATCTAAAAAGTTATGCCTCTTCATTTGTGCTTCTTTTTCTATTTATATTTTAAAGTTCAATAATGTGTGTTGTGCCCTGAGGAACTGCTTTTGGTCTTCCAATGATAAGCCTGATATGCTTAGGGAGCTTCTGATACAATTGAGTGTTCTCTTTCTCTACAGATGGTATGTCCATCGTACTCCTTCTCTTGCAGCCCACTCATGCATGTGAATAGCCACAGAACAGTTCTAAAGTGAAAACCTAAACCATGTTATACTTCTCAGAATAAACTGGCAATGAGCATTGTTGTGGTGGCCCCCACCAAAAGTGTATCCACGTCTGAACTCCCAGAACCTGTGAATGGGGCCTCATTTGGAAAAAGAGATCTTTGCAGATGTAATTAAGGATCTTGAGATGAGATCATTCTGGGTTATTTGAGTATGCTCTAATTCAATGACAGATGTCCTTCTCAGTGCTTGAGAAAACACAAGCACAGAGGAGAAGTCCATGGGAAGATGGAGACAGTTTGGAGTTATGTCTCTACAATCCAAGGAATGCCTGGAGCCACCAGAACTGAAAGAGGCAAGGCAGGACTATTCCCCAGAGCCCCAAAAGGGAGCATTGCTCTGCCCATTCCTTGATTGCAGACTTCTGACCTCTAGGACTATGAGAGAATAAATTTTTGCTGTTTGTGGTATTTTCTTGGGGAGGGACCAACAGGAAAAGAATTCAGTCATTATAAAAAAAGAAAATGAGATGATCAATTATTTCAGAACCAAAGAATGTACAGATTGTTATTCTCTCACTGAGATTCCCAGCATGGAACATAGCCCTGGCCTGCTCTTGGACAGAATCAGCTCTAGAACAAGAAGTAGGAAAGGCAAGTAGATGCAAAGCAGAGAGAAAAGAGAAGTGCCTCCAGCCACAGAATTAGAAGTTTTCAAATATAAACAAAGCCTTATTTAGGGGATCTCTTTATTTCACAAATTCTTCATTAGGAGAGAAATATTTTCCTCCAATCAAACTGGTAGTATTTTTTTGAGGCAGTGGTATATACTAAAAGATACATGAAGCTGTAATTAGACACATCTGAGCACAAATTACAGCAGCAGCCTCAGCTCTCAGATCCTGAACAGTCTCTGATCCAATCGGCAAATGAAACTTCTGATCAGAGTCTGAGAAAGAAACCCTTGCTCTCCTATTATGAATTCAAATGTGAGAAGAATGTAGTGTCAAGAGTTGCTGATTTATCTTCTGACTATGAAGGGACACCTAATCTTAGAATGGAGACAATCAGAAAAATTGAAACCAAGATTGGGGAAGGAGTGAGGCATTGGTTATGTGATTTAAGATTTCAAATTCAGCTCTGCTGTATATCCCAGACTTTTAAGTTACAGTACCTAAGAAATTACATTTCTCCAAGATACTTCATCCAAAGAGTGTTGATAAACTATGTAAAGCCACTTAACATAATTCCTGACATGTAACATAGACATTATAAATATTAGTACTCTATTAGCCTAGAATTCCATTAACGTAATTCCAAAGACCTTGCCTTATAGTAGTGGATTCCACTGTGGCTGCACATTAGAATCACCTGAACAGCTTTTAAGACTTTCCAGTGACCAGTAGCATTCCGTACAGATTAAATTAGGGTCTCCGGGAGCAAGACTCAGGGTTCACTGTGTTCTTAAAGATGCCCAGGTGATTTTGCTGTGCAGCCAAAGCTGAGAACCACTGTTTTACAGCTAACTCACAAACAGGATTTGTAGAGAAAGGAAAAAAAAAAAAGGCTTTTACTTTAAGTAGCAACTCTAAGTACCGTCTATTTATTCTGTCAAAATTTTGAAGTTCACTACCTCTGTGGAGACAGCTTCTAATCTTGTTTGTGTTCCCTCTGGCAAATTGTTGCTAGTTTTCTTTAGCAGGAGTTAAGAGAATATCTTTTTAGCTTCAGTAGGCTATGCTCATTTATTTTTATTCTTTGAAAACCCCTCTAACTTTTTGAGCTTGTTATTTTATTAGGGACTAATAAATTTGACTTGACCATACACAGTGCTAAAAAGCTTAGTATTCCATATGAGACAGGCTAACAGACTGTGTTATCTTTAAATCCTTCAGCTTAGCTTATGAAAGATATTAGTATTACATTAATAGCTGCTGTTAAATTGTGTGTAAATTATGGATTTTTTAGGTCTTAGCCTCTATGAGCATATAATACTGAACATCACTTATGATAAACCTTGGAAATGTCTAGAACAGTGGGAATTTAAAGTGATAAAAGAAGAGCACTGGATTTAGAGTCATAAAATATATCTTTTTACCACTGTGTAGCTGTGTTTGCCATTCTGAGTTTCAGTTTTTCTCATTTTTAAAACTAAGCAAATAAATTTCACCTATAAATCTTATAGGATAAACTATAATTATTTGCATGGATGAGGTTGGTAAACCAAAAATAAGAATAAAATATAAGTTAGAATTATCAAACATGTACATTTTGCTTCTCTGATTTAAAGAATAAAGATGTTTCAATAAATACTAAAATATTAATACTTATCTAAATAAGTTGTGCCTCATGGATCAGAGAAGAATCGGAACCCTGCAGAAAACATCTGGGCCGATGGTGTTGTCTCATTTGTTTCTGTTCAATGTCAGTCACATCAAGGGAAAAGACTATGATATTTGTAGGCACCTATTATGAGCCAGGCAGTTTTATGATATGGTTTATTGGTTTAACATTATTTAGTTGAATACCTGATATGTACCAGGCACTGTCTCACTTAATGCTCACAGCAAGCAGGTGAGGAAGCCAAGGCCCAGGGATGTTTAGAAATGTAAGGCTATATTGCAAGAAAATGGCAAAATTGGAATTTAAAACCAGGTCTAATTCCATAGTTATTTGTTTGCAATGATGTCATAGCGATTCCTTGTTCTAGCAGAAAGGCAGTTTTTCATGTAAAAATGGATAGAAAACACTGACAATTATCACACTTTTACCTACCAGTTATTTTTTATAGTGTAAGTTTAGAAGGTACAATTCAATGCAAAAAAAGGGGCTGGTCCAGATTCCTCGTTCCCCTAGCCAAACCATTCATCGGATTTTAGTTTGTCACCTTAGCACTTCTTTTATGCTCTTATCACCAACGTTGCAGTGATACCGGCCTCTGTCAAAGGACAGGCGTTTACTAAATGTATGCATTCTAGATTCTGAGTACAAATACTTCTCTTAGGAATTTTGGATTTTTTTCCCCCTCAAGTGAAGTGGAATTACCAGGTCAAAGAATTGAATCATTTCAATATCTATTAAATTTGTTTTGGGGACCATACTGTGATAATGAAATATTTTATTATCTCAGCTTCACAACAAAGATATTTGAGGCTTAGAAATTTTTAGAAATGGAAAAAACTTATCTTGAAATTAGTTAAAACCATTTCTTTCTCCACAATCTCCAAATAGTCCTATTGGCTTCCAAGAAGTATAGAAAAGTAATTTATTTGGTAGAAAACCACCTCTTCCATTTTAATGAGAATAGAATTATAAAGCTAACATGGCGCAGGCTAAGAATCTTTGCAAACCTAAGGAAATCTTCCGCTCTCGCCACCCCCAACTCAGGTACCTATTATGTCTTTTCGATCCTCAGGTAATGAATCAAAATTGAAAAGAATTTGGTCTTCATGTTCTAATTATGCAATATAACTCTCTTCTTTTAATGTAATGATTAATGTGGAAATCTTTCCAGAAATTTTTAGGAGGAGAGGAAGTTTTTTCTATTTAAAAAGAAAAATGTAGAAATCTTAGATATACTGCCTTCTTATTTTAAATTCATCCAAAGGAAACCAGTTTTTCATTTAAACTCACTTACACAGAAACACCTGGCCCCAAAGATGATTAACACATCAACAATATCACGACAAACTATTCAGAAAAAATGGTTTATGAATATATGAACCATTTTCATCTCTGCCTACTTCACACTTAGTGGGCCTACAATTTTGACATGCCACAGACTCAAAACCATCTTCTCATTAGCTGTTTTTTTTTCCCCTTCCACTCATGAAGGCATTAAAATAATCTTATGAATTGCTTTTCATGCCACTATGTTTTCCCTTTCTCTATATACCTTTCTCCTTTGGAATTATAGTATGTGTTGTTTCTTGCAAAAGTTAGGTTCATCATTAAGAGGATTTCAGATTTATTGGCTCTTGTCTGTGCAATACTTTTAAATAAAATATTTGCTTTTGCATTCATTTGTCCAACTGCAAGAAACAAATCCTTTATCCCTTGCCTTCCCCACTCCAGTGTTGTCTTAATTAGACTGTTCTTTAAGCTCAAGTATCCCTTAGACTTTTCCCATTTGAATGCCTAGATTCAGCTGTCTTTTCAAATCATCCATATTTATACATATGAGGAAAATTTAATATTTTATTAAGCTCATAGTTATTAATATGTATCCTCAATATAATTTTAATACATGGTACTCAAATCATAAAGTGTTATCATAGTTCTTATTTGTGTGATCACAATAAGGTTTTAGAATTCACAATCCCAGTCATGATTTTTATAAGCAGCATATATCCTATTTATTCATTCCCTTGCAAACATTCTGGACATAAGTCCTTGCACTGAAGGAGCTGATAATTTAGCAAATAAGGCAGCTAATAAATGCTTATGAAATTCTATAATATGAGCTAGAAGCTGAAAGGTACATAAGGAATATAAAATTATGCTGAAAAATGTACAAGGAAAGATCACTTACGTATTGAATGCTTTCAATTAAAATGACAGAGGTAGATTTGGGTTTCTTATATAACCAAGTAAGTTCCTGCCGGACCAACACTCCTGCAAATAACATCTATAAACTTTAGGAAAAACACAAAAAGCCTGAAGGTAATAGAGAGTGAAAAAATGTAGTCAAAAGTGGAGAAGAGTTAACACTTAGAAGAAGGAGATTGCAAGTAGTATATAAAATTCTAATAAAAACACAAAGTTACTGGCCAAACAAACCAGAGGACAGAGTTCAGGGCAATCACAGAGGCTGGGAAATAAGAAGAGAACACAAAAATGGAGAGAACCAGAGGAGAATAGCCCCAAAGTCTGTCTATAAATCTGTCCAAATCTATTGCTGTGCCCTGAACAACACACATACAGGGCAGACTCTAAGCACTGGAATGAACTGAAGAACCAAATGGAGATTTGAGCTATTGCTTAAGGAACAGAATTTGATTCACAGTTTGAAGTCAATGAAGTTAACTGACTACTAAAACTATTAATAAATGAAAAATCAACAGTCTTCAGAGTAAGATAACAGAATGCTGAGTATATACACTATAAAAAAGGCAATATCCAGGTTAAAGTCCATAATAAACCCACCTATGAAAATTCATGAAAATATTACTCATTCTGAAGAAGCAATAAACTGAAACCAATTCTTCAGTAACTCAGATTTTTAAATTAGTGGACATGATTTTAAAGCAGCTTTTAACCATGATTAATGACAGAAATAAAAATATGCTCATAATAAATGAAAAAAAAATAGGAAATCTCACCAGAGACATATATACACACATATGTACATAAAAAATGTGGGAGAAAAATACCACTGGACAGGCTTAATGATAACAGATTAAAGATGGCAAAGGAATGACTCAGTGAACATGCATGCAAAACAATAAAAAGTAATCTGAACAGAAAGAATTAAAATAGAAAAATGACCAGAATTGTATACATTTGTATTACATATCCAAAGGTAATATCCATGTAAGTACAATCCTAAAAGGAGAGTAAAAAGGGACTGTGTCAGGAAAAATATATATATTTGAGAAAATTATGGCTGAAATGTCTTAAATCTGGGGAAAGACATACAAATTCAAGTAGGATAAATACAAAGAGAACCATATCTAAGCACTTTATAAATAAGTTGCTAAAAAGCAAAGATAAAGAGATTTCTCATGACATACTTTTCATCAGAAATAATGAAATTGAGGTTATTTGCTTAAAATTAGCACAGCAATGAAGTTGAAAAATTGAGTGGTATCAAGTATGAATATTTATTCCACATGCATTTAATGGCATCGTCTATGTCTCAGGCACTATACTAAGTACTGGACAAAAAATGATGAACGAAACCGAGTTACTGCCTTTTTGATTCTTATATTCTTATGAGGAAAAAAATGGGATATTTATTATTTAGTAATTCTGTTTGAAGTCCTTACACATTCTGGGTCAGTATAGCTTTCAAAATACTCCATGTGTCATCATATTTAGCCTTCCTCCTACTCTAAAATTAACTGGACACTGACCTATATAAAACAAGATTATTTAGATTCTCTTGGAATTTTTCTTCATTTAGAAATAGGTTAATGAATGGAGTGTTATGTAAGATCTCACTGAGCATTGCCTTGATTAACCGCCTCATCCAAAAATCTGGTCCTCTCCTTCGAATGACCAGACATTTTTTGGCACCCATGGGTTTTCATTCCCTGAGTATCAATTTATGTTAACTAAATATCATATAAAATTAAAACACTTATTTATTCATTTATAATAAAATATAATTATATGGACTAGAATAGTCACACTGGCATGATCTCTGCACTGTGATCAAGTGCATGGAAAGCCAAATCATAATCATAAACCCATTTTAATTTTCCATAAGAAGTCATTGTGATAGGGACAGAAAATATTTAAAATGTGCATCCTCAGTGTACCTTCTCCCAGTAGACAGACTTCCATGAAATGCTAGATTATAATCTGAAGGTAGTTTGGTGAACAGGCAGTCAGAACAAGTGCATTCAGATGAATGAAAGGTCTCATAGCATCAGGGTAAGATAACCTGATGTATTCGTCTCCCAACAGTCTTGCTATTGATGTGCAAATATTTAAAGCTCTCATTCTCACTTCCCACTAAACTCTGTTTACATAGGCCCTGCCACCATTTGTGCACCATTTTTATTCTTCCACACTGATTAATACCACTAATGAACATTCATGCTTTGGTTATACTGAAACATTCAAAAAGTTATATTCCGGCCCTCCTGACACGAAAGCCATTTCTCTTTTAGATGACTTTGTATTTCTTGGCTCTTAAACATGTCTATTTGACAGTGTAACCCCCAAAAGATTATCCTATTTTGTTCATTTTTGTAGCTTGTTACCCTGAAAGTCAAATGTTCTTCTGCACTCTTGCACGCAAATAATAGATAATAACCACATCAGTAATCATCATCAGAGGTACATAATTTGAGGCTATATGCTCTTTAAGACTTCTACTTATTTTGGGGCATTTGTAATTATATCTTGCCTGGAATTCTTTTCTTTTCCTTTTGATCCATATATTCATAAAGCCTAAAAGCGACCTTTGAGATCATATGTTTCAATAATTTCCCTTTATAGGAGAGGAAGGTGCCACTCCAGAGATTTTTAAGCCATAGAATATGTAAGCTCTACATAGTAGAAACTAAGGTCACAGTCCACTGACTTTCGGCCTCTGTTCTCTGTTCTCTGCTGCCTTAAGGGCATAAGAATTCAAGAATTATATTTCCACAGAGATTTCCCCTGCATTCTTTAGGCTGGTAACTTTATCTTTTGAATATTTTTGTTTTTTTAATATCTTTACCATAGGGTAAGCACATAAAAAGAAATAAATTCAAGCTAGTCAATACTGTTAGTTATGTGAATTTAATTGATCTAAAATAAATTGCCACTGTATCACAAATAATAAGGAATGGGAGAATTTCTCTTTTAATTAATGCAAAGAGACTTGTGTTACTTGATTCTGTTCTTTTCCCTAGCATTGATCACATAAAAACTGTATTCCTATAAATAAGACTTTCATGTATTCCAAAACATGGATTTATTCTAATAAAAACAGTGCAAATTACATAATCAAACCAAAATACCTATAAATTATGGGAAGAAGGTGAATATTTATTTTATATTTAAATGTCAATCATTATATAAACTTTGAGAATTAATGGTAGTTTTAAGAAAAATAAATTTAAAAAGAAAACAATGGAAATACCCACTACTTGTTTCTCCAGTTGCAAGTAAAACTGAAATTCAATTGGTGCCTATATACACTGCAAAATTTAAAGTTGCTGAAAGAAATAATTTATCTTCTAATTGTACTGACTGTGAACCATTCAAAACTCCCTCCATCTTTAGTCCTTGTGACATTTTAGGGACTTCAAGAGAGAATGGCAGGTCTACTTTAGCCCACACATATATCTCAAGACAGTCACACTTAAGGAATCTCAGTGAACTCATTATATCATAAACATCCAGTGGAAGGAGGCCAAAATATATTTTAGTATATATCTCTACATATCATTTGGTTGCACACCTCTCTATTTTATTGTGTACTACCTATTCTGTATATAATTTAAAACAGAATGTTCACCTGAGAACTAGTTTTTAATATATTTTTTTCTCTTTATTCTGCACGGTAAATAATTCCTATTCCTTTCACTAATGTCTTATACCAAATTTCCAGCCCTTTAACCCCGATGCCTAATGTAACTCCAAAAAAAAAAAAAAAAAAAGACCAAACTAATAACAACAATAGCAAACTAGAGTTATAGATGCTTGATCAAACTTTTTCGGGCATGAAACAGTGTTTTCTAAATTTTACTAAGTGGTCTTTGATGTAGTGCAAATACGAAGTTTTTAAATTGAAGTCAGGAATTCAAGAGTGGTAAGAAAATAATATCCTTTATACATATACTTATTAAAATAGACCAATGATGATGCATACATTTATAATAGAACTTGTTCTGAGTCAGCTTTTCTGAATTATAAATATCCTATTTGATGGTCAAGTACCTTTCATGAAAAAAGTTAAAAAAATACGTTGCATCAGAAGTGCCACTTAGAATTTTATTCCTTTTTTTTTTTTAGTTCATCTACCGTGTGGTCAAATTTACTGATCTCATGGCAGTGAAGTAAGTAAAGTTGCTATTTGCTTCCTCTTTCAGTGTAAATTCAGGCAGTAGTGTTTGGGGGATAAGGCCTTAATGATACTCTTGTACTCTGGAAAACTAGTGTCAAACACAACAGTATTATGAGTTTATAGCAAATTGAGGATAATGTATTTACAATTGGGAAAGTCAGAGTTTACTAATGGTAGTAGGTGAAGTAGTGACATAAAACAACATTTTACCCAGTACAGAGAATATCTCTCTGGAAAATATATTGGAGGACACTGTACTATGACAAATATCTAATCAAAACCACAAAACACAGTATTTAATCTAAATACAAGGCATAAAATAAGGTGTGAGAATCAGACTCCCATGCTTATACTTACTCATTTATTCATCAAACTGATGTATATTGAGTGCTGTTATGTGTTGGGCTTAGGGTTAAGTTTCAGACAATACAATAAAAGAATATAATATTGTTTGTGCCTTGAGTAGCTCACAGTTTAAGATGTATAAGTAGATATCATAGTACATTGTCTTAAGTATTTGTTAGTGAAAGTTCAAATAAAACGATTTGTTTTAGAGAGCAGGTGCCTGACAGTGTTATACAGCTCCTTTGGCCTAGGGTGCGGGGCCAGAGTCACAGAGAAGTGGATGTGAGACATAATAACAGCAAAGCACTGTACTGTACTACATGGCTAGAAGTCTTCCAAGCACTTTATATTCACTAATTAATTTAAACTTCAAACCTCCCTTTAAGGTAGGTACTACTCTATTGTCTCTTATTGTAAAGGTATGAAGCTGAGGCACAAGGTCACACAAGTAGTCAGAGGTGGCAATAGAGAAAAAACCCAGGCAGTCTGACCTGAGTCTGAGCCCTCAACCACTACCCTATTCTGTCACTGTTCAATGCCTTTTGGGAATGGGTTTTGAAAGATAAAGAAAGGAGTTTCCAGATAGAGAAGCATCTTGGACACATGGATACAAAGTCTGTGAGTTCAAAAAAAAAAAAAAAATGTGGTGTGAGTTAAAAAGTGAGAAACGTGGGGCTGCTGGAGGCTGCATGCACATTTGTGAGAGAGGCAGGAGGCCCGCAGGAGACAGAACTGAAGACTCAGGTCATCATCTTGTCATCCTCTGATCCCCCCATGCCAAATGTTCCAGATGTCTTTTTAAAGTTCCCACATGTCACGACTTCTAGGGAGGCAACAATTGAATTCGTTTTAGAAATATTCTATTAAACAATTTCTAACATTTGGAGATTCTAAGATTTCTCTTCATCTTAGAATCTTTCAAAACATCCTATAAAACCATTCTAGGGTGAATGATGAAAGAATAAAGTAGAATTGACTTTAGCCTCAAGCTTTGTAATAATTATTTTGGCTGTCTTTTTTTTCTTTTCTTTTTCTTTTTTAAATTACTTTCCAAATATGGCCATGACAGGATTTTTACCTTCTCTTGGAGCTATGAGAAACAGTATTTATTCTTCTTCTTCGAATCATTTAAATTGAGGGGAAATATTGGTCAGGTAACTAGAAGCATTTTTGCATTCACCAGACAACAACTGAAATTAAATTTAGTATTCTGGTTTCAGACTCACCCATATATCTCCTCCCTGCACATTCCTATGTTCACTTACATTGAGGTTCCCAAGTTCTTAAACCATCAACACTCCCAAACCGAGTCTCGTCAGACAAGCCACAACAAATAAGACAGCTGATTTTCAGCTATTATGAGAACGTACCAGCAATTGACAAATGCTCATGGACACATGTATTTCCTCACTCAGATGTTGTTAACACTACCACCCTGTAGACAGGTGACAGTGAGGTGAAGAACTGCAGTCTACAGGCACCTGTCTGTGGCCAGTAGCATGTCTAATCAACACCTGACCCTCTTGGTCAGCTTTCCATTGCCCTGAGTGAGGTGAAAACTGTCAGCCCCAGACTGAATGTGAGCCACAGAAACATTTTGTTTGTCAGGGGCAGTATTTTCAAAAGTATTTCAAATTGCCAACATTTAAAAACCAGAGGTTTCTATATAACTATTGAAATGTCAAGCTTCTTTGGAAAACTGGAGGGTTTGGCAACAAGGTGTTCAGTAGGAAATCACTTGAAACCAGGAGGGCACACTCACTGCTCTCACCCACCCCACCCACCGCCCCTTTCATGACCAGGCTGCCTGCCTGGCTCTAGCAGAAATTTGAATTATTGTCCTCTGTTGCTCCTGCTATTTCAGATGGTAATACCTCCCTCCCCTCCAAGTATTACCACTATCTTGTAGAAGAGAAAGACAAGAAGATGATTCAGTGCCATTTATGGAATACTTACTGAGTCCCTGGTTTGTGCCTGTGCTGGTAGTGGTGGGGGATGGAACTACACAAGTAAACTGTACTCTTACATTTAAGAGCTATAGACTAATGGCAGAAGAAAAACAACACTGAAAAGAGATCATGGTAAAGCCAAAAAGTTTGATTCATTTTGTCATGAAAACATAAATTTTATCATAAGCACTTCCCTTTTTAGTTTATGTGTGTGAGAAAGACATTTGCATCTATACGTCTATTGATTGATCAATCAATAGATGTATAGATATGGATACAGATAAATGTATAATTTGTGTATATATATATACATATATATATACAAACTCATATGTGTATATATATATATATGTGTATAACAAAATTTAGTTTTATAGTACAGTGGAGCAGTACGAAGTTGAAGATTGCAGATAAATAGTAAAATTATACTTTATCAACATTAAAATGAGCATTCAAGTCTAATATCTTTATAGATACTAATAAGTTATTCTAAAAATAATATAAAATTTAAGTTACAATAGGTCTTTATAGCATTCCAAGTTCATTTCTCTCTATTCCTTTTCATCTGTGTTTTCCGGAAACAGCTCTAAGTCCAACGAACTCCCAATTTTCCCTCCATGATTTCACTTTCCTCTGTTGCTGACAGTTCATCCTACTCTCAGCAATGGATGAATGATCTGACAATGTCATCTGCTTAGTCGCATAGAAATGACTGTTAGCTCCCCATTTATGTGAACCAACTGGTGCCCTATTTGTTAACAAATTTAATAAGCATACTTTCTTGAAATGCAGCTTGAAATTATAAGTATAGATTCTAAGCCCCTTCTTTGGAAGGAGAAAGAATGGGGCTGGTGATGAATACAGAATGACACAGATGACAATAGTCACTGATTTACCATTACTATTGCTATTTACTATTACTATAACTGATTTACTATTACTATTCCTCACTTATTTCATGAGGGATAAAACTGTCATAAGTTCTCTTTCCTATTACTTCTACATTTCTCCTCATTCCATCTTATGACTATAGTGTTTGTTGAGGATATATTATTTCTATTATTATGCACATATCACTTAAATGCAGACATTGTGAAATTTAAATTTTCTTCCTCAATGATAAGTTCTCTTCCATTTATATATTGCTAATAGGTGTACAATTAAAGAGGTTGTCGATAAATTTTATAAAGCTGTTCAATATTTCAATATAAAACTCTCTTAATAGTTGTATTTTTAAAAATCTACAAAAAGACCTGTTCTTATAAAATTATGTCATCGATAAAAAAATTAAAGAAGATACAAATAAATGGAAGCATACATCATGCTCATGGATAGGAAGAATCAATATCATTTAAATAGCCATACTATTCAAAGCAATCTATAGAGTCAATGCAATCTTTATTGAAATACCAAAGGCATTTTTCAGAGAGCTGGAACAAATAATCCTAAAACTTAAATGGAACAATAAAAGACCTCAAATAGCCACAGCAATCTTGAGAAAGAAAAACATAGTTAGAGGTATCACACTACCTGATATCAAACTATACTACAAAGTTATTGTAATCAAAACAACATGGTACTGGCATATAAATAGATACATTTATCAATAGAACAGAATAGAGAACCCAGAAATAAATCCATGCCTATCTGCTCACTTAATATATGAAAAAGGAGGCAAGAATATACAGTGAGGTAAAGGCAGTCTCTTCAATAAATGATGCTGGAAAAATTGAACAGATACATGCAAAAAAAAAAAAAAAGAAGCTGGACCATCTTCTTACATCATACACAAGACTCAAAATGGATTAAAGACTTAAATGTAAGACCCAAAACCATAACACTTCTAGAACATAGGCAGTAAACTCTCTGATATTGCTAATAGTAATTTCTTTTCAAATATATCTCCTCAGGCAAGGGAAACAAAAGAAAAAAATAAACAAATGGGACTACATCAAACTAAAAAGTTTTTGTACAACAAAGGAAACCATCAACAAAACAAAAAGACAATTGACCGAATGGGAGAAGATATTCGCTTATGATACATCTGATAAGAGGTCAATATCCAATATATATAATGAATTCATACAACTCAACAACAAGAAAAAACAAACAATCCAATTAAAAAATGAGCAGATGATCTGAACAGATATTTCTCCAAAGAGGAAATACAGATGGCCAATGGATATATGAAAAGATGTTCAAGGTCACTAATCATCAGAGAAATTCAGATTAAAACCACGATGAGATATCATCTCACACCTGTCAGAATGGCTATCGTCAATAGATCAAAGAACAACAAGTGTTGGCGAGGATGTGGAGAAAGGGGAACCCTCATACACTATTGGTGGGATTGCAAATTGGTACAGCCTGGAAAACAGTCTGGAGGTTTCTCAAAAAATTAAAAGTGGTTACACCTTTTAACCCACCAATCATACTTCTGGGTATCTACCCAAAGAAAACCAAAAAAATAATTCATAAAGATTTATGCACCTCTATGTTTATGGCAGCACAATTTACAATAGCCAAGATATGGAAGCAACCTAAATGCCCATCAACAGACGATTGGATAGGAAGTTATGGTTCATATATATAAAGGAATATTACTCAGCCATTAAAAAAAAATGAAATCCTACCATTTGCAATGACATGGATGTACCTAGAGGTTATTATGCTGAATGAAATAAGTCAGACAGAGAAAAATATATACCACATGATTTCACTTATATGTAGAATCTAAGGAACAAAAAGAATGAACTAATCAAAAACAGACTCACAAATATAAAAGACAGTCTGGCGATAGCCAGAGGGGAGAGGGGTTGGGGGGCTGGGAGAATGGGGTGAAGGGTTAAAGAAGTACAAATTATTAGTTGATAGATGGTCATGGGGATGGGGAGCACGGTATAGGGAATGCAGTTAGCATTAATGTAATGGCTGGGTGGAAAGCCAGAGGAGAGAGAGAGCAATTAGGGGGGTCATTATACATGTCTAGCCAGTGTACTGCAAACTTGAAACTAATAATAAAATTAAATTTTTAAAAATCTACGGTGTGAAGACTATAGCACTGAGATATTACTAATTAAATGGAAAGAGCAAGTAGAGGTGTGATTTTGAACTTATTCAACCTTTTGCTACTGTTCTTTCCCTCTCTAAAAAATAACTACTTTGTACAGAAAATGTGAATGGCATGAAGAAAAAAATTAAAAAGCATAAGTCTTCTGGGAAAAGTCAGTCCTGGGATGCTATCTGCTTTGAAATCAAGGTATTTCCAAGAAATGGAATATTTATGAATACAGAGTGTGGGAGGCAAAGAGCAGTACTACCACTTTGGGAGGATTTAAAATACAGGCCAAATGGAAAATTTAAATCTGTATGAAATTTAAGTGATGAAAAATAGCACCAAACTAACTTGAGATCTTTACTTTAAAAAAATTATTTCCAAGATCTCAAAATCTTATCTTTCAAAGCTTTTGTATCCCAAAGAATCTCAGGAAAAGATGTGCACATTAGAAACACTGCACTGAAACAAAGCCGTTGGAGACACAAGTCACCTTGCATTTCCAGCTACAGCAGCTCTACTAAGACTGCCCCCTGTTCTGTAATATCTGCCAATTAAAGGGATTCAGTACAAACACTGTGAGAGAACAAATATTTTTAAAGAAAATTACATTGTAAAATACCAAGTTTTTTTTTTTCTTTTAGATAGTTATGGTAGCCTGTACTAAAGTCATGAAATTGAGAGTTCTTCGAAATAATTTATGAAGAAAAAGTCTCATAAAACCAGATTCTCTCATCATTTTATATATAAAAAAATTTGAGCTACAAAGTCAGTTGGGGAAATACCCCCATGATATTCCACATAATAGAATTTGAAACCCTGTATATTCCATCTTCAATTAATTTTGGCATGCTTCATTATACTGGCAGTCAACATCAGTCTTTCCCCTATGACTTCTTGTAGTTTGGAATTATTCATGGAAAATGTGCTTAATTATATTCAATTCAGAACTTTGTTGTTCACAGTCTTATATTGTTCTTTAATTGTGCTTTGAATCTTGCCTTCCATCAAGGATGCATGCTACAGAAGAAGTAAACATGTCATGTAATTTATCTCTTTTAAATCAGCTATACCATTTTTAAATAGTACCATGCAAACAGTAGGGGTCAATAAATGCTTGTTAATCATGCCTCTCAAAGCTCCCTAACTATACCACCAATGTTCTCACAGACTCAGAGAGTAAAGTAACAACCAGTCTATAAGTTTCCTGGCCATGTTTCAAATTATTTGTTCCTACAAAATGTTCCCTTTTATTTTCAAAGTCATAACACCTTCAAAGATTGAACTTAGTTGTTAAAATATTGTTACAAAGTCACGCAGAGCAAGGGTTATTATTCTCATGAAAGAGTCTCTTTATGTGTTTGATTCACTCATGAGCCCAGTGTGACAAGTTAAGAGGAGGCCAGGATTTTCTTTTTCCTTTGTTCATTCATTTGACAAATATTAATGGGTATCTTTCCTGTACAAGACATTCTGCTAGGAGCTGTTCTGGATACAACAATGAATCAGCAGAGATCTTGCCCTCAAGTCTTATGATGCTTTGTTGCAAAGAATACTGTCAAAGCCAGGTGGTAAGGCCACTGAGCCTAGAGCCCTGAAATCTGTAATGGACAGATTCCCTACAGCATTACATGCAAATGAATAAGGTAACTGGGACAGCAGATTTCATTTTTCAACTCAGATAAAATGCTCAAGGAGAATCTTTGAATTGGGAAAGGAGTATATCAATTTTCCATTTTATATATTTATTAAAATTATTAACTATTAACATTTATTAAAACACATTTTATAATTTTTCAGTGCTATATTGAGAAAAAATTATCAGGCATGAAGAAAAAGATATAGTGATGATCTATTTCTCATGAGAAGAGGAAGAAGACAGAAATAGAAAAGAACAGAAAAGAAGGGAGAAAGGAGATACAGAGACACCGGGAAAGAATTTTAGGAAGCCTGAAAATGCTTTAATTCAACCCAAATTTATGGATAAAATGCAAATTGGTGAAAGGTTCTGACACTTGTTAAGATAGCAAATAAGCCAAGGAAAAGGCTAAGAAGGTAGCAGTTTGGGATTACATCACCTTGTTCTAGTGTTTGTATTTAATTTAAATCAGTGGTTCTCAAAATGTACTACAAATATGAATAATTTACAGATTTGGTTAAAATTTCATGTTCTTAAGCCTTGTTCTGGCATTTCTAATTTAGTGGGTCTGGGGTCTCAAAAACATCCAGTGGTCCTCAGCTATGAGAAGTAAGGAACTACCGCAGGTGAAAGCTATCATCTTGACACTCAAAGAAAACTGTGTCCTTTACACGCTTTATATCTCAGAACTACAATTGCCATCCTCCACAATGACGGCAAAACCCAAATAGCTGAGACTGTCTTGAGAAGGTGACTGAACTTCCACGAACGTACAGTTTTGTGACACTTCATCTCCTGAGACCAACATCATAGAGACCTTGGACTGATCCTTTTGAATTTGGGTATGGAGAAATGATCATATTCATTTGATCTAATGTGACTTTACTTTAGGGTGACCACACATCTCGGTTTTCCTAGGACAATCTGTTTAGCACTGTTGTCTAATTTTCTTACTTCTATCACTCTCATAGTGCACCAATTAGGGCAATAAATTATATGCTCACCTTATGTATCTATAATAGAAAGGAATAGGTAACTGAAACTATGAAAACCCTAAATTACAGAACGACTCAGTGAGGACTACTAAATTTTGATGCAGCTTAATCAAATATCCTATCATTTTATAACTAATAATTTTGATCTGACATACAGACACAAAATGAGTTAAATTAATGAAATAATTTAGTTTTATATACATGAGGCAGTTGAAACAATTCTTAAGAGAATTAAACATTGTTAACCAAAAAAAGTATGAAAGAGCACCATTTTGCTGTGAAGGCAGATGTGACACATTAACATGCAGAATCATTTTCAGTAGCAGAGAAGAAGGAAAATATCAGAATACATGGAATTATTAGATCTCGTAGAATAAATGTATGTGGCTTTTGTTAGTTTGGGTTCATTTAATCTTTGTGACTATCCTTCTCTTCTTCTGTAATGGGATCACATCTCCTGACAGGGTTGTGAAGATTAAATTATAAAGGTGAAATAAAGTAGCATATATTATAAATGATCTATAATTCTGGTTACAATGTATGACTCTGCCTCAACTTTATGCTCTATTATACCCATTGTTCATTGTTTTTGTCACTATTTTGTCACTATTATACCCATTGTTCATTGTTTTTGTCACTAGACCCTTTAGTGAAGTATGACAATAGTTAAAGTTTCTTTTTAGGTGTCCTGATTTTAGATAAAATATAATTTCAGCAAACAATTATTATATAATAAGGACACTGTGGACATACAGGAGATACAAGAGATTTGTCTCATGGAGCTTATGAACAATAAAAGTTCTATATACTAGAATGTGGGTGATGCAGGCAAAGTACAGAGAAAATTTTTATCCTCAAATACATATATTAGGGAAAGAAATGTGGATCAACAATGCCTGAATTCCAAAGTAGGAAGTTAAAAGTAGAATAAAGAACAAAAATGTAATTCTGAAGAAAATAAAAGCAACACCAACAACAAAAATCCTTCACCATCATAGTTTCTGGCCTTTTCCTTGGCTTTTTGTTTCTTTTTCCTTCTCAGATTCCATCTTCCTTACTCTTTTGCTTATGCAGAGCACTCTATGCCTTTATTTTAATCCTCAAAATTTATCTAAAATTATCAAAAAAAGGTATTGCTAAGAGAACTCTGGTATTAGCTGTTAAGTCATTAGCATTTATACCTGTTACAAATAGAAAACTGCATTAATGAACTGGAATAAACATATGTTAAATATAAAATATAAATATAATTTTTATGCAAAGAAAGCTTTAAGACTATTTCACTTTCACATTATCAAATAGGATTTCTTTCTCTAATGCAGTTAGTATGAAACATGTATTGATATAAGCTGTTTTAAAATTATAAACACCTGAGACCACATAAAACCTTAGAGCTACTCTACTCCATTTATTTATTCACTCATTTCTCCAATGAAAATCCAGATTTATTGAGTCTCAATCATGACTCCACTACCTTTGTGCTAGAGACAAAGTTAGAGGACCCCAAATGGCAGCCCATGGGTATATGTAGCCTCCAGACATGTTCTACGATGGCTACACGATGGTCCTAATACCTAAGAATTGGAAGAGTCACATCAATATCTAAACGTACACTTTTTTTTTTTTTTAAATTGGGAGGATTGACAGCACCAGTTCTAAACTCTTGCTTGAGAACAAATGGATGGATCTGAGTTGCTGCTGTCTCCATTGGGTGGGGTCTTCAGGTTACTATATAGCCCAAATTTATGGATAAAATGCATATATCTAACTGCTAATGATACTCTTCACTCTTCTTTTGCAAGCTTGGCCCACGTCAATTCTAAAACCTAATTATCACTGGTATTCCTTCATTTCTCCTATGCCTCCATTGCCCATATCCGAGTCCAAACTGTCATTATCTGCAGGCTGGATATCTTCAGCAGCCTTCTAACTGGTACCTCTGCTTTCTGTCTTGCCCTGTCACCCACATTTCCTAATCAAATAGCTACTCATAAGACACACTGCACTTCCTACAATAAAATTCTGACCATGCTACAAGGACTCTTGTCTTCCTGAGCTGGGCCTTCTGTTTGATGGTTGGCACTTCTGCAACTCTAGCTATGGGAAATAAGCTTGATATGTGGCATTTTTGAGTATTAAGATAAAAACATTTGTCTCAGATAGACAAGCTGATTAATTTGAGAAAGAAGCTTACTTGCTAATCCAGCACTTCAATAGCACATAGTTCTGTAAGAACTATGCAGGGTAGTTGTCAGTGGACACAGGCATCAGAGCTTGAGTTCAAAAGATCAAAATCAATAGCATTAGAGGGCATTCTTTCCAAAGCATGGTGACGGTATAACTCCCATTGGCTTTAATGGAAGTCATAAAGCTAACATGCCCTGTAACCTTTTTAAAATGGAAGGATTAGCATTCAACTGGAGCTGCCTCATGGTGCGTCTATTGACAGAGCATTATGCATAGAGCTTGAATTGATCAGAGTGAGTTAAATTTCTCCTCTTTCCTCTTGTGTAAACTGAGTACCATATTATCTTCCTACCTATATGATAAGGATTTGGACTTTCAAAGTGATAGCAGGAGGTCAACACTTTCAGTGTATGAGTCATACACCAGTATTAATGCCATTTGAGAGATTTTATTTAGGTCCTCATTGTGTCTGATGGTTCTCCTTCATCAATTAATATAAGAAAAATATAGAAAAGTCCTATTAATTGTGGGGTACTATTATGTACTGGAAAAAAAATATTTCTGGTCAAAATTGAGAGAATACCTTCTACTCTTCTACCCATGAAAATACTCATTTTCTAAAAAGCGTAACTGAATTATTATGTACAGAAGGCTTGCATAAACTTTTTTCTTTGACAAAGTAAAATAAAGAGGGTTAATCAAAATATTCTCAATTGTAAAAAAGTCAAATATCAAATATATACTAGATAAACTGAACTCTTTGGATTCTATTTGCTACTACCTATGTATTCCTCGAATACTACAATAATTTCAAAGTAAATGATCTTTTTTTTAAAGGACTAAACATAAATATGAAAATGCAAAAAATAAATTATAAACATAGATTCCTGAAAATAAATATTTTTAGTAGGTTCTAGGGCAGCTCATTGTCACATAAAATATTTAAAATGACATAAATCATGATTCAAAATAAATTTCCTTTGTAAAAATAAAATTTATTTTCCATCAAGTTGACTGATTTTATAAGAGCACATAAATATGCCTTTGGTTTTAGATGCTTTTATGGGTTGCCGTGAAAAATAGTTGTTTCCACTTGAGAAAGCCACACATGTGGATGGCAGTTAGAACTTAGCCGGATGCTAACCTCTAAATGTTCAATTTATCTGTGGATGTCCATAAGCAGTCACTTATTACATTCCCCTACAAACAACACCCGTGACAACATGATGGTGTGCAGTCACATCACAGCTGCTGGGTGGACTGAAGTGAATATTAACACTCTCTTTTACTCAAGGTAACACAGTTCTCACTCAAACAGTGGCCCAATCTTTCTCCTTTCACATGTATTCCTCATGATAATGAAATCTATTTGAGAGCCCTAGAAACCTTAACTAGATTCGACTTGAGAAGCCATGCTGCCAGACCCTTTAACAGGGGATTTTATTGTTCTGTACTACTTTTGATTTCGACAGAGCCTCTGACACAAACCGAATATGCCTCATATATTCCAGGGACTTGTGTTTTATTTTACCATCCCAAGGATGTCACTTGTCATCATCCTTGGTCACGCAGAGCTGAAAGAAGAGGAGAGGTAGATGCGCTCTGCTATTCACAGCTAGGATCCCTTTCGGCTGTAAAAGAAAGCTACTTGACACATTCTGGACCATTTCTTAGTCATTCAGTGATATTCAAAGAAGAGCAAGGGTCACCTTTTGTAAAATGACATTTCAACTACTCTGTCATTTCTTATTTCTAGCCTTCAGTCAAGAAGTATCCACCATCTTAAGAGATACTAAGTTTTGTAGGGTACTCAGGGTAAAAGTTCATGGCTGTATCTCTGCCTTCATACATAGATTGAAAGTCATTTCAGATGATTTTGAGCTACAGTAACATGCTCTTTTTCAGCAGGCAATTTCTGTGGAGTTTCATAGTAAGGCAAAGAGAAAAGACTAGATGGAACTATAATGTCTTGCTCCAATTAAAAATGTTTTGCTAAAATATACACTAACTTCAAGCTATAAACAGGTAATTTTTTTATAGAGAATCTCCATGTTTCAAAAATCAGTTATTATCTTTCATATGTCAAATTACTTTACCTGATTTGCCCTTGATTTTTCTTACTCTTCATCATCTTTTTTCCTTGTTATTTTTCAATATTATCTGTATTAAGATAAAAATGTAAGATGAAACTTCTAAAACTATAGAAGTTTGATGAGAGGAAAGATAGGAAGTAATAATTAGGTTTTCCAAGAAGAGATCAATGGTCACCAAAAAGCTATTTGTACTCCCTCTGATGACATTTTAGGTTCTTGAAAGAACTACAGTGGGATATTAGGTTGTAAGAGAGAAAACGTATTTGTGAAACTTATTTCCTTTACTGGCCTATGAATTTGAATTTGAATATGAATCAGTCCCCTCAAAGTGATTCTAGAAATATTCAATTCACTTTTTTCTGAACATAGAGGGGGATAAAATCTCTAAGAAAGGAATTTAAGAAGCTATTATATTTAAGAACATATATGCATATATCCATAGGAGGAGTTCATATACAAATAACCATAAAATCTATGAACAGCTCATTAGGAGGCCATGTGCCCATCATGTTTTGTTAAGAACCAATCTGTGAACATGGTCACGTGGGTTAGTCTCTTAACTGCTTTAGGCTTTAGCATCTTGTGTTAAAATTGTGTGTGTGTGTGTGTGTGTGTGTGTGTGTGTGTGTGTAATAAAATATTCACTGCACTTTTCCATTTGGCTCATCCTTACAGGGCCATCCTTGGTGCTCCTCCCCGCAGAAGCAGTATGCTTCTAACCATATTGCTGTCAGGCTTGGCTGTACCCATTTCTTTGGGCAATGAGCTGTGAGTGGAAGTATCATACGCCACATCTAAGCAGAAACTTTATGATAAATCCCTCGGTTCTGCCATTACTCCCTTTTCCTCTGCACCAACAACCATATATCCCGATAATGGAATATTAACTATGCAGAGAAAAGATGCCAACAAATCCCATTTGTTTCACAAGTTTCAAGCCTACTGGTAGTTTGGGCAATTATTAATTCATGAAGTAAGGTAGAGCTGACACTTTTATGAATCATAATAAAGCCAAAGAAGTTTTATGTTCTTGATTCCTTATGAAAAAGAAAGTTGATTATAATTTTTAACATTCAATTATTTAGGGAGGTATAACTAACAAACATAGATGCATTCTAACCAGCAAGCTCCACAACTAGTTTTTCCTGGAAATGTAATAATTAAAGTGATTTCAACTGTAGTTTCTCAGAAGTACTTTTTAAGGAAGAAGTCAGTCTATCTAGGCAATTTTTCATTAAATGATCTTATGCTTTGAATTTTCTCAGAAAAGGTTAGACAGCTTCAAAATTATATGTTTTAAGAAGGGAGAACTAATGACTGTTTGACAGGTTTAAAAAGTCGTACTTGACAGCATGGTTATAGCTGTTTGATAGTAAGACTTAGAAATTCTGCTTTATTGAATGTCAGGCAGCTGAGCTGAAAGATCATCCGAATAACTTCTCTTCTTTAAAACCAGAAATTTTTCATTTAAAAGCATAAGAGTAGTTTTAATCAAATGGTGATCCCTAATATCCCTTATAGCTCTAAAATGCTACGCTTTTATGAGCTCAACCCATTTTTTCAGGGTTAACGATAGCCAGAATTTCTGTTATTTCACTCTTAACTGAAGTTTCAGTATCAAAAGTCCTTTAAAATTCTGGGAGTGGCTCTGAGGTGAAAAATGAAATAATCTTATAATTTCCCTTTCATGTTAACTCATCAACAACATGCATTATTGCTGCTATTCCCAATGCATTTCCACTGCAACAAATGAAACAAGTACAATTTATGTTTTGTATATATGGTGTCAAATGAGTAAAATGAGTGTGTCTGTCTAATTTCCTAACTCAGATTATTACTCATTTAGGTATAGAAAATGGTAATAGGGTTGCCAGATAAAACAGAGAGTGCCTATGCAAATTTGATTTTTAGATAATAAATAGTATTTTAGTGTTGTATGCCCCAAATATTGCATAGTTCCCTTAACATCTTGGTCTGATTAAATAGATTTTTAGTCATTACTAGCTATTAAAAGAGTCTTAATCTAATGTGAAGAAAAATTCTGTTCATTTTTAAACTTATGGTACTAGGAAAGTGTGATGGTTAATTCTATGTGTCATTTTGACTGGGCCTCAGGGTGCCCATATATTTGGTTAAATATTATTTCTGGGTGTCTCTGTGAGAGTGTTTCTGGGTGAGAGTAGCATCTGAATCAGCACAGTGAGTAAATCAGATTGTCCTCTCCAATGTGACTGGGCCTCATCTAATCTGGTAAAGGCCTAAATAGAACAAAAAGGCTGAGTAAAGGAGAATTTGTTCTCTATAACTGACTGTCTTTAAGCTAGAACATGAATCTCAGACTTGGTCTGGAATTTACACCATTGTCTCTCCTGATTTTCAGGCCTTTGGACTCAGATTGAAACCATACCATTGGTGGTTCTCCTGGATTGGAACTTCTCAGTCTCCATGTTTATGTGAGCTCATTCCTTATAATAAATCTCTTTATATGCTCACATTCTATTGGTTCTGTGTCTGTAGAGAACCCCGACTAATACAAATGGGAAGAAGAAAGAAGAAATACCCACTCTTTACGTAATTGACTATAGAAAAGTTACGGTGCCCTCGGTTGGTCTGTTCTACTGATCTCATTTATTGTATATGGACTTGCTGTGGGTGGGTCAAGACCTCGGCATGCACTGCTGTTGGGAGGACTCGGTCTTAAGCATAGGCTGTCTCTTCTGATCCTTGCCACAGCTTGCAGTTGACTGCCACCTGGCGGTCTCACATGGCATTCCCCTGATGTGTAAGCCTTTCTCCCCACCCTGCCAGTCTGCAACTCCTAATCTCATCCACACTGTAGGAGTCAATTCTGGGCAAACATAGCAATATTTTCCTCACATATACTTTGGGTACAAGAAACTCTAGAGCGTCATGTTTGTTGCCCTCTCCCTACCTTTCCAATGTTCCTCCTCAGTACCTGGGCAAGTCATTAAGGCAGAGGATCAGCTGGAAGACTAAGGCATTCATCTTTCCCTTCTGTAGACACTAAAAATGCTTAATTCTGAAGGGGGTCCCATTCACTTTTTTTTCTTTCTCCAAGGAGAACAATTAGCCTCTGGAAGGTCATATGAGAGAATAGCCAATTTTCATGTATATTTAATTCTCCTGAATGGAGAACTTTTCCCACTCCTCTCCCTCTTCTTTCATCTTTTTAACCCCTCGCATCCCTCTTTGCAATCTGTGTCATCAGGCTGCCAAATTAGTTTGGTCTTTCTAGTTGTTGGGAAGCCTGGCAACTATACATTGAGAAATAGGCTTTATATGAAATTGGCCCCAGAGAACTCAAAAACATCGTCATTCTCAAAGTCTTGCTGTAATCTCTGTACTACTTATTATCTTATCTAGGTGTCAATAAGTAGCATATAACATCTCATTGCTAAAAAGAGGCTATATTTTATAGGAATTTGAATTCCATATTAGGGTTTAACTTTGTTTTTACTTTCCCTTCTCTTTTCCCAAAGTGTATATGTTAAAGTGAGTTTAACATTATATTGGGAAAAAAATAATATCAAGAAGTTCTCTGAGATATTTAGAGATACCTGGCGTTTCACCAAACCAGTGTTGATCACTTGCTGAAAGAATTTGGTTGTTCTTTCAGATCCTCAAGTGGGGCTAGGCTGGGGGCCTGGCTACCAAGCAAGAATTTTCTTGCAGTTATCAGAACATCAGGTGGGTCAGAAGTCAGGTCCTATAATGTTATCATAACCAGGAAGAAACAGACAAAGTCTCTGGACAGGGCCAGGTAAGGCGTCTGGAGTCCCAATTTGAAGCAGTAGTGTTGAAGAAGAGTTAAGACTCTTAAGACTGGGGTCAAAATTGGACAGTCCAGGTAAAGTGGAGAAGCATGAAGATGAGAACCTAGGCAAGGAGTCTGAGTGATAATCATGGGGCTTCAGCAGCAAGAAGAAAGATTCATGCAGAATAACAACCAACCTTGTGAAAAGAAGCAACCACGAATTAGTGATTTCTAATTTCGGTTGGATCTTTAGGGAGGCCCCAAAATCATCTTACATAAACTAGATAGTTCTTCTCTTATTCTGCTTTTATTTTGCACTTTTATGTTTGTCTTCAAATTTCCAACGCAACTACTTTTCATCTCTCAGTAGAGGACTCTTTCACTTCACGGAATGCATCAGGAGAAAAGCATCTTAATTTTCTCCCTTAACAACAATGTTAATATCATCGTCTGTCCTTATCTTTTTACCTTCCCTTCTATGATCGGGGAGCAGGCAGTCTTCTTTCCGTTTAAGGTATCCATCCTTTTCTCTTAGTCTCTGTCCTCCCTTCCAACCCCAGTCTTCCCCACTCATTTCTCTCTTGCTCCTCTACAAATAATCTCTCTTGGTTAAAACAAACAAACAAACAAACAAACAAAATCTCATATTTCCCTCTTGCCATACACATCTCTCTTCTCATTTCCCTCTCAACCAAAATTTGGAAAAAGGAGTTTCATTCTCTTATTTCCTTTTGCAGACCTCAACATGCCTAAATTGGGTAGTAAATCTTATTACTCTATTCCTAGGCACATTGATCAACATCCTCTTTTAGACCTAATCCATTACTAATGCTTCAGTTCTTATTCTAACCTTATTCTAACTGAACTTCCTGCAACATTTGCTGACATTCTTTCTTTTTTTCTAATCTTTTCTCTTAAATGTCTGTGGTTAGCGTTTGAATTTCTGTCTGTCATGTTTCATCTTTCTTAGGCTCCTCTCTCTGCCTTTTCCCTAAATGTTGATTTGCTCAGGGCTTTGTTCTTGGTTCAATCCTTATTTCACTCTATTTAGTCTATTTACTAAATAAATCATCGAATAGATTTAATGATTTAAATTCATGACCTTAAATGTGTTTAGTTGAGTGTTGAGTTCTGTATATCTGGCCAAATGTCCAATAGGGACCCATTTCTAACTCAACAAGTCCAAAACTTAACTTATCATGTGTGTTCATCTCTCCTCTCTCACTTGGACCTTAATTTCCTCTGTATAGTCAGTATCTTTGCAATAAATGATTTCATGCCAGGATGGTGTAAGGAAATTTAAATATCCTAACTAATTTAGTCCTTACAATAACCCTGTTCATTATAAACTCTACTTGTGACAAAACATAATAGTATCAGTATTTACCTACTTACTCAAAACAGAAGCCTGGATTTCACCTCAGGATCCCCTCCCACCCTAAAAATTCCCCAAATCCTAGTTGATGTACTTCCATAATATCTCTCAAATTCTCTCATTATCTCCAGTATAATTGGGTACAGCCTTAAGTCGCACATAGCAATAGCTTCTAGAACAACTTTCACAATGTAGTCACAGTAATCTAAAATTCCAATTTGATTATTCACCATAATGTTAAAAATTCTTGAATAGCTTTTAAAATAAAATTCAAATTCCTCAGCTCAGAAAACTCTTCATGAACTTATCTCTTCTTAGTATTCTGGCAATTTTCTCACTTTGAAAGGAAATACTTCTCTCTCTTTCTGCTTCCCTAGATGTCAGTACACTATGAACTTCAGCCCTTTGTTAGGTGATGTAAAGGGAGCTTCTGCCTCCTACTTCCACTGCCACACCCTCCTTTCTGCATCTCAGACAAATTAGTAAGACTGGGGAGATGATCAGTAAAAGTTGACAATTAGGATATATGCAGAGTAGTGCAGCCAGATGACATAAGTCTTGGGGAAAATAAAGCTTTTAGGCAAGAGAATGAAAGCAGATCATGAAGAATAAGAAGAATGCTAGAAATCCTTTAATCTTTCTTCATCCTTTTGGTCTATTGATAGGTGAGGCACCAAAAACAGCTCATTATCTTCTTTGGATGGCTGAATAGAAAACATTGGCATTAGAGTAAAGCTAAATTATAATTAAGCTTTACTCTAAAGTAGAATTGTTCTGGGAAGAGACCAAGATTTAGAAGAGCTTATTTACAATGGAAGTGAAGGTCCAGAAAGCACAGGGAATAAGATGTGGGGAGGATGTTAGCAGAGGGAAGAATATGATGGTTTGCTCATAGAATATAGGAAAGTAGAGATCTTTATTCAGTTAGACTCTGTTGGAGGAATAGCTAGCCTAAAGTTTAATTGTTATTTAGTAATTTGTAGTTATTACTACTTGCTCAGCACTTGTCCAAGCACCTTACATGAAATATTTTGTTTTCATTTTACAAGTAAGAAAACTAAAGCAAAGGAACATGCCTAAAATTACGCAGCTACAAAGTGGCAACTTCGGGTGCAAACTTTAACACCACATGATAAGAGAACTGCATCATGAGGTAAGCATCTTGCTAGTATAGTTTGGACCCAAGTACTGGTGAATAAATATTTTCTTTGCCTCTGGAACTTAACTCTGGGTGAAAAGAGAAGGTGAATTAAATGTCTTTAAAATTCTACAAAGAGAGGTTTCCAAAGCTTTATAGCTCAGGTAAACTTTAGCTCTCCTCATAGTCAATTTATGCCCTTTTGAGAGTTAAGTGTTAGGAACCAAAATAATTATGCAAAAGATTATGCAAAATGACTCTATTATGGTTTAAATAATTACTTGTATATTTCCAGGGTTAAGAGGTTCCTCGATTCCTGCATTTCACAGGCACTATTCATATATTAATGTAAACCTTCGCTGAAACTTTTTCTTTCAGGTAACAGATACCAGTGAAGAAAATATTATGTATATTAGAAGATGATCATATAAAAACAACTATCTAAAATTCTGAAAACTGACCAATACCAAAATTATTTTCGTTTTGTTTTGGCCTCAAAACTAATGAATATAACCTCTATCAGACTCCAAATTTAGCCCAAACTCTCTAGTCAAGGATATTTTCATCAGAGTGCCTTCTTCACCCTCATCAAAGTTAAGCAGGAATAGTCTTGACTCTTTGGGGTCTAATTTCCATTCAAGGAAGGCTGATATAGTGAAAAGTATATGGATTTTTCATTGATCAAGACCTAACTTTATCTTTATTCTTTATTAACTATATGACCTTAGGAAATTTACTGAAATTTGAAGCTATAACCATCTCTTAAGTGGTTAGAATTTTACCTGAGACCATATCCTTGCTCATTTCTTTATCTTTCCCTCTCCTGCTTCACGTTCTTTGCGACAGGTTTTTCTTGAAGTGTACTCCCACAGTAAATACACACATCAAATTCCTGTCCCAGATTCTACTTTCAAGGAATGACCTAAGACACTTGCTGCACTCCCACTCATTTGTTGGAGTTGGTGATGGCGGTGATGGGGACTTTCGTTTATTGGTTTGGTTTGGTTTGGTTTGGTTTGGTTTTCAGCTAAGAATTTCCTTTTCTGTGAACACCTGGCTGATTCCCTGCCCTTGACCAGTGCTCTTTTTACAGATTTCTGATGTACTTGAAATATACTGAATATTGTAACAACTACGTATTTTCATTGTGATTCCGATTCCATGCACGTTTCTCCTCTAGACTGTATGGTCCAAGAAGACACTGTAATTATTTTTCCTTTTTTTAGCCTCAGAGCTTGGCAGAGTTCCTTATTCACAGAATATGCCTCTCTGAATCTTGAAGACCTTAGCCATCTTTGTTATTTACTTCTCTTGAGCTAACGAAAGTTTTTCCTTTCTTTCTCAAACTTCCTATAAAGCCACTGACTGAAGTCCTGTTATGAAAAACCCATGCCGATGCTTGCTTCATGCCTTTGAGAATCATCCAAGACTTGAGTTTCCCCTCTGACTTAATTACTCACTCTCTCCCATTCCCTGAAAATACTATCATGCTTGTCATAGGTATGAGGCACTCTGGAGTAGGGATGGGGGGCTAAAAACCACTGGTCCTTAGAACAAGGCATAGGGATGACAGGAACCTGCTCCCAAGTTCTCATTTCCCACATGTCCTGTCCCTGAGATCCCCGTGTATCTCCTGACAGAGTCAGTTCTGAAACGAAGGTATATAGTGTCAACATTTCATATATTTCTTTTAAGAAATGAGAGCACAGGATTGTGCAGGCTTTAGCAGTCTATATAAATGCATTGCAAAATTCCTAATTCAGTTTACATGCCATTCTTCTAAAGTGCAAGTTCCTGGCAATTCTAGTTCATTGGAACATAGTCCTGCCACTGGATATGATGCAAAACCTCTGAGCACAGAAGCAACTGTCACAAAATGTCAGCACTAAAATAGGGCCTTAGGTCCACAGGAAAGGAACTGACTGCTACAATTTAGCACATAATTATTTACTAGTTTGCTGTCCGGGTTTCCTAATTCACAGCCAACAGTTCAGGGCAGCAGCAAAATATAAAGAAATGAACATGAGATTTTTATACCAGGGGGAACACAGGTGAGAAATGACAACTGAGAATCTGGTGAGTAGTGCAGAGAGGACCAGAAATATGAGTATTTTACTGCATATTAGGAAATATTTTAAGAATTAATACAGTTTCTGCAATCAAAGGTGTAATTTCTCCCACAGATTTTAATGTTTTGAAGTTGACATACATGCATCTTGTCAACGAATATATTTAATATTTACTTTATTTCCCCTAGATGACTTGTTTTTGCAGCAATGAGACTTCATAATAGAAGTCTTACAATGGAGAAAATGTGATATTAATAGAGACCCTAAATTTTTAAGAAAAGTTTAAATTGTATTCAAAGGTTTTACTTACAAAGATCTTATAATATTTAATAAATATTATAAAATCGCTCACAGAGGAAAAGAGGTTAAATAAGTAGTATTGAAGATTATTGAAATTACAGTTCAGTTATCTAGAAAATTCACTTATTGAATTCCCCAGCAGTAGCAGAAAAATGAGGATATTTTCATTAGAATGGCTTCTTCATCTTCATCAAAGTTGAGCAAGAAAAAGTCTTTACTCTTTAGGGTCTATGCTAAAAAAAAATACTTAATGTTTCAGCATTTGTTATCCTTTAACAAGTGAAAAGAAAACAGTCTGCAAAACAACCTACATTTTGTTGAAGCATTTTTGCATAGACAACTTCTGTTCCTTCATATTGATTTATAAAAGATTAACATGTTATATTTAACTACATAAATATATATTTCTGAGTCATAAGTTTATCTTTTGCTTTCTGCTTTTATATGATTATATACTAGAGAGATGTATCTATTCCACATACAGATGAATAAAGCACACAGCATTATTATAAGACATTAAAAAATATAATAGATTAATTCCCATAATGAGAAAATACCCAAAATAGGTCACTGAAGTAGATTCCCCCAATTGTGAACCATACTTTTTTTATTATGTCAAGATAGAAAATATTTTCCAGAGGTTGCACAAACAGACTAAACCACAAAAATAACATTATTTCAGATAAATGATCAATCTCTCTATGGTCCCTGAGGCTTATTTTGAAGGAGCTTTCAGCTGGGTATACACTAGAAAGTCTGTGATGCTTGTAATAGAATCAAGAGCTCCATTACAATCCCAAATTGGTAGCACCTCTGAGCATCTCTGGGCTCACTTTCTTAAGAAAAAATATGGGCTCGAAGTCCCAAATAACTTACCGTAGCTTGCCCAATTATTAGTATACAAAATTGAGAGTGAATTTCATTTATGCAGCTGACCCATCCTACCATTTCATTTTAGAACCTGATATATCATCAAAGTGGTGGCAAAAATTCAAAGATAGTGCATCGAAAGAAAACATATGTTCAGTGAATAAGTGTATGGTGATTACTATAACAATAATTAAATAGGCCTCAGCTTTTTAAGTGTTTACAGTCAATTTTTCTAAGTTGTTGGCCATAACTATTTTTAAAATAAAATATTTTTTTAAATTATGAGAGTCTTGGTAAAAAATCTTTGCAAATTCCTGGAAGCAGATCAGTGTGATCAGTGAAGAAAACTAAATTACAGGAAATTCATACTTACAGCTTTAGTATATATAATTTTAATGGAAATAATTTTTAATTATCTCTTCATGTTGCTATGTTAGATACTACACGACTCATTGGTAATTAAACAAACATGATCCCTGGCTGCTATAAAATTTTTACCGTTGAGAAATCACTGAGACTTAAATGACATGTAGTCAAGTTGATAGTGCAATGGAACCTACATAATTTACTTGGGCCATGTATAAGCAAAGGGATATGTTCATTTAGTGATTTCTTGCAAGAAAAAGAGTCTTTCAGAGACAGTGCTATTATGAAGATTGGGCGCTTGCTATAAAAAAAAATATATTTTTTAAAGTCCTACTAGTTATGCTTTGTTAGGTTCCAATATGTTTACATTTTTTATAAAAGAAAAGTCGATTGGAGATGTGAGCAGAAGAGTTTTCTTTCCCATTTCTGTTTTCTACAAGGGGAGATGTTTTGTAAACCAATTCAGCCCATTTTCCCACCCCCTAACCTTACAATGGAGGTGGAGTGAGTTGCCAGATGGGAGGTTGAGAAGAGGACCAGGGTACCTGAATCTCATCTTCTGCCCCACTCTTCTCTTTAGGGTCTACCTGCAGAGAGCAGATGTTCTGACTGGCCTCAACCACTCAGTGAACCTAGGTTTGGTGGCCTGGCCTGGGCTTGAGGCCTGCTCTCATTGGCCACAGCCTGTGACTTCAGTAACTTGTCCAGTGATGAATATTGCATTCTCTGGTAGCCACTTTTTTGTTGTTGTTGTTCCCTTTTATGGTGATGATGATGATGATGATGATGATGATGATGATGATAGTGGCAAAATTTAGATATATATGTACATAGATAAAAATCTGCCCTTTTTGAGTTACAATTCTGTGAGTTTTGACAGGTGTATGCTGTAGTCAAGTCAGTAGATAGAAGAATTCCATCATCCCCCACCCCAAATTCACCTATGCCCCTTTGTTGTCAAATCCTTCTCTCACACTAGCTGTGGAAACCACAGATCTTTCTGCCTCTGCAGTTGTGCTTTTTCCAGAATGTCATGCAAATGGAATCGAATCAATAAAATAGTACCCTTTATAGAGTGGCTTCTTTCACTCCACAAAATACATTTGAGAGTCATCCATGTTGTTGCATGTATCAGTAGTTTGTCCCATTTTATTGCTGAGCAGTATTCCATTGTATGGCAGTATCACAGTTTATCCATTCACCAATGAAAGAAAATATGTTTTTTTCAGTTTTTGTTAATTACGAATAAAACTGCTATAAATGTTTACATACATATTTTTGTGTGAGCATCAGTTTTTATTTTACTGAGGTAAACATCTAGGAGTGGAATTGCTGGGTCATATGGTAACTGTATATTGAACTTTATTAGAAATTGCCAAACTGTGTTCCAGAGTAGCTGTACTAATTTGCATCCTGACCAGCAATGTGTGAGAGTTCCATTCACTTTGTATACTTGCCAGTACTTAATATTATTGGCTTTTTTCCTTATTTTAAACATTTTAGCCATTTTAATAAGTATGTAGTGATAGCTCACCATGCTATTAAATTGTGTTTTCCTAATGATTTATAATTTTGGACATCTTTCATATGCTAACTTGCCACATGTATATCTTCTTTGATCAAGCTTCTGATCATTTTTTTTTAACTTGATATTTGTTTTATTTTTAATTTTAAGAATTCTTGACATAGCCTGGCTATAAGTCCTTTATAAAACATATAATTTGCAAATATTTCTCTTCTTATTTACCCATGTGATTTTTTTTGTTTGTTTTTTGCTTTTGTTTTTTGTTGTTTTTTTGTTTGTTTGTTTGTTTGGATTGGGCTTTTGGTGTCATAGCTGAGAAATTTTTGTATAACCAAAGGTCACAAAACTTTTCACCTATATTTTCTTCTAGCAGTTTTATAATTTAGGTTTTACATTAAGGTCTATGATCCATTTTTACTTAATTTTTTATATGCTTCGAGGAACAGATCTTCTTTGATTCAGTACTCAACTCAATAAATACTAGTTTCTTAGAGGTTATTTGCAATGTACAAATATTTGCAACCCCATCAATGAACATTTCATTGTCACGATAAAAATTTATTGGTATATCTTACACTTTACATGAATCTCTTACCCATGTATGATTTTATGAAATCATATATTGTTCATTTGGAAAATATTTGCTCACTAAGCCATGTTGATTTTCCAAATGGTGACATACTTCATTAAAAATATAAAAAAAAAGTCACGTATTTTAATATTACTAAGAATCTCATCAAAAATATCTTTATGTATTTCCAAGCTGTTAAGTTTACTGTGGTTGATATGTTTCAAAAAATTCTAATTTTTGCTTGAAAGTTCAAATGTTATCATTAGTGTCAAATTTAAGGTGCATTTGTTCTTTTTCACAAAAATGTCTGCCAAATATCTGTTTGTAAAAACGTTTTATCTGTCAGTTGTTCTTTAAAGTAGATACTATATTCTGTGAAAAAACTGACTAGTTCAATTTGCAGCTTAATCAAACAGATGCTTTTCCTTCCAGACAACCATGCAATAGAAGTATTTTATGTATACTTCAGTATGCAATAGAAGTATTTTATGTATACTTCCCATTTCATCACATAGACTATTAAAAAGCTGTGTAATCAGGGGTTAAAATATAATAAAATCAGTAATTTTTAAAAATAATTTGTAATGCTTGTTCAAGGATGCTGCTAAGTGAAATTGGCTTTCTTTTTCTCTTCTGAGAGTGCATATTGGTAAAGAACACAATTTCTGTTGGTACAGTTTAATGCTACTGTCTGTTTGGGTTAAGGTGCCTTCAATATGATTTACCATTGCTTTTGTGCCAATTGATGCACATGTCAACACTGTGAAGAAGGTATATAATGACAGCATTATAAAGAAAATACTTTTTTACCTCATGTGTCCCCTATGAGAGTCTCAGGGACTCCCAGGGGTTCATGGACCACACTTTGAGAACCATTGGCCTAGGCTATCGAAAATGCAAGATTAAGAGAGAAGCAGCACCCACTTTAGAAACATCAATTAAAGCTTCATTTCAGACTTCCACTAAAACAAACATAGATGAAGAATCTTCCTCAGAAGGCAATTTTCACAAGCATAAGCAATTCTCTAGCAGGAGGCATGGGAAGCAGACTAGGTAGAAGAAGACTGAAAATGCCTGCTCCTAAGAGGTAGCAGAGCTATGTCACTAGACAGAGCACACACTCAATGCAGAAACAGGGTGCCAGAAAGTTATGGCTCAGAGGGGAAATGGAAAGTCAGGAGGTTTCAGAAGGCAAGACAAACACCTTCGAAACAGCCTGAGTGCTAAGGCTCCCACCATTCCTGGTTTCTAAACATTGTACCAAGGCGGCAATTTTGCAAATGCCACTTTAAGAGAGAAGACACTGCATGGCTGGATTAATTTTTTCATCCAAGGTATGATGAGTGTACACATCTGAAATAACGAAATAATGAAAAGGGGATGGAATTTTCATATATATTATATTATAGATATATATCTAGAATATATATATATATAGATAGATATATCTATAAGATATCTATATATATGCTAGAAGAGTTGGGTTTAGGCCTTCCCAGTACTGCAGAGGTCTCTCAGTCATGGAGGTGGAGGCCAGGAAAAATTCAGTGCTGCCATCTTCTCTAAGGTTTAGGAGTCTAGTTTTAAACAATAGGCTTACAAAAAGAAGTAGTTTGCTTTCATTCTTTTCAGAAAAACAACTTTGCAGTTTCATTCGAGATAAGTTAAGTATGTAAATATTTTAGCATTTATATCTTGTGCTTTAATATAGAACTATGGCAGATTTTTATTCACTGATATTGAGATATTCCAAAACTGTGGTGTTCACAGAAGAAATCCTAATTTTTCTGCCCTGAGAGACACCCTGAATAAATTTGTAACTCAGTGTGTCTTACAATGGTAACAGGTTGAAGTGTAGTAAAAACTAGCCTTAATTCACCCTTTATTATGTGGACTAAAAATTAAATAAATAAGTAACTTCAATAACCTCATGAGATGTATTGATTTTGTATATGAGAAAACTTAGAGAGGTTAAGTAGCCCAAGATGGAACTTGCCATTGGAGTCTGGAGCTAAACCTAGGTCTGTCACTCTAAAGCCCATAAATTTTCCATTTTCACCAGTATTTTTCAATTTATTTTTTTAGCAGAAATTTAAAGAAATAATAAAACTTTAAGCAGAACACTAAAATGTTAAAGTTCCTCGTATGGCATCAGCATCCATAAAATTCTAATCAAATATTTGAAGAAACTCAAAAGCACTTCCAAAGGGCTCTCCAGATAGAAAACAGCTGCCCTGCAGCTGCCTACACTACGAGTCTCTAGTTCAACATCTGCTACTTGCTGTTTTTGCTTCTCTCTCTCTCTCTCTTTTTTCTTAAATTGCCCCCAGTGCTTAAGATTGTTCATGCCAATGCATGGAGCTTTTCCAATTTACAACCAAGCTGAAGGAACTGCTTCTGGTTATATCCACCTTTTATAGCTCTAACTTGCACATGAGTGGAAAGCCTCTGTTAGCAGAGCAAATAAGCCTCTACCCCTTTGTTATCCAAACTGGAATACACAAGTGGCTTTCCACCTAGCTTAGCTCTGAATAAAATTAGGTGCACTGTCAGAAGGATTCAAGTGGAGAATTTTCCCTAGAAAGAGAATTTAACATGAGTGCAACACTTTCTCTATATCACATACTGTGCTATACGTCATTCATACATTTAGTATATATTATACTATGCTGGGTGCTCTACATATTATGCCAAGACACTGGGCTGAGAGGAGGATCACGCTGGGTTGTTCTGCCTTAAAACGACCCTTAAATTTTTTTTGATGTGAAGCTATAAAAAGATTTTAAAAAAGAAAAAAAATATATGAGCAGGTTTGCATTTTAGAGGTATCATCTTGTCAAGAACTTAAAATAATTATTAGATGGAGACAGGGCTAGTAGCAAGAAGACCATTTCTAGAGCCCAGAAAAAGAGGGTCCACAACAGTTCCACAAGAAGGTAGGAGGGAAATGAATAGTGAGAAAGAGGAGAGGGGGAAGCAACAGCTCTCAGCACATGGAAGAAATAATTAGATAAGACTTCCTGGTCTTTTAGTTCTTTGTTCTGTCAGCTCCAATAGGAAATATTGAAGGAACATGTGCTGGGGCCAGAACATTCCCAACAACAGAAATGATACACAGTGTATTGTCCCACATTTTTGTGTCTAAGAGGTTAAACAGATATGCTTTCTATTCATAGTCCAAAAAGAGCTATTTGCAGAAATGAGTATTAAATCTTAAATATTTTATAGAATTAATTGATTAAATTAGGTAATTGAAGCTCATAAAATACCTTGATATAAATTAGGTAATTGAAGCTCATAAAATACCTTGATATTTGATCTAACCTCATTGGGATAAACCTTATATAATCATGATAAATTATGAATTCCTTTAACATAATTAGGTTACAGTTGGTAGGGCCTTATAGACATTTTTAGTGCATCGATTCATAAGTTTATCTTTTTATGTGTGCCATTTTTGTCATTTTGGGTATTTAAACTGTCTTCATGAAAGAAATTGACCTTAGGTGATCTTTGAAAATAAGAAATAATTTACCAGTAAGATCCAATGTTTTCTATTTCTTAAATCATTTTTTAAATTTCTTATTTAATTGTTGCTCACTCTACTTCCTCTTGTATTAACTTAGTTAATTTATACTTCATAAAATTATATCTCTTCATGTTAAAAATACCTAGTTCTTCAAGTCTTAAATTTGTCTTTGATAAAACTATTGCTAGCATTTTTCATTTTTATTGAAATACAATTTTCTATGATTGTAGCATTCTAAAGCAATTTTTACTAATTATAACTCCTGTAAAGAATGATTGGATTAAATACAAAATATTTTTTACTCCTTGATAAGGAACTTTAAATTGCTTGTATTTATTGTAAAAATGTGAAACTCAATCTGACTTTCCCATTTTTGTTTTATGCTTTAAATAATGTTAAATATTTAGATGTTTATATAATGTTACTTCTTATTTGTTCTGTATTGATTTGGAAAATAGTCTTAAAAATTACTAGCTGTTAACTTATGTTAATCATTGTCATTAAATCAATATTCATTTAATTCCAAAATTTGAAAAAAAAATCACTTAAGCATTCCATTTATGGAAGATGAAAATTTTAACTATTTTGCCTTCCCTATTCTAATTCCCCTATTCTGGCCTCCATTTATTTTAGGATCTGAAATCCTATTTAAAAATTAAATTTCACTTTCTAGGTTTCATTGACTACTTTTTTTTTTCACATTCAGAGCAATTGTTTAGGCTTTCTGAGATCAAGAGTTGCCTTCCTTATCTGAAATCTGATTTGAAGACGCCTCATCCCAGTGGGAAGGATGGAAGAGTGTGTGAAAGGCTTGCCTGGTCAGTGCAGTCCTAGGCTGGCAGAAGCCAGGATTCCCATTAGCAGTGTAGGAGTCCCTTTGAATCAGTGGCCTTGGAGCAGGGTAGGAAGGCAATCTAGAAAAGGCAAGCTGAGTGAGCTGTCAAAATAAGGAGGTCTAAATGCACATCCAGAGAGGCAGAAAGTTCAGGCCACAAGGGTAAATAAGGAGGAGAACCTACTGGGTAAATACCTCAGCTAGGAATACCTCTTTCTGGCACATGCTTGGGGAAGGAATGACTGACTGTCACTCAAGACTGTGGAATGGGGCAGAGAAACAGAGTTATATTTTAGAATCCATTTCTTCCACACAGCCACATTAGTGAGTCTTGTCTTTGATTCATTTCTTGATCATCTCTTAGAAAAATTTCTCTGGACATTCTTCACTTCAAACTGCTCTCTTCCTACCCCTGCTACTCTCATCCTCTGGAGATGACAAATGAGTCGTTACTTCTCTGTACTTTCTCCGTATTTTGTGTTATATATTCTTTTACTGCAGTTACCAAGTGGAATTTAGTAATTGTTTACTTTTCTGTCACTCCTGCCAGACTGTGGGTTTGCCAGGGTCGGGGTCATCTATTCGCCATTGTATCCAGTGGCTGGCACAAAGCAGGTCCTCAACAAATGATGCCATATTGAAAATCACTGTGCATTACTGAGAGAGAGCATGCAGAGAGAAGATAGGAGAAAATACTTGTACATTGAAAGAGGAACAGCCATCAGAGATAGAGCAAAGAGTCCTGAAAGTAATAGAAGCACCAGCATAGTACAAGAATCAAGAGATGAAAAGAGTTTGAGCTGAAAACCCAGAGTGAAATAATGAATAGGAAGATGAGGACTAGGAAAATTTCACAGGACTTGGTAATAGGGGTGGACATGGATCACTTTCAAAGCAGCAGATCAAAGAGAGTCATAGAGACAGAAACCAAATTGCAAGGGCAGTGCGAGTGGAAGAAGAAGAGAGAAACAAGAAGTTGATAAATTATCTTTGAGACATAGATAGGTGAGAAGGGAAATTCCAAATCAAATTGTGGTGGTTATGAAGTTGAGAAATATTTTGTTCTACATTAAGAATACATGCGTATGTTTACAGGCAAAAGAAAAGGAGGCAATGGAGAGAGAATGGAACATCAAAAATGGATAGTAGATAAAAAGTGGTAGAACTGGAAAGGAGGAGATAAGATTAAACAAATGTGAGGAGAGGGAGAACAGAATGTGAAAGGAAGATACATTATATTCTGATAGGGAAGAAGGAAAGAGTTTTTTAAAAGTCAAAATAAAGATAAATAGGGAAGTAGAAACTTTCTCCTAGTCTTTAGGTAGAAAGAAATCTGTGAGACCTGAAATCACATGGCATCTACCTCAGTAAGTTAGGGGTGAGGCCATCTCCTAAAATGGCATTGTTGAGGTAGAACTAGAGGGCCGAGGAATAGAGTTTAGAACAGCGAGGAGGGAGGATTATAAGAAATCAATGAGAAAAGAAGTATAAGGTAAAAAGCAGCAATGAGGACCAAGGTACAAGTAGGTAGTATGAATTATTTGTGGTCTCAGACATGGTTTATTAAAATTCTCCAACACTCTTTGTCGTTCTGAGCAATACAGTGTGAACTGACATGGATGATCAAATTACTGTGAGATTCTAGACTGCATATGAGAACAGTACTGATGGGACGAAGCTGGATTCCAGACTTGACAGAGACGAAATTAAGGCCAAAATGGAAAACTGCATAAATGTTAGGTAATGGAAGAAGGAACAAATTAAGATCATGTGGTCAGAAACACTGAGTGCTGGGTATTTATTCACCCTTTTAAAAATATTTAAATATATGTGGGTTTATTTTAATATGGACTTGTCAGGCAGTTCCTCCTTTTTTGCCACAATATGTTTTTGGACGTTATGTTAGAAAACAAAAGCTCAACAAAGATTTTTTTTCCTTCTTCTTTTTTTTTCTTTTTCCTTAGTAAATAGCCTATGGAATCTCTCTTTCACCACTAGATAAACACCCTGCATTTGTAATGGGCTATATAGATTGATTTCATGGTGGCCATCTAGAAATGATGGAACGGATATGTATTGACGAGGATAAATTTGGTATAAATTCAGCATATTATTGTATAGAATAACTAAACTTAGATTTTGGAAAGTGAACTTGTCTAACTTAATCCTAGGAAAGTTATTTAACCTCTATGAGAATCAGTTTTTTCACCTGTAAGTGGAAATAATATTAGTTATTCTGAACAGCTGTTGTAAGAATTGGAAAAGAAAATGTATGTAAAATGTTTAGCATGGCTCCTGGAACTAAGTACATGTTCTCTGTAACTTGCCCATGATTAATTTTGTATTTATTATAGAATTCATTCCTTCATCTGTTAAATACTTTTTAAAGGCCTACTATGTGTCAATCACTATTCTAAATACTCAATAAACGATGATGTGGGAGATTGAATTATTGGCCCCAATTCTTTACCACACCCTGTATCCATACCTTTTGCTATGTGTTTTTCCATTCTTCTACTAAAGGCAAAGGGAACTTCCCCACACTGAGACTTTGGGGTCAGCCAAGTGATCTGCTTTTGCTAGCAGGATGTGGGATGAAGTCTCAGTGAGCCAGTTCCAAGCCTAGGCCTCAAGAAGCATTATGTATTTTTACTTGCTCCCTTCCGCTTTTAACCTGGCCATGAGAAGAGCATCCCCTGAGCTGCAGAATGCACATCTATGAAGCTGACCAGACAGAGCCCCACCTGCAGCAAATAGTTAAGCTCAACTAGCCACACAGTGTGAAGCAGATGTACTTAGTCAAACACAGTCTAGATCAGGGGAAGGCAAACTATGGCCAAGGGTCAAAACCAGCCTATGGCTTGTTTTTGAATGACTCAAAACCTAAGAATGGTTAGTGCATTTTTAAAGAATTCTTTTTAAAAGTCTGTGTGATAGAGACTATAAGTGGCTTGCAAAGTCTAGCATATTTACTATCTGACCTCTAAAAATAAAAAGTTTGCTGACCCTTGGTCTAGGTCACCAACACTCAGCCAACTACCAGACCATGAGTGATCTCCACTAAGATCAGCAGAGCTGCCCCTGCCAACTGCTAGTCGAGTAAATGTAAATGCTTGTAATGTTTTTGCAGCGTTATTGTGACAAAAACTGTGATAAAAATGAAAACATACATGGTCCCTATCCTCATGAAGCTCACATTTTTGTTAGGGAGACAGAGAGCTATTAAATAATGACAAGAACAAATACACATAATAATATAAATGTTATGAACAGAAATATTGGAGATTGGAGGTTTGAAAATGGGAAGAGGGTATTTGTAAAAGTCACTGAAGCAAATGGAGAGTGAAATAAATAGAAATGCATAGTAGTATTGCTGAATAGCATCGAAGGCCCAACTAATCGGTAATCATGAAATTAGGAAGACATCCATCTATCCTGTGTCTCTTTGTCCAGCTATTTGTTGGGAGGAGGTAAGTGGTCTAAAGCACTGATGCCTTCTAGGATTGGGATTTACAACCAGGGTGTGATAACAGAGCCAGAAAGTACAGGAACTTGGTGTATTGTAAAGAGTTATTGAAATGAAAATGGAATCCAAGCCCCAAGAAGAGGGCTGGTAGATTGGGAAAATGTTAAGAGGTCATGGCTTGAAAGTACTAAAGAATTTAAAGAACAGGTTGCATGAGTAGCTTTATAATGAAGCCAAAAGAGTAAGAGTTTATAGTCAGTACACATGTTTGCATTGATGGTTATGGAACATAAGTTTTACAAACATACTTAGTTATTAAAATTCTCTTTTCCCTCTCTCTCTCTCCCCCACTTTCTACCTTCCTCCCTCTCTCCTTTCTTCATTCCTTCCTCTCTCTTTTTTTCTTCCTTTCTTTCTGAATATTACAGGACAATATTTCTTGGAAAAATTTTGTTTGCATGTAAAATACTTAATTATGACTTTTTACAAATATTCAATTATGCTTCCCTAAGAGCTTGCCCTAGTTTAATTCTTGGAGATTTAAAATAGATATTAGTATATTAATGTTAGGAAGTCGCACAGTAAAGTCTTGTAAAACTTTGTTTAACTCAGCATTTCTCAGACTTTTTTGCCTACCAAATCATTTATTACTTAATGCCTATTAAATATCCTGCCGAGGAAAACATTTTAGTAAACAATGGTGTCAGCTAATCAATTGAATTAATGTATCTGAGAAAATAGTATGTTAACAGGAGGGACAGAGGATTCACAAAGTTAAAAAGAGTAGCCTCAGAGCAGTTCACTCACTGAGTGATGCATGGGACATTTTCTGAGCCCCTGCTACATAACAGTCACTGGAGGACAAAAGGCATACAACATTGCTTCCACTCACAACTCAAGTGGAGAGACAGAGACACAAACTAACAAAATGAAGAACTGCCACAGGGAATGTGAATACTAATAAAGGCCTATGCTGACTTCTCTTCAGGAAGACGATCTGCATCTCTACAAGACTTGGTGGTTGGGCATGGTAGGGCTAAGTGAAGGATAAGAAAATGCCTCATTGTGGTAAAACTTCAATTGACTACCACATCTGTAATTTATTTTAGAATACTTGAACACAGACAGGGTAATACTAATTGCTAGTTGATTTAAATTTTAATTCTGGGGGCAATCAAGATTGGTGAGCATCCTCACTCCAGCAGTGGCTAATACTTTATTGGAAAGGCTATACTCCAGAGGTGCTACTACCATTCTTTTATTATCCAGATCTTGATGAAGACCCAGAGCCTACTGCTTAGCACAGCGAGTATGTTTTTATTGTACATTTGAGTGGTTTTTATTCATCATGAGGAATGTGAGAAAAGGTTCTCATTGGTAAAATTAATTGCATTCAAGAATAGCTAAAACATGTTGTAGACATTCTCCATCCTTTTGTGAATAAGATCTGTGAATACCCTTTGGAATCAAGCTTCCAACATCTTCCCATAGAAATCCTGTATCTAGCCATTGCTAGAGATATTTCCTGTCTCACTCACCTCAGGCTTCTTTATCCATTACCCAAACCCACCAAAAAGAAACCTATGCAAGGCCAAATCATGTGGAGGGGGGTCAGTGCCTAACAAATTCTGTAAAGATATAGACATGAAACAGCATTATAAATGCAAGGAATACAAAGTGGTTTCACACAGAATGAAGGGGGAAATCAATCCAAAGAGAGAGATTAAGTTTCTAGCATTATCCAGGGAAAATTGGATCTTAATCACATACTGAGATAAATATCTTCTTAGAATGGCAATAGACACATCAGATTACAGTAGCCTAATAAAACATCCATTTAGACAATCCCACTGATTTCCTTTGCTTTGATTATATGTTGGTTTCTATATAGATTGTATTAAGGTGAACAAATGTACTAACCAGTTAATACAATTATTCAAGTCTTTTTGGAAATCACATTACTCAGCGGAATGTAATGCATTGGCATTCTCATTTACGTTCAATCTCTTATGGGAGGTTAATATCAAACATTCATTTAGTCTGGTCAGTTCTACCTGCACTCAAAGAATTAAGTTTCTGTACATGTGAAGTAGAGGTCAGAACCTTGGTTATGGTCCCTCCATTGCCCTGTGAGACTCTCCCTGAGTTCACTGACACCCGCTCCCCTCCGCAACCCCAATCCCAGACAAATCTCTTGCTCCAATGGCAAGAGTTAGAAAAATGGGAAATGTAGAAGCTTTTATAGAGAATGGTGAGGTCGGGGTTGGCAAAATGTGAGAAGTTTGTATAATCTGCTAAGCAATGAAAGTCAGTCTGAGAAAATCGGGGTGGGAGGAAGCAGTAAGTGAGGTGAAAATATTTGAGTCCTATTTACTTCACATATAGTTAAAGTGGAGAACCAGTCTCTAAGAAGACTCTTGTCTTGCTGTTTTGCAACTATTTGGGTAATTAGAAACACACCAACCTCACTTTCATTCTTAAAAGGGTAAGAAGAGGATATGAACCAGAGAGAATACAATCCAAGAAGAGGTTCAGACCGGGGAAGTACTATGACTGTAGCAGTGGAAATCTAATTGCAAATGTATTCTAAAAATAGAAAGATTACCTTGGAATAAAATATTTCAAGGTACGTGATTAGTGCGACTAATATTAATGCTGACAAATTATCCAGGGGTTCAGATCTTTTTGGAAATCTCTGTAGAGTCCAGTGCAGAGGTTTCAAAGTGTGATCCAAGGACCCTTTCTGAAAAACTATTTTCGTAATAATACTAAGACTTCATTTGCTTTTTTTGTTCTCTCCTGAGAGTACAGTAGTCTTCATGAAACTACCTGATATATGATTTTGCAACAGAGTAAATGCAGAAACAGATATTAAAATCAACAATCTTCTATTAAACCAGACAGTAAAGAGGTTTGCAAAAGGCAAAATGATGTCACTTTTTTCATGAACGTTTTTGTTTTATAAAATAATTATTTTTCATAAAAATGTTGCTTATAGTACACTCTAATGGATTTATTTATGTTCTTTTTAAATAAATTGATAGATAAAAATTTGTAAAGACTTTTAGTTTTGTTAATGTGCTAATTAATACCTACATAAACCAAAGCTCTATGTGGTCCTCAATAATTTTTAACAGTAAAGAGGTCTTGAGACCAAAATAGTTTGGGAACCTCCAATTCAGTCAAACAAAGCTTTCAATATACAACACAATCCATTTATTTTCTTCTATCTGAAATAAACTAAACCATGGAAGAAAAAAAAAAAAAATAAGTGTTATGTGTGTGCCTTAGCTATGGTAAGCTGAGATTGTTCATCTAAGAGGGTCTGAAAGTACTGATGAATTTGCATTATATTTTTTATTTGAATGAGATGGTGTCTCAATGGCACTAGCATGGAGGAAAAAACCTTTTTACTCTTTTTATAATGGTACATTTCTCTTTTTGATGACTTAGTATATCCAGCATCCATTCTACAGTATTACGTGAATTTCCAAGTGCTGAAATTTGAAGGAATTTATGTTGATTGTTAGATTCTCAGAAGTAACTTGAAAAGTCACCATACATTTACATGACTATGAACTAAGCTTTCAGAAAACTCAGCAAGGGCACCAGATCCCAGAGACTTAAATCTTAATGGTAAATGTCTCCATGATGACAGACACTAAAACAGCATAGAGATAAAATATGAGATCTGCCCAGATTGAAGTCAGTTCACTTGAATGTAAGGCATGGTGTGCACGCTTTGACTTATTATGCGAAGAACTCATGGCCATGCATTTGTTGACTGCTATCCAGACAGTTGACAGCTGTAAATGGATCTTCTTGTTGTTCACAGTCCAAAATGCAAAGGAGGTACCCACTGTATTTTAAAAACATGGGCTATTTCAGCAGAAAACAGTATGACTTATCTCTTTTTAGGATATATTTACCACTAAAATAATGCAGTGGAATTATGCAAAAAACTCTCCCACCTGCCCCAGTTTGTAGGGTAAATCTGTTAATCTTTTTTCAATTGGAGATTAAGAAAAACACAAAATAGTACATCTTATCCACCTTGATGTTTTATCATTAAATCTTGTCATACAGAAAATGGTACTCAGAGAGAGGGAGGGAATGAGGGAGGAGAAGAGGGGTTGGGGGTGGGGGAGAGAGAGAGAGAGAGAGAGAGAGAGAGAGAGAGAGAGAGAAAGAGAGAGAGAGGGAGAGAGACTGAGAGAAATGGAGAGAGAGAAAGTCAATAAGCAACAAAACTGAATTTAGTTTTTTAAATAATTTTTTTTCCACATACCAGATTGCAATTTACAACCTTGCCATTCTATCAAATGCTATGGCACTTCACAATGACACCTAAATGCAAAATTGGCCAGATTTAACATAATAGCTGGCTGCATATAACATGAGACAGCAAATGTCAAAGGAAAGAGATGATGAATTGCTGTGGGATATTTATATATACTATATAGATACATTGGCTAAACTGCTTGAAAGATATGTTAAAACTAATTATTTCAGTTATGAATTTGGACAAGTGGCTTTTTGTATTGTAGGCATCTGAAATCTTAAGGCATCCTAGGGTAGCATAGTTTCTCTTGCTCCAGACCTGTCTTCAGTAATCACTCTTTTTGCATCTATGTTGCTATGTGCCCTGAAGCAAGACAGGGACTCATATCAAGGCTGATGCAGGCACTGCAGACAACTTAGACTTTGCTTCTAGGTGACCTGCCAAGAAAGTCTTGCTTTCCTACCACCTTTGGGTCTAGAAGGTTGCCAGGCTTGTTTAGAATGCCTGATACCTTAATCATCTATTTCTGAAATATCTTCCAGGAAGTTGTTATATTTAGAATGTGGAAGTATTCAAATAATCTTGTCATTAAATGGTGTACTTACTTTTTGTCATTTTTTATTTCTTGATTTAAACAAATAGCTCTCAGAAAATATGTCCTTTTTTCCGCTGAAATAATATAAGGAATTAAAATCATTACTATATATGTATAATTTTTTTTTTAAGCTTTGAAAGCTGCTTTTTATTGTTATTTTTTTTTAAGCATGGGTTACTTCAAATAGATCTTGGTAAAATTTCATTGAGATCACTTTTACAAATTAAAAAATACATAGCAATATTAATAAATGTTTATTGAGTACATGTTAATTGTCCATATGATATCATGCATCATATTTTTCTTTTTTTAAATTAAGTTTATTGGAGTAACATTGATTAATATAATTATTATAATTTTTAGGTATACATTATAATTTAACATCTGTATATTCTATTGTGTGTTTACCACCCAAAATCCCGTTTCCTTCAGCTACCATATATTTGACCCCACTACTATATTTTATATTTATTAGTTTGAAGGTAGAGTTTTTCCACGTAGAATTTAGTGTTATGAAAACAATAGCTAATCCTTATATAGTGATACTATGCACCAGGCACTGTTCTCATTTAACCTTTATAACATACACATGGGGTAGCCTCATTGTTATATTCATTTTCAACATGAGGAAATTGAGACACAGAAAAATTAAAAGATTTTACCAGGACCACACAGCTAATAAGTACAGGATTCAGGATTCAAACTCAGGCCAGCAAGGAGAACACGCTTTTAATTATGATGTTATACTGCCTTGCCAATAAATAATACAATAATCAAAAACATAATGCTACATTTGTAGTACCATACATAGTCACTAGTCTCATTTTCTAACCTAAATATCTTTGAATGGTTGCTAATGTTGTTCTGGAGGACCTGAGAGCACAAACTGAAGTGTGGGCATACGTATCAGTCTAAATAGGTTAGGCAATGCTGTGGTAACAAATAGCCCTATTATCTTAATGATTAAAGCAAGATTTATTTTTTACTCATGTTCCATGTCCACTATGGGCTAGCTAGGGACTGTACTCCATAATGCCACTGTCCACACACTAGAATTCAAGATGACCCACGGATTGATGTCCATTCCACAGTAGCATTGTTGGGAGAAGAAAGAATGAGACAAAGCATTTGCCAACCATTAAAGCTTCTCCTTGGAGGTGATGTATGTCATTTTCCCTCACATTTTATTGGCCTAAGAGAATCACATTACCCCTACTTAACTCTGAGGAGGAAGTATAGTTCTCTCATGTGCACAAAGGATAGAAAATAGGATATATGTAAACATATATAGACCATCATATTTGTCATTATTTATTCTCTTCTTATGAGATTTTATAAAGCTCCATGAAGGCAGAGAATGAATTTGTATTGGTCATTGCTGTATTCAACCATCTTCCACTCTACCCTAATAGTTCAAGATTCAAATCATCCCAACAAATATTAAGCCAATAAATATGTGTTAAACCAGGAAGAATAAACAAGGAAAGGAATGTGTACTGGGCACACACTGACTTTTTGAGTCAGGTTCACTTAAGTACCTTACATGATTTAATAGACCCATTCTACCCTCTCAGTCAACCAGTCTAAACCCTAGCATAATTTTTTAAGGCAAAGAGAAGGTTCTCTCCTTTCTGCCCATTACCCATTAGGGCATTTTGAACTGGAGACCACATTTTTTATTCCATAAATAGAGCTTAAAGGAATACAAATGCAAATATTTAGGAGAATTACTTTATCAATATGAATTATAATCAAAGTGATTCTTTTCCTAGTTTGATAGAGACTGGGACTTAGAAAGTCAGAAGGCTAGTCTCTTTAAGGGCAAGGGAAGGAAGGCCTATTAAAAAAAAATGGAGTAATAACAAGATTCTGGAGATGAAATGACTAATTTGGAATTTATAAATGTTGTCATAAGCCTCAGCTTATATTCACCTATTAGCTAAGGACCTTCCATTATGCCTTGATTGTGTATTTCATACCTCCACTGGTCTGAATACTTTTGTGAGAACTGTGGGCACTACACACAAATCAGGAACAAGTCTGAACCTGATGCAAAGAAATAAAAGCACAATGTCTGTCCTTCTTTAAATAGCACCACAACCTGTTGCCTTTCTCCCATCCACTTCCCATCACCATCATAAACTCAATAGAGAAAGGTTCTGATTTAGATTATGTTCTCCTGGGAGAGAAGAGTTAATGGATTTTGAAACATAAAGAGTAACACAATGTCTTTTTTGTTTGATTTAAAAAGCAACACATTCTGTGCTATGTAATACATGGGTTACCACGTTATGTGCAAATTTGGGGGTAATTGCTAATATTTAAACTCACATTTCTATGATAATTTAAAATTGCAGCATCTTCATTTTTCATTAGAATGAGTCACTTTAGAAATCTAATAGTACTAAATCAAAGTGATACAGGGTTAATAACAGGGAGAAAAGCTTTTCTAATAAGAATTGTTCCAATCGTACATAAAAGAACGATGTAGGAAGCTTGAGTTTTCTTAAAGCAGCCAGGCATAAATTATGCTTCCTGTCTGACCTCAAATAGAGCAGGATTATCTCAGAGGAGAAGCAAAACAAACATTGAAAAGCTCAGATTACACAGAATCCTGCAGAAAGTCTCAAGGCGGAAAAAAGTCACTGATGGTGCTACTTAATGCCTCTTTGTTTTCCTATCAGGGTTCCTGCTGTTTACAGGGACAGTACTAATTCTTTAAAAACTCAGTTATAGTAGTTTGGGCTTTTGTTTTGTTGTTTTGTTTCCTTAATCAGCATAATTACTTGAATCAAAAGCAAGCCTTTGTCCACAAAGACACTTGGAAAAATAGGATTATCTTGCTAAAGGAAAATTGTGCCTTTTTAGTATGGAATTCTAAAGCAAAATATAACTCAAAGAGGTGTTTTTATTTAACAGAAATTCAAGTCATCTTTAGAAAAATTTCTGCTTCTTTGTATCCTGAATATTAAATTCTCATATGTTAAACTCCATTTCCATTACGTATTGTTTGATGAATCAAGGAGTAGAGTCATTTCTCCATCATGGGACTGTTTTCACCATGATTTATTGAAGCTAATCTACAAGAGCACAAGAAAAGTCATCAATATTTGCCTAAATTTATATTATGAGTGAATCTTCTGCTTCTTATTGTTGCAATAATAAGCATGTGGTATCAGTGTCTGAAGCAAGAGAGGCCAGATCTTTGTTCTGGTTTTTATCAAACCCGATTATTAACTGCATTGGTTTATACAATGTTACATCATGTAAAATGCTTTGAAATAAAGGTAAATAAAAATGAATACTATTTTTCAATCATATGTAAGCATATATTCAAAATCATTTCTCAATCATATATTTTTTTAATTACAAATTGAGCTAAGGTTTGAGTGATTAAATAGGAATTTTTGTTTGTTTTAAAATGAAAACATTCTTGGAGATGAAGGAGCATTTGATATAGAGTCTGAAATCTGGATTCTTAACACCATCTTTACAAATTATCAGCTAAAAGACCTTAACAAATTATGAAGATTTATGAATTTTAGTTTTCTCATCTGTAAAACATATAATACCTAACTCATGGAATTTTGAAGAGGTTAATTTTATGTTAATTATACTTGATCTATAACTCAAAAGTTTGCAGTGGTTAAGAACATAGATAGAATAATATTAATAGGTCTTCCTAAGAAAGAAAAATGGAAATGATTAAGTATCACATTGGTCTTTGAGCTTCCCTCAAGTCAACATAAAAGTAGAAATAGGAAGAAATATACAGATTAACAGAATGAGGAGAAAGTAGGCTAAAACTAGGCTAATTTTTCAAAAGATATAGATATTTTCTCATTATTAGGTTCTACATTTTCACATAGAAAATTCAATAATATAATGGACAAATAATTGATGCAAAATTGGAAAAGATTTTTATATTACTTTCCTATTGATAAAAGCCCAGGGTACCATTTAAACTAATAAAGGTCAAACTGTATGTGTTTCAATTTGCTGGTGACTTTATACATAGATAAAAGACTAGAGGCATGGTGACACAAACTTTCACTTTGATAGATTTCTTTTCTCAGTCTGGTTTTGACAAGAACTAAATAGAAGATAATTTTTGTTCCTTTAGTTCCTTTTGTATTTTAGTGAGAGCAGATTAGTCCATATAATTAGTATAATTTAGAAACCAGGTTAGATAGGGTTGTCTGGATTATCAAGTGTAATTTTTTTTTAATATCTTAATAATTTTTCGTCTTTTGAGTTACTTCCTTATGTTCAAACAGGATTATCCATTTGCCTTTAGGAAAATTAGGATATTTGAAGCAGAAATGCAATGAAGAACAAAGAGTCATGAGTTTGATACACAGAAGAGAATTCTTGAGTCACAGGAATACATAGTTTTGAAATCTTTGATTTAGGTAAAGAGAATATGATATTCTATTTTTAAAAAATCATCTGTTTCTATATTAAGAGCCAGGCCTTGCCAAGTATATCAAAGCATTGTACATGGCAGAGGTAGAGAGTACATCATAGAATTTTACTGCCTGTCAGAGGTAAAGAGAATTTTGGTAAGTCCTTGTCACATAGTATAGGGGATAAAGGCCATTTCTTCAGCTCTGGAGATTGTGAAACATAGGCAGGAGAGACAGGCTGTCATCATGTTCAGAGTCTCAGAGGTAACAAGTATTTGATAGGCTTAATAGAAAGATAAAAGCAGGGAACTTTTGCCATGTTCTCTGTTTGGCATCCAGGGACAAATGACACCCCACCTTGGGTAGCCTTGCACCAACAGCCTGTGCACAGCATGGAAGTTATCTAGAAGTTTCTCTGTAGTCCAAGAGGGGCCTAGAAAAAAGCTGGGATTCTAGGTGGGAACTGTGCCAGGGACCCCATAAAAGAGGTAGTATTGGGTCTGAACATTTCACTGCATCTGTCTGAGGGGCCTAATAAGAATCAGACTCAGGGGCATCTGAAGTCAGGGGCATTTGAATGTCCCTGAAGGTAGAGACTAGGCTCTGAGTAATACCAGCAAGAGTGATTCAGCAGCACATGTCAACAGGATGCACAGAAAGGCCATACCTCGCTTTGCAGATGAGACCAGCACATAGACCGGGCAAAACCAGATGCCCCACTTTCTGTCTGATTGCCTAAGAAGCCTGCACCGACCCTCTCTAAAGCTCAGGAGCCATCTTGGGAAGAAGAAAGAAGAAAGGGGAAACAGTGCTCATTCTGAGTTGAATTTTGGATTGATACAAATTGTACCAAATCTAAACTATTTTTAACCAAAAATGAGACACCCTTAACTGGCGATTTTAAATTAAATGACTTTCCTTTTCATTGTGGTGAGACTCATGAGGAAAAAGAAAACTAGCCTTGGTTATGGAAAATAATAAATTTACATTGTCTTACAACATGTGGGTTGTGTGGAGAAAATATCGAGTCAGAGAACTCAAGAAGATGAAACAGTGTTTTCTCGATCCTGGTGCTCATCTATGAGTGAGCTACTTGGAGGCAGCCTAAGGTTCTTCTCCAGAGGAAGTTTAGATCGGTTTGGGCTCTTAGACAAACATTTGACTGAAACTCTACACTCACACTAGAAAACACAGCAGAAACGGTTTTGGCTTAAAACCACTCCACACTGGGAGAACAGTCCCCCACACTGGCAGTGGAAAAGCTAAAGCAGGGCTTCTTCGTAATGCCTGAGTTAAAGCAGCATTGATTCTTACTGAGTCTGCCAGGAGTAGTTAGCTGTGACATGCATCCCCAGGAAAGGGAATGAGTCCACTTGCTTGAGAGAGTTATTTGGAACTGACCAATTGAATTTTGAAGAAAGTTTAGCAAAGACAATAATTTTAGTTTTGACATAATTAAAGTGGAGCTAGTCTTTCCATCTGTAGCTATATTTGAAGATCAACTGCCTCTGGGGTATGCTCCTGGTTTATGATAATGAAACACTGTCATTGGGAGAACACTTATCTCCATATTTTCCTTTTGTAAGGGGGCATATTCAAGTCTCATTAAAAAAAAAAAAGTATTTATTAAGTATATGATAAAGAGAAGATGGGTTTCTGGTGATTTAATGGAATAATGTGTTAGGAAGTACCTATCATTGTATGCCCCACCTCAACCCTAGGAAAACAATGTTTGTTATACCTATATACCTTCTACCAGATATAGGTAAACCTTTGGAGTTGGACAAACTAGGGAATAAATTAAAGTCTGCTGTATGACATTGGGCAAGTTACTTCTCTGATATAAATACAGATGAAAAATGAGACTAATGTTTCAAAAATATATACCTCCTAGGGTTTCTGTGAAGGTCAAATGAGATAAATATGTAAAACTCATAAGTGTTCGGCACATAGTTGATATTCAACAAATGTTAGTTTTGTCCCTTGTATAACCTAGAGATCATAACATAATATTGGCCAAAATTCTGACAACAAATCTGAAACTGACATTCTGCTCAATAAGGACTCATTGCTGAATTCCAAAACATTTTGCCAAAGGAACTCTGATTTTAAAATTTCTTCACCTGTTATTAAACATTTCTAAGCACAAAGAAAGAACTAGGAACTATATAGATAGTTCTATTTAGTTAAAAAATTCCAGAACAAAATGTTTGCTTTTGTCTTTCAATCAAGGAGAAGAAAAGAATTGGATTTTTAAAAAAATCTTTCTGTTTACCTTCTAAAGTAGTCTATAATTGATCAATTTGAAGTAAATGACAGTGAAATATAAAATTATTCAAATAATGGCACCAGAGTAGTATTTCTTTCAAATTTTTATAAATTCCCAGCTGCATAAATATATTTGGGGACCAAGTATTATACCTAAATGTAAACCACTGAGATGCTCAGGCTCTGATCTGAGAAATGAGTAGGAAGTGACAGAGAAATGAGTGATTTTTTTTTTCCATCAAGCAAATGGCTAAATCCTTAGCTCCTAATTTGGAGATACTCTTTCCTTCTGTTGGCCAAGTGAGCATCAAGATTTTTTTCCCCCTAAATATTCACCTCAGTGGCTTCATTGACTTGGCTACATCAGCTATGTAATATTGGGGAATTCATTTAACACTTTTGGATCATTTTTTCTTTATTTACATAAAAGAATATGCCAGATTATATGGTTTTAAATGTTTCTTCCACATCTAAAATACTATGAATCTTCGTAGACCGAATGGTGTGTAGAAAGAAGTGGTCTGCGTTGGCAACTTAGATTAAAAAGGACACGAACTAAAAGAACGCTCCAATTTCTCTAAATCTGGATATCAGAGAAGTGTTTGCCTGCATTCTGATCTGAGTGCCTGCTGTGCATCCAGCATTTGTCAGCCTCTGAGAATTCAAGGCAAACAGTCTCCACCCTCATGGATTTTGAAGGTTAGTTGAGAGAGGCAGATATAAAACTAATGCAGACCCTAAAGTACATATATGATTTAGTTACAGCACAGAGAGAGTGTGAGAATAATACTAGTATCACTAGTAGATAATTGAAATTGGGGTTTCTGCATGTCAAGAAATGTTTCTTTTAGAAAATGTTCTCTTTTCAGGGCTATTAATAGTGTTTTCAGGTCAGAACCAAGTCTAGTGAGCACAGGGTGAGAAAATGTGAGACTTCTGCTCAGTATGCTGTTGTAGAACGGGTCATGCTCAATTTCTAACGATCATCAACTGGAAACCAACTTCATTAACCACTGAGTAATTACTAACACTCTCATGAATAATGGTCAAGGTAATTTTAGAAACAGCCATTTAGCTGACACATCAAAGGTGACCAAACATGTCTCACAAAGTAATGACTCTGACCAGTGAAAAATTAAACCACATCCTCTCATCAATTTGTTTTCAGATCAGTTAATGGAGTCTCCTACAAAATAGGTTTTATTTTTACTTTTTTTGGCTTCATTTATATGACCTTGATTGGGATAGAGGAAATGTTTTCAGACAGAATGTTGGCAATGATACTGTCAGTGATTCTCAAATTTGTTATTCCAGTGACCTTGTAGAAGCTCACCATAATCCCCCAAGCTAAATACCTTTACCTGACAAGAGCTTGGGTGAGATGTCTGTGACTTTGAAAGTAGTAATGCCATTTATTTATTTATTTTTTGCTTGCTTCAACTGTTTAGGAAATAATAATGTTTTCGCCTGAGAAATGATCCTGCGATATTGAGATGTGGTAGAAATTGGTGATGAGAGAAAGGGGTATCAGAGACTAAGGCACGTAAGGGATAGGAGGTCACCTAACAAGGTCAAGGGATGAACGCTTAGAGAAGATGGTAATGCTGCTGGTGTGGACTCTATTTAAAGGGAAATGAAAGAACCTGGTACAAATTCTCTACATTTCTCAATTTTAGATATATAGTCCTCAACTAGATTATGAAAACTAATTTATAGCTATAAACAAACCAAATATTTTTCCGATGACAAGGGACCATTTTATCCATTTAATTCCTTTATCTAGTTTCATTCTGTGGCTCACCATTTCAACACTGAAGAGCTGACTTAATACCTTAATACCAAACAATCATGGTCAGCATAACCAAGAATACAGTTAGACATTATGTATTCCCTGATTTGAAGCACTGAAAAGGATACATCACCTCTGTGGTACTCTTTTAAATAATACATACCCTCAATCTAATCATGAGAAAAAGTAAAAACAAAACAAAACAAAACAAAACTGAAGGACATTCTACAAAATAAACAACTTGTTCTATTCAGAAGTGTCAAGGTCATGAAAGTCAACGAAAGACTGAGAAAGTGTCTGTCCCGGATTGAAGACTAAGGACGCATGACAAGTAAATGTAATGTGGGATCCTGAAATTGATCCTGAAACAGAAAAAAAGACATTGGTGAAAACACTAAATAAGTACTACTTTAGTTAATAGATTGTACCAAAGGTAATTTTTTAGTTTTGATAAATGCTCTGTGGTCATATCCAATATTAACATAAGAGGAAGATGAGTGAATGGTATAGAGAAACTGTAATATTTCTGTAATTCTTCTATATGTCTAAAATTATCACACACACACACACACAAATTTAAAGACACCCTTGACTTAATTAATATCTCCTCTCAGTTACCAAATGGCAAAGCTTTCTGAGAGAGTGGTCTATGGCTCATGATTCTATCTCTTTGCCTTTCATTTTCCACACCACTTCAATCAGGCTTTAGATGGACCGATTGACTAAAACTGTCACCTACAGTTCCATCTTGGCCAAAGTGATGTTGCTTTTCTACTCTAATCTGCCTCCATCTCTCAGCTGGAGTAGTTTACAAAGTTGGCAATATCTTCCTCCTTGAAATATTACGCTCTCCTGGCTTTCAAGTCACCACACATTCTTGGTTTTCTATGTGAATTACTGTGTATTCCTTCCCATTTTTTTTCTGATTCATTCTTCTCCTCTGTAAATGCAGGAGTCTCCAAAATTTAGTCCTTGGCTTTCCTTTATTCTCTGCACTCTCTCTATTATTTATTCTGTCACATGGCTTGAAAAGCTATAAACCTGCCTATATCTTGAGCCCTGACCTTTCCTCTTCCTATCTGAAGGTGATTACCTGAAGGATCTTATCTGTTTTCTTAGCAGTGAGGCCTAGATAAGGACAGAGGGGGCAACTGAATTTTGTGATTCTATCTTTGGAATATCCAACAGTGAAAAGGAAGGGGAGAGCTGATCCTTTCAGTATTTTCAAGGGTAAATATATGCCATTGAGAAAACTTAATTACAGTCACTGCCCAATCTAATTCTATTATTGCTTCCTGTCGCTTCATTTGTAATTCAAAGAAACAATTTCCTTCCTAATATATTTAGGAGGCCACACATTCTAAAAGCACAAGTTAGTAGAATTGTTATCCAAATGAATTTCTATTTCAGGGATTAGATTATTTATATTTTATTCCCCAAGTGAAGATTTACAGATATAATACAGACTGGACTGAATCAATCCCTTGGCATTTTTTACTTAGAAAATGTGTCAATATGCTAATATCCTCTGCTTCCATAGAAAGAACAAATATCGCATGGTTAGCACCATGGCCTTTGAGGGTTCGTTTTTGAGATTTCTGCAAATTTCATATAATAATAATGTTGAATCCAAGAAACATTAGGAGATTTGCAACATCATAAAAAAAAATTCATGATTTTTCATTGACCTGAATGGCTATTAGTTTGCTTGTGTTGTGGTGTGTAAAAAAAGCGGGGTGGGAGTGGGAAGGAAATGGAAGCAATTAGCCAAGCATCTATATTTTAGTTTAGGCAATGATGTTAGACTAGTAGTACTGTAAATGAAAAGAAAGAGACAGATGCCCTACCTGCATTAGACCTTACTCGTACAATCTGATTGTACTTAAATTACTAAATTGAAAAAATATATCAAAATATATTTTCAAAAGATAAAAACATATAACAGGACAGTTGATAAAAAAAAATAGTACATTACTGAGGTTTCTTTAAGTACAGTTTTTTTAAACTACTGCCTCTGTCTATTGCAAATGTCACTTGTAGGCTCCAGCTGTTCCAAATTGGTTTGTTCTAAAGGTACTGGTTGAACAAATGTAAAAATAATTGTTTTTTAATGTTCTAAACATTAAGGTAATTTCTGCATGTATTTATAATTGAATAGTCAAGTCTTGTAAATGTTGTTACATACCTAAAATGTCATGCTAAAACATAATTTAGAGACCCTGAATTCTTCATACCATTCAATTAGTTTGTATATTAGATAGTTCCATCAAAAAGCAATAGAATGCCCTCTTCCTACTTTACTTAAACTACTAACAAATCTAAGATTTTAGCGAAGAAAAAAACTGATCATGTTTTAACAGTTTATGGTATCTCTGTCAAAACTTAATTTAAGCATTTAGTTTTCTCTTATACCATTCGAAATAACCATTTCTTTGTTTCTCTCTAAAATATATTAAAAAATACTTTTTCTGTACATTCATATATAATAGTTCTATGACTTGCCAGAGATGCATCGATATTCAGATGTTCTGTGTGCTGAGTTACCTGACTTGTCCATTTGCAAAGGAAAGGGTGCTGTACATTTTACATTTAGAAATCTCAGGGCTCCATGTATCAGAACTGTGATGTCTTTAGATGTTTCTGAAATGAGTCATCTACGTTCTCTTTGCTCACTTTTCCATCTGAAATGTTCTTCTCCTACTCACTATTGCCTCCCCTGTCTCCATTTCTTCTTTGCCATCCAAAAGCTTTACTTTTTGAAATCCCAGTTTAAATATCTCCTGTTTGTTTGTGACTTATTTGAATTCTCAATATAGTCCTCCATTCTCCTATAAGACTTTATTCAATTAGGCTACAAATGTTTTAAAGGTATACTATGGATTGAATGTGTCCCCCAAATTTCTTATAGTGAAGCCTAATCCCCAATGTGATAGTATTTGGAAGTGGAGGCCTTAGGGAGGTAGTTAGGTCTTGAGTGTGGAGCCCTCAAAAATCAGTGCCTTTTATAAGAAGAGACACCAAAGAGCTTGCTTCCACTTTCTCTGCCCTCTGCCAATTGACACAGGAGAAGACTGACACTGAAAACCAGAAAGTAGGTTCTTACCAGACATCAGATCTACCAGCACCTGGATTTTGAACAATTTTAGTTCCATAGCTGTGAGATATAAATGTTTGTTAAGCCACACAGTCTATTATATGTTTGTTATAGCAGCCTGAACTAAAACAGGGTGGAATCATATTTAATTTACTTCTTTGGCATCTTTGTAATCTCTCAAAAGTTTCAATAAATAAAGACAGACTCAGATTTTACTAGGTGAGATGAGATAAATATATACATATCTCCTAAATAAGTTGAGATTCTCGTTCAGTAACACTGAGTACTGACTTTGAGGATATTGCTTTGCTGATGACACACAAAAAGCAGTTACTCAAGTTCTCAGCAGTTTTCTTAACTCTGGATGGATAATATCTATATAAAGAATATCACTAGTAACTGCTTGCCATGTTTGGGAACTAAGCAATGATGTTGGGCACTAAGGGAACAAACTAAGGGAATAAAAGCTACAGTAATATGCTTCTCTGCTCCTGCTCTATTAACCTTGCTTCTATTAAGTTCTGTATTCTTGTCTCGATAAATTAGAAATTTGATGTGTGTATGAGTTTAACAATATCACTTGCATCTTGATCCATGTAATATTCTCTACTTATCCTACTCTTTCATCAGTACATACAATTCCAGATCTTTTACCAGAAATGGGAATTAAAAAGAAATCAGAAAGGAAGAAATTTGTGTTTTTCTTTACTGTTATTTTTTCTGGGAGAGCTTGTTCAAAATAGAACATTAAAAATAGTTGAAAAGGAGATAGCGGTTGTTGAATGCTGCTATTTACTTCTAATGTGTCATTAGAGTATACAGTATCTGTCACTAACACAGAATCAAATAATCAAATTTCATGGCAGAATTCCTGAGACTAATGTTTGTGTCATTTCATTTTGTAGTTGTTTTGCGGGTAAGTGAAAGCCAATTTTACCAATTATATTACCATCATTTAGTACATTACACATAAACAACTGTATCAGTGTCATCAAGTAAAGTAGTTAACATTTGATGGGTGTACACAGAGGTAAGGAATCAGCTATTTTATGTGTGTGTATGTGTGTGTGTGTGTGTGTGTGTGTGTGCGTGCATATATCTACACACATATATATACATACGTATATACATACTAGAGATATACTCTTTCCAGATTATTTATTTTAAACTTGAAAATGAAGAAAACAATAGTTAAATAATTTGATTTAAAATTATGTTTGTCAAATAATAAACACTTAGAAAGGACAGAATAATTTGTGCTATAAATGGTCTCAGTCATATAAAGAATCTCATCATAAGATTTAGCTAATATAAACTAGCTGTGTTGCTGATATGCATTTGATGCTACCCCACCAATGATCTTATCCTTTGCATGGATTTAATTCATTGCTTGACTTGATTGGAAGGAGTTATAGTTTTAGCAGGGAGAAGAGACTGGCATTCTTAAATTATTTTTCATTGTTTTTAATGAAAGGAAGCTAGCTCTTCTTCCTAAGTGTTTGAGATTATTTTTGAGTCAAAGAGCTTCCAGCTTCCGTTTAAAGAGCAAGGGACTCAAAGTTAAGCTATGTTTAGGGCAGGCTTTGGTTCAACTCTGAATATACAAGATTTACCTTGTTAAACAAATTTCAGCCCTAAACCTCTGGAGGCATTTCAGTTGATGCAAAATTTGAATACTTTCCCTCTCCTTTTTAAATGAAGAGAGAAGGCCTTACCCTTTTCTATAGAAGAGTTTTAAGTCACTGCCTATGGAAGGAGAATTACTGATTCTTCCATGCTTTGCTTTATCGATTACAAATTTAAAGTTGTCTATCCATGCAACATTTAGTGATCAAATTCTTTTCAGCTTCACCTAAAACTACACAAAAGAACTTTTGGAGGGTACTAGGATTTAAACACTTAAAACTGTTAGTAGTTCTAGCACCTCATAGTCCTTGATTCTTTGATTTGAAAGCTAGAGATCTTGAGCTTCAAGGACTTTTGAAGTTATCAGTAACCTATTTTTAATTTAAATATAACCATTGTGATTGGTATGTTGAAAAGGCAGGACTCATTGAATTTAATCAGATACCATCTAGTTCTTTTCCCTTCCTACTGTCATTTTAAATTTATCCTGGATTATAACACAGGTTGTTCTGTGACATTTCTGCTCTGTTAGTTACTAAAAAGCTCACTCTAAGTGGAAAAACGTGAAGGCCCAGTTCCATATAATTTTCAAAGGCTTCATATTTATCCAAAAGTACTGTTGCTTATACTTTCCTCAGCTGTCACTGCTAAAAGAGAGAACCCCTGGGCTGTTAAGGTGGAGGAGTTGGGACTGGTCATTCTGTATTTCACAGCTCTTTATCCTCCATCTTGCAAACAGATTTTTGAACCCTCTGAGGTTGGATGTCTAGTTGGGAGGTGATGGGTGAAAAGATAAGAGGCAGGGAAGCTGAAAAGCCTTTTTCTTGACTGTAGTTATCTCTGGCTGGTTTCTTGCACTCCCTGCCTGATAGCTATTTGGAGCTGACTAAGTCTCTGAGGTTTTTGCAAGGCCCCCAATTCAAGGTGAGTTTTTTACAATATAGTTTACTTGACCAGTGCAAATGCACTCTATCCACCAGGATTCTGATGGACTACGTGTAATTCCTTCTCTACCCAGAACTGTTAACCTCTAGAAGGCCTCTGATAGAATCTAATCTGTTGGCTCTCCTTCTTAGGGGTGACCTGCATCTCCTTCCTGGAAAACAAGTGTGTCCTTTTACCTCAACAAATGCTGGGAACAGACTGATCTCATGTAATAGCTACTCTTCTCACTCTTTGCTCAGCACTTACCAGGCTTGTCTTTACCTTATAGATTTCTAGGCAGGGGTCAGATACTAATAGTCCAATGTACTCACTAATTGCAGAGCTCACAGCTCATAGCTCACGGCCTAGTTGAAGACTTTTCTTGTCTTTAGGGGTATCACGCCCCTTCCCTCAGGGGAGAAGGACTTTTCTCCTACCTGTAGCTCTCTGCAAAAATCCCCTTCACTGCCTCTCAACTCTCATAATCTCATTCTCTATCCAATTAATGTGGACTAGAGGTTTTGTACTACTTTTGTAAATTCTATATATAGTCATATCATTTCAGAATTCAGCCTCTTTTGTGTTTTGGTGACAATGACAAGACTTTCTCCTTAAGAATTTTTATTAAAAATCAAATTGGGTCATAAATTGGTAAAATGTTTTGTTTTGAAGTTACATCTAATAAAAATAAACATCAGTTTTCTTATTACAATAAAGAGCTCATTAAATCTGTAGGCAATTAGTATTAAAATTAAGTGCATAATGAGTTATTTACTAATCTATATTTTATGATGTGCTTGTAAAGGTATTAATTATTTGGGTAGGTATTGAAAGGATTAGTTGTATAACAGCATGTAGTTTCCCAAGGTAAATGGAATACAAATTGTGATTAAGATGACAAAACATCAACCACATTTCTTAATATTTAGAACAGTTGGTATGCATAGTATAACACTTAAATTCATAGCATAACACTTAAATTCTATTAAAGCTGTAAACATGGGGGACAATATCTGGTAAAAAGAAATGTTCCTTTGACTTCACAGTGGTGCTTTGATTATTTTTATTATTATTTAATATTCACTAACCAGTCATGCTGAGCAAAGCTAATTTAATGTTTATCAAATGCTGTGAAGTACTTAAAGGGGACCAATCTAGTATTATCATATTTAGAAATTCAGACTATCTATTCATCAAACTATTTGGTGAACACATATTTTTTCTTTTTTTATTACTCATTTCATTCTTTTTTAAAATTTGAATATTATAAATATGTTTTTATGGCCTGTTGTTCTTTATTGATTAGTCAAGATAAGAATTTTAGTAACTAATACCTTATACTAATGACCATGAACTTATGATAATAAAAGCTGAAGCTGAGGAGCTACTATATTTGATCTTGGGTCTGTAAAGACCCTTTCCAGGTTAATTCAATCTCTTCTCCTGCCTTTAGCATGTTGGACAGGCAATGTTGTTATTGCACTAAGGATTTTAAGACAGAAGCACCTTTATCTAATCTAAACTCACAGTCTGTACCTTGTTTTTAATTTTTTTGTTAATCGATTGTGAAGATCTTCAAATAGAACTTGGAATCAGAAAACCTGAGTTTGTGTTTCTGCTCTACCTTTTACCGGTTGGCCAGGATACCTGAGTCTCTGTTTCTTCATATAAATGATGCTAAATATACCATACTTTCAGAGATAGGAAATAACTTATACAAAAATTAAAAAATGGTGTACCAATTTTAAGTATTTTTATTTTTCCCACTCATACCATCATACTTTCTCTTCTTTGAACCTAAGAGATAACAAGAGCTTCTAGAGTATTTTGAGTTTTAAATTTGTTTTATTTAACCCAAAATGAATAATATAACTGTAGCATGCTATATATTTAAATTATAAAGATAAGGCTGCTCCTTTAAGACAGGAATATTTTTTAAAGCATCCCATTTGCCTTTTAATTTACTTTAAATTTACATCACAGTTATTTGTTTTTCTTGTTATTTATACTCCCTTTTACTTATATCTAAAATTTAATTTTTAAATAAATTTCTTATACCCAGAAGATAAATTACTAAATATACAGTGGTCTCCATTCTAGATAATCAACATGCTCAGATCTTATGGTTATAGTGTTTTTTTTTTTTAAATGGGCATATATCTCATTAAGCAGTTATTTATAATAAACAAGCTTTAAAATAGAATGAAAAGCATATGCTATATTGTCTGTCAATGAAATATAGCAATAGGCTGATCACATATTGGTCCTATCCAAATGCAACTTGAAAGATGTTAACACAAGTCTCATGGATGTCTCCAAGGACATGGATGCCAGTATTAGAAAAATGACTTAAACAACTGTTAACTGGGGTCTCTTTAATTTGTGCCACAGATGGAACTGGCAGAAAATATTAGTGGGTGTTTTAAAAACATGACCTAATCTTTTCCTAATTGAGGAGGTTTCTAATTGTGTAATAATTGGTTTCCACAGTTGAATGTCACAGTGTTAAAGACATTTGCCAATATATGAGCTCTAACACCAAGCAAAGCACATACTTTCTCTCAAGTGCATCTTTCTATGTACATTTCCCAAGTATATTTTTAATAATACTTATTATTATATAAGGTTATGTTAACTGACTACTTACTATGTTCCACACACTGGGCTAACCCTTTATATAATTAATCCACTCAGCAACTTAGATAGTTCTGTTATCTTTTTCATTGTTAAGAATAAGAAAATTGAGGCTTAGAGAAGTTAAGTAAGTTGCTCATCCTGCCCTATCTTACCCTTATGTGTCTGACTGAAAAGTCAAGATGTTTAGTCAGGCTAAAATGTTGCACAGTTCTCTAGAGAGGATTTAAAGAGATCAGTAAGATAAAATATTTTAAATAATCATAGTAAGAGTATATATATTTAAGAAATACAGGTTAAAACAAGGTGTGTGTGTGTGTGTGTGTGTGTGTGTGTGTGTGTGTGTGTGTGTAAAAGTAGAAATAAATCTAGAAACAGCTAGGCGACATTTAATAGTAGTAAATATAACATATTATCTCATTTTCTGTTCATAAAAACACTATGGAGTATATATTCTTATCCCAATCTCATTGATAGGTAAACTGAGGCTTAAAGGAACAGTATAACTTACATGCCATTGCATAACTAATGCATGGTTAGGATTGAAACCTAGGTCTGCTTGACTGAAATACTTTTGTTCTCAACCACTCTAATATAGTATATTTCCTTAAAAGAAAAGAATATGGGTCATTTTAGATGTGCAAAAATTTTCAGTGATAACAGGGAGCGAGGAAGATAGCTTTATATAAGTACTGGCATATATAATTAAAGGAAACTGTTTTCAAAGACAAAAAGTAAATTAAAAAATCAGCTGATTTAGACTCATGAGCCTTAATTTCTTAATCTGAATTTTTTAATTGCCTATCTGTACATCAATATGACTGGAGTTGTGCTCTGTTAGGAACTTGCTTTGTCATAGGAAATTTAATCCATAAAACTTTTAAGTATTTGCACAAATTACTTAAATTGGTTTCTTTATAGCCCACTATATCCTGCTACGTTTCCCAACTACATCATTAATTTGCTTAGAAATCAAATGTAAAATCCACATCCTTTCTGCTACAGAAGGCACTGAGCATATTTAATACATAAACATTTTAAAATCTTGGTGTTTAAATAACTAATTTAAGTTTGACTAGAATATGGCTTGAAAATCTGATCTTGCCATTTTCTTTCTTTCATTATTAAATATCTTTATTAAAATTATTGCACAATTAAAACATAATTAAAATTGTTTTTGCTAAATTTTAACAAGATATTTATTTTAAAGTAATAAACACATAATCTAGATTTAATTCAAGTTATAAAATATATCCTGTGTGGAAAATTTATTCTATATTTAATTTGATTAGTTAGCATACTTACAAAAGGAAAATCCTAACAATGAATGAAAGCATACATGCATGTATGAAAAAAGAAATGATTAAATGAAAAAATAGTATTTTGAGGCACAATAGAATAGGGGCAGTGGAAGAGACATTTGCTTCACTTATGGCTCTGACCCAGAATATTCGTTTAACTGAGAAAAGTGATAAGATAATCCTGAGTTTCAGTTCTCTTATCATTGAAGAGTAGTAGTGAACTATGTATTCTCTTAACTCTCGATGAATAAATATCTCTAATTATGACCCTTATCTTATCATTAATTCCAAATTAAATGAATGTCAAGAAAAAGTGTGACAGAGATTATGTAAAATATGTTTTTATGTGATAAATAAAAATTTGATTTATTTTAAAAGATAATATTATAAAACAAAAACAAACAGAAATAAAATAAGAAAAACTGACTATAAAATATGCATTTAAATATTTAAAAAGTGATAAATATAGTCACTGAATAAAAAAGAAACTAAAAATGGATGTCTAGTTTAACTGAGCTAATTAAAAAATAAATATATTAAAATATAGCACTGCAGAACTGCTATAGTGCAGCATGTGCAGAACACAGCATGAAAAGATAAAATCATTAAAATTGTACTAAAAAGCAGTTAAAAGACACAATTAACAGTCTGAGAGTTTTTTCAAAGGCAAAAATGAGTTCCCAATGAAGAGAATGGAGGCAATGGCAGGGAAACAGTATCTGATAATTTTCCAAATGAATAGGTTCTTAAATTGAAATGTTTCTCAAAAATTAGGTGGATGTCACATCTAAATATACCATAATGACCTTCGGTCTAAAACAAAACAACACAACAAAAAAACACAAAGCTATAAGAAGGAAAAGGAAGATTATTTCCAAAGAGATATTAATCAGGCTAAAACCAGATTTGTTTCACATGCAACATGGATGCTAGAAGAAAACAGTAATATCTCTATACTGCTAAGTAACCTAGCCATTTTTACCCAGCTAAACTATCATTCGAATGAAGGTAAAATAAGGTTACTTTCAGAAAGTAATTAAGGTAGTCACCGCTATAGACACTTCCCTCGGTGGGAGGGAGAGGGAGGAGTTAATAAAAGATTAACTTATTAAGAAGAGAAGTAGACACATAAAAGAACTATAAGAAAAAAGAAAATTCATGCAAAATTAAACTTATATAATAGCCTGTTACAGTTAATTAACTATGGTCTGTAAAAGGATGGGATAAAAACAGTATTAAATAAACTACTTGAAATAAGTGAAAACATATTCACAATGACAATAAATATAAGTAGATATCTCATATTTAAAGTCAGAGATTATAGAAGTGAATAAAGTATTATTTATTATTCCATTCTTACTATTTAGAATATATATAAAATGAAATTATATAAAAATATTAAAAATAATTTTAAAAATTTACCCAGTAAATACTAGTAACAACAATGACAGCTACCACTAAATGTAGCAGTATTATTCTGTCAATTTAGAATTTGAGCAAAAAGCATCAATAGAGATAAAAAGACACACCACATATGAATAAAAGGAAATATTTACAAGGCAGGTATAATAATCACAAACTCTTATCTAATAAATAGCCTAATAGATGAAGAGAGCTGAGAGAAAAAGGGGAGAGACAGATAGAGAGAGGGAGAGGAAGAGGGAGGGGTGGGGAGAGATAGAGGTATGAAGAAAGAATCTAGCAGAATTTGACAAAGCAATAGACGAATCCACAATTATAGTGTCAGAAACTGAAAATTTAGCACACAAAAGATAGTAAACATAGAGATTTGAACAACAAACCTGTTTTCAACACCCACTCAAAAAATACACACACACACACACACACACACACACACACGTGTGTGTGTATAAAATTATTAAGCCTGATAAAGTGAAAATGTGTACTTTTAAAAGTATAAATAAAACATTTACTAAAGCAAGCAACAGAGTTCATGAAAAAAAAACTTGTGGAGTTGTATCCTGGGACACTAACATCAGATTTGTCCAAGGAGAGAACAATGGTGAGTTTCTGGATGTTTATTATTTAAATTGATTTTATCACATGTAGAACAACCTAAATCATTGAGTCGACAGATGAACACTCTAGCTACTTGCTAGGATTTGAGGAACTTTATTTTCCTCTTCCACCAGCTATAATTCTCAATTTAGGAGAGTTTTCTAATGTTCCTTTTGAGAAACGTTTTGTTAACAGGAATAAAGCAGCTGTGAGCTCATAGTCTACGCCTGGAGTGAGAACAGCGCAGTGGCTTCGTAGACAAAGGTGAACACCTATCGGCTTTTTCTTCCCATTTTATAGGAATTGTTTCTCCTCTTTCTCATGGTCATAGAGGTGGCAGCTGCACTTACATTAGCTGAGGCAGGGGCAGCCATTATGATTAAAGCTTGGCCAAAGAGTAGTCTTTTCTCAGGAAGCTGAATTTCGAAATAAGTGAATCTCAACCCTGTGTGCTAACTATGGAATGCACACTTCACTGTGAGTTGTGTTTATTTCATTTTGTTTTACATTTGTTTTGCCTTTTTGTGTATTTGTTTGTTTGATTGCCACATGGATCCCATAGAGGAAGATATTTCATGGAGATAGAGAAAAAAAATAAAGCCAAAGTCCCATGAGAAGCAGCAAAGGAACCTGAGAGAGAGAGAGCCTGACAATCTGCAATTCCAGTCTTTGAAGCTTAGCAGCTTCCCAGCCCTTGAAGTGCATGAAACGCCCCTGCATCCTTATGATAAATTCCCTTTTTGGGTTAGCTAGCTCATGCATTTTTCTGTTAGTAGCAACAGGGAGAGTTCTAACCAATTCGAGCAAGGTTCAAAAGGAATTGGGCCAACATGCTTGGAAGGGGTCAGGAGGCAGGGCCGGTTCAGGGCATGAGACAACTGACACACCTTTGGCACATCCCCAGGCATGACTTGGCCATTTAGTGGGCAGCATGAGATCATTGAGGAGGCTTAAGTTGTGTCCAGCTAGGGGAGTGCAGTGGAGGTGATGATTTCTACTTCAGAAGTTTTGCCCAGGACTGTCCTGTTAAAGGTGTAAACAAATAAATAAATCATATATAATAAAGATGCAGAGCTCCAGGGCAGAAAATATTCAAGAAGCCTTGCTAAAGAGAAACTGTTTCATGTCTACAGTTTCACAATTCTTTCTCATTTCTCTGGTTTCTTATGTGTTTCTTGCGTTCGATAGTCATTACTTGGGAGTTTGAATTTTTTATTGAGTGATTTCTAGTTCAGTAGTTCTTTTCCACTTTCAAAGTCCAGTGTTGCTCTGTGCTGCCTCGCTCTGTGGAAGGGCAGTCTCCCCGGCCTGCTCTCTGACCTGGCCTGACCAGCTGCCCTTCAGTAAGTTGTGCGTCAGCATCTTATGCCTCATCACGAAAGAAAAATAAGGGTTCATTTCTTCCTTATGCCAGAACTATGGCTTCATGCCTGAGGAAAGCAGTGAGGGGAAGGGAGGGAATTCACAAGCATCTTCCCGAACTGCTCCTGCTCCTTCTTTACTAGGCCAGAAAAAGAGAAACTTGCAGGCTGCTGTCAGTATAGCAGTGTGAGCTCCAGGCATCTTTCAGCAAAAATTGAACTTTCATCAGAAGCAAACTTACATGGCAATTATTTCAGGTCACTGGTGTTATCATTGGATTCTTCAGTGTAAATAGGCACATGGAAGTGGCAGTAAGTCTATGAAATATTGGTTTTAGAGCATTTAAAAAGGAAAAATCCAGTATTTCTTAAGGGCAACCTGATAATTCATGCAACATAATTTCAAAGGCTTTCTAATTAAAGGAAGTCATTGGCTCTGTTTACTTTTTCACTACAATAAACAATTCAGAGATTCCACACCTCAACTGACATTCTGTAATATAACTGTCATGCTTTAAAGGCCAGTGGTATAGCATTGCAAACTATAACTTCTAACTCGAGTACTGACTAGAAATAAACTAGTAAATTGAACTACAAATTTAGAAATTCAATGTGATTTAATTAGTAAACCAATCAACCAGTCTTTTCTCAGAGCCTCTTGTGAACTCAGCAGTGTGTGAACTACTGTCCTAGATAAGAATGGACTGGATGTGACCCTTTCCCTGAGGCAACTTAAAATCTAGTCGGAAAGATACAATCAGTGCGGGTAAAGCTTCAGAGAGAAAGAGCCAATGTTATGGACAATTTTCAAATGCAATGAGAATTAAGAGGTATCATTGTAGGCTGGGGAGAAGAAGGAGCTTCAAAAAGAAGGAAACTACTAAAGGGCTGGTGAGATGGGAAAAGTGAAAGAGAGAAAGTAGGGGATGCTGGGCAGATGTAATAATGTGAACGAAGTCCAAGCACCTTTCTTACATATCTCCAAGTCTACTTCCTTGGACAAAACATAAGGTATTCTCAACCAACTATCGATCATTCTCAAAAAGAGCTATCAACTTTTGGTAGCACATGCACTTAGTAATCAGCTATTGATCTTCATGAAACACAGGGCTAATTTCAAGTTAATTGGTTGGAAAAAAAAAACAACAACACACATGTACCACGGAAACAATGATGACCATGATTATTTAAGGGCAGTTATAATAGCCTATAAATGCAGGACTGAGCATCTCTGTGCTGATCGCTGGGCTAAGTACTTCACATACACTATTTATTCTTTACACTCTGAGTTAGGTGCTCTTATTAAATCCATTTACAGATAAAAAACTTACTAGTAGGTGGCATACAGATACTGAGTGGTAGAAGAAGCTATAAATCTGAGCCATTAATCGCCCCCCTCTCCACTCATGGATGGTAAATCAACTAATCAGCAGGAACTTTTAAATTGCCATTATCTGCCCAACACTAATCTAGGTACTCTAAGTTGATATGAAATATATTGTACCACAAAATGTGTCAAGCCACTAATAATTTACTCGAGGTAAAATGAACACGTGGAAAAGCTAGTGATACATATATGTTAGTAATGGTTATAAGCAAGAGAGTTTAAAGAAACTCTGAGAGAAGCAATGGGGGTTCCAAGAGGTAAGAAAAAACTTAGATGACTTAAGCTTTAAAGAATGTGGATAATTTGGCAAGTTGACAGAAACAGGCATTTAAGTGGAAAGACCAATAGAAGCAGAGAGGATATGAGCATATAATGTTCATATGACATTTTATTAGAATAATAATTTACTGGTAGAGTGCAAGCAATCCAGACTAATCAAGTAGAGGGGATTTGTTTGCTTGGGTCAAGTCACTCGTTTCAAGAGCAACATGAAATTTTAAGTGCAAGGGATCAGCTAAGCCAGGGGAAACTATAAAAAGATAGCAAGATAAGGCAATAGAGCCTGAGGTGGGCCAGTCACTAAAGAGCTAAGTGTCCAGGGTCAGGGACATGTTGAAGCATAGCAGACATTAGATTTTCAAGCATTTGAGGGGCAACTTGGAGAAAACCAGGCAGCAATGCAGGTATACCAGACAACTCTTTCTATATCCTCTTGGTCTCATTTCTGATTCCAGCTCTAGCTACAGCAGACAGCTCCAATAAGGCTTCGCTGTGTGCTGATATCATCTTGTCTCAAATACACATTATTGTCTTTTGGTTTCTGGCTTGGAGTCTTTTGCTTTCTGTCTTGGGGTCTTTTGGGTGAGCAGGAATATCTGCATCCCAAAGGAAAACCCCCTCTAATGATGACAAGTCTCAGAGAGACATATGTCTCCCTGTCATTTTCAGGCATTCTATAGATTGCTCAGAAGGTCCTGGTAAAATCTAGGCCAAAGTGCCCTGTAAACTCAAAAATTCACCCTGTTATTAACTTTCCTCCTTTTTTCTTTCATTTTCCTGGTCCCTCATTTCTGCTCCCTGAGATTGCTTCCCAAGTAACTACCTGCATATAAGTCTCTATTCATTTTCTGCTTTTAAAGGGACCAAGGCTGAGCACCAAGCAAGAAGAGACTACAGAACAGAGGGTGAAGTATGAGGGAAGCAGTCAGGCCATGGGTAAGGGATACACCAAGGAAGAATCCTAACATGATTTTAACTCTTACATTATAGAATCACACCTATCTTCTCTGCAGGAATCATGAAGCATCAGAGCTAGAAGAGATATTGCACCCCCAGCCTCCCTACTTGGGGAAGAGGAAACACATGGAGAGCATTCTGGTCTCTGGAATTTGAACTAGGGCACTGGCCATCACCTCATGATGTCTCCACATTCTTTCATGCCTTCCTTAATCATCTCCAAATCTGGCTACCCAACTATGTGGGCATTGCATGTAGAACAAAATAGAAACACATATTCGAATTAGGATAAGAAGGATATTTCCTCATAAAGAATATGTTTTGGTTAGAAAAAAGGCCATACCAATGAAAGCTTATTTTTAGGCTTAGTTTGATAAGAGTTGGCACAGAGACAAGGAAAAATTGTGATTTGAGTGGTAAAGATAAGGAAGAAAGAATCACAAAATTGCAATGTGGAGAACCTCTAATGTTTCAACTAACCATTATCCATCGCTCCTTTTTCTGCTAAGATCATCACTGTTTTCCCTTAGAAAACCACCTTCTCTCAGGTCTCAGTTCACGTGGTGATCCAGGCCTGGCCAATCAGGGTTTTCCTTCCCTTAGAACAGCACCATTACGCAGGGTGGGTTAGGCAGAGGGCTAAAAGAAAACAATCTGACGCTAGTGGCCCCAGGTGGTCCAATGACATCTAATTCTGAGTGTTTTCTGTTACAACTGGTCAAGAGAAGCTGGTTTCTATTTGCTGAGTTATTCAGCTGGTTAACTGAAGGGAAAACCTGCCTGAGAATGAAGCCAGTGTAGAGAGATAAAGAGTAGAGAGGTGAATCTTGGTGACGTTCTTTCAGACCCTAGTTGGGCCCGGACACTTTTCTAACAGTAGAATCTCGTCCACCATCCTGCCCCTAATTTTGCTTAGTTGCTCATCATAGTTTCAGTTTCCATTACATATATATTAATAGCAAATGTTAAGGCTAAGCCGATGCTGGGCACTAAGATTAGTACTAAGGTTTAGGAGATGATTTCTTTACCCCAAAGAAACATGTATTTTACTATTGCCATGATAATCAATCATTTATATTGAGTCAAATGTAAATGTAATTTCACAATGAAATATGCCCCAAAACACTTTCTTGAGCATAGAGGCATACGCTTTCTAAGTTGGCTGGACCTTTAAATTCAAACAAGCTCTTGCTTTATTTGTACCTACATATTTCTATCTGAAAACTTGATTTTTGCTTGTTCCTTCTAACTCTAAAAGTCTATGAATCTGTAAACTTACTTTATCCTGTATGGCATCTCTTAATTTTTTAAAAAATAACCTTTGTTGGTTGTTAATTTCTATTGCTAGGCTCTGCACAGTGAAAAATAGCTTATCTTTCTACTCGATTAAGTGGTAGGTGCAGTTGAAAAGATATTTTTTTCTAATTTATTGGTTCCCTTTGAGGATTTCTACATACTTGGTTTCTTTAAAGGATACAGAAAGTCATTAATCCTCCAAAAATTAGATAGTTTCATATTCCCCTAGGCACTGGATTTTGAAGAAAATTACTAGACCAGGACTTGATAACATTTCTCTATATGTGGTAATCTCAGTTATTGAAACTATTACAGGGTAGCAGATTTTTTAGAACAATGGACTATAATGATGCAATGCCAGTCAATTATATTTAAGAAACTGCCTTGGATAAGCAAATATTTAACACATTTGTGCAAGGTGTAAAACCCCTTGTGAATGTTTATTTAAAAAGATAAAATACTAAACTATGTTATTTGATCCATTGTTTAATAAAAACAAAACAAAACAAAACAAAAATGTGCCCATCAGCATATGTAAAAGAATGTCAAATAAATAGAGAGTAAAACAAAGTGCTGAGGTAAAATGAAGAACTTAATGCTTTCATAGCAGAAATATCCAGATTCCTTTAATTCTCATTTCTTCACAGCTGTTGAGTACATCTTTCTCCATCACATTGGTACTATCTTTTTTCAGGCTATCAGCATCTCTCTATGGGTTGCCTTAACAGCCTCTTAATGGATCTCGCTATTCCAGCCTTTATTCCCTCCAAGCAAATCTCACATTGCTGCTGATCCTCCCTGGTGTGAAGCTAATCATATCACATTCTTCCTTACCAAGACCCTTCGGGTGGAGTTTAAATTCCTTGGCATGGGATGCAATGTAGTTAATAATCTGGTGGCTGCTGAACTCTCTAACTTCACTATTTGCCTGTAAAGTCTTTCCAACTCCTTTCACCTCTGCGACCTCTACTTATCTAGCATGGCCCTATTTTGGGGTGTGTTAGGGTTTTCCTGGCATATTCCTAACCCCTGCCCCATACACACTCAGACTTGGTGATTTGCATCTCTGTAGTGTCCCAATAGCTCTCTATAGATCCCAATCATAATATTTATTGTGCTCTATCTTGTTTGCTTTCCCTACATGACCACATGACTGTGTGTTATGTGTTATTGTATGTGCTCAACAATCATTAGCTAAATTAATGAGTAAATGAATAGTTTTATCTTTACCTATGAAGTTGTTCATAGAACAGATGAATGCAAAATCCATCATTTTGATACCCACAATAAAAAAGTATACAATGTGAAACAAAAGTCCAGAACAGATTTTAGTCTTAATGATATACCTTCAGAAATGTTTGCCATTTAGAGACGTTCAGGAAAAGTATACCAGGTTGCTAAAAGTAGAGCTAGTGACACTTTAGACACTTCAGTTATTTAAGAGCAGTTGTTTGAACAGAGCTTAGAATAAGAATACAATAGCAAGCAGAAAATCATATTTTTATGACATTCTTAAATGTTATGTGATATTTTTGCCACAGTAAGCACAAAAAAAAAATAATAAGTTGTTATTTAAAAAAATCCAACTTAAAAGTCATTGTGGCTTGTCCTTTTTCCACATGGAACTGTATTGACTATGTATCTAGTGATTCTGTAAATATAAGACCCTGTACTGACTTGCTTATTTGTTCTAATTACGTTAAAATGTATGTTATATGATAAATATCTCTGGGTAGGGTACTTATTTCTAGTTTTCTGAAGGAAGGCAGGATGCACTATTAGTTTCCATATTTCTAGGTAACATGGTAGTTAAGTAGTACTTAATCCAAGATGCAAAGTATAGAAAACCTATTCCTAAAATAGCTGAAGTTAATAAGGATTAAAAAAAAAAATCAGACCAGAAGATTGGTGCTGGAGATAAATCTTTTTGGCTATTGTACTGACAGTTTAGTATTACATATTAACATATAAACTCATCATATGCACAACCTCTCTGCTACTACCTAATACTCATGCAAGAAAATGGGACTTGCCCCTACCTTTCTCTGACTCATGCATAATGATTAGAACTGTGCCTTCTAAAAGATGATGATCAATAAAAACTGATTTGTTAAGAGAGTCATTTTCAGTTGCAGCTTTCTCCTAATTCCCTGGGCTCAAAAATCATGTATACATTTTTTAACTGTTCTCTTTTCTCCTACCCCATCAGAGATAACTGATTATTAAGTTCCATTTTCTTTTTCCTGAGAATATCTCTGGGATACATCTCTTTTTATTTCTTTTGAGCCTTCTTATACTCCAGCAGCAATTATTATGTAAAAGGCCTGGAGGCATTCGTCACCTCCATTTGGCGGAAAGAAATAACCTCATGTGGTCCTTAGTTTCTCTGGTACTTTTCTTTTTAACCTGTAAGATATATTTAACCCATGAAATTGTCATGTTCAACCCTTTTCAAGGGCTCCCTTTTGCCTATTATATTAACTCTAAACTCCTTACCTAATCTCCTCTGCTATCTGCTGCTATTCTACGCATCTCCTTCCTGCTAAATGCACTTGCTTTATAGACTTTTAACCTTTCTCAGAACCACTCCTCCAGCCCAGGAGTGATAATCTCATTCATGTTCCTTACCATGTCCTGTTTTTGCACCTTTATACATACTTTGTATCTTTACATATATTATTATTCCTTCTATCTAGAATATACCCACTACACATTCCACTGCCTATGCATCACCTACCTCAAAATTTGAATTGAAATTTACCTTTCCAGTAAGCCTGATCCACCTTATGATCAATCTTTTTTGTTCTTTTAACTGCTGTATCTCTGCATGTTCTGAGCACCCTGGAACTCGTTTGTGCTATGTTGACTTGCGCTTGCTGATATGAAACTTGTAAGTTTTCTTAAACCATTTCCCCTTCATTTATTTTGTCTTCCCAATTACACCTTTTTTTGAAAGTTCCTCAGGTTTGGAGCCATAGATACCAGGTTCTTAGATTCTTTTACCCTCAGAACACTTCCAATAATGTAGTGTTTTCTAAAGTCCTCACTCTTAACCCTGTATTTCCTGAATATGTAAATTAATATTTTTAAAGAAAACAACAATAAAAACTGAGTTGTAGTCTTTCTCTACATTACATTATGGTAAAGAAATTAAAATGAAGCCCAGTTATACATTATTATGACAGAAGATAACATCTTAATCCATTTTTAAAAACTAGAACGTACAGGAGACTGTCCTGGGCTACATGAGTCTCTTTCCATTGCTCCTTCTGCTTCTCATCATATTATTATGACTCGCATGAAGTTGCTATAATCGCTAAATTAAAAGTTGTACAAGTAGCTAATTTTACTTTCTGGTTAGATTCTATTCTTGTTTTATTTACTATGTTATATGAAAAAAGCAACTCATAAACCTTTTCTACTATTAAAAATAGATAAGAATTTTATCAAAAAATACCTGGAGATTTTTTACATCATATAAGAAAAAGAGTTTAAACTCCCACTGCCTATATGAGATAGACAATTCCAATTAACGAAAAAATCAATTCTGAGTCCAGAGAGAGACACATATATAGAGGATAAGGTCCTGTTAGTGACCTTTCAAATGTTTCCTTCACATTCTCCTTTCTGTCTCTAAGCTCTTGTCTCATTTTCTGTCAGTGGTTCACTGGGCTACAGAAGGTACCCATGGAGTTTGAGAAGAAGCTCAGTCTTTTCCTTCAGAAACCAACTGTATCACTTAACTGCAGTTCTCACTTACACATCTAGAAAGCTTGCAAATTCTACTCTGAAAATGTTTGCCAGCTGTGTCAATATTCGCCAGCGTAGTTTTGCTTTTGTGGGGATTTTATCTGGTGCCCTGTACAGAATATGTGTGGATGAGGGGTAGGCATAATACCTTTGAAAGTTCCTCATCATTGGAGAATCAAACTCTAATTCCTTCACATCTTACACTGCAGACCACCTGTAATAATGTCAAAATTGCCTACAGTAATCACTATGTGAAACAAGTATACTTATTCAATTAAGCACGAAGAACCATCTTGGGTAAAAGGGATATGTTAAAAGCTAGTGAGTCTGAGTAGCATATGCAAATTTAAGAAATTGAATCAGAAATCTAATTCTGTCACAAATTGGCTCTACCATTTTGAGAAATTCCCTTGAATTTTTGTCATCCAAATGTACTTATCAAACAAGGGGCTAACAACATATGCCCTATTTTTTTCTTAAAGTTTTTCTGGGGCATAAATCAATAACAAATGTGAAAATATCAGAAAAACATATATTTGTAGATAGAAACATATGTATAGTAAGCTTTACATAAAAAGGTAGTATTAATACATTACTGTTTTCATTATTTTTGCTAAAATGATGATATGTTAAAGTGTTATAATAAATTAATTATATAAAGTTTCTTGTCTAGAACAGTGAAATTTCTCTAGGCAAATACATAATTCTAGTGTTTGATAAATAAATAAAATTCATATTAATGAAGGCTTATTTGTAATTGCAAAGAAACAATAAAAACACTAGAATGTATAAACAAATTTGAGCATTTCTTACAAAATTTGTGATTATTTGCCAGTAAGATAATTCCAAATTTATTTTTCTAATAACCTAGTCACTTAGTAACTATAATACTCATTGATTTTGTTTCATCTGGATCAATACCACATTGTCAGGACCAACTTTTAGTTCTTTCACACACAACATCTGAAAAAGTAGTAACTGCTGAGTGGAAAAATATTAAGCTCTTTTAAATATGTAATAATTTATGTAACACTCCAAACAAAGCATGTCATTCTCAGACTTTCAATATACACAACTGTATTTATCCCATTTATTCTAGACAGTTTATTATGACTTGAGAAATTAATCCATTAATAACCAGACGATTATCTGGGATGGCTTACAATGTTACAGGTACAGTACATTAGAGATGGATAGTTTGTGTCTTTCTAGTTTTCTATTTGTGATAGAAAATAAGAGGAAACCACAGGTTTTCTGTCACTTAAACAGGTGACACTATAAGCTGACAAGAAAATCATACCCAGCTGGAGAATAAACTCAATAGCAATACTCCATTCATTGAAGCATTTTATATTTATTCCTATGTGCAGCCTCATCCAAAACCACATCATTATTACTTCTACCCCTGAAAGAATGTTCACCATTGCAAGATATATATTTCTTCATATAAATGTCATGCTATGTATAATGAAGGATATATGTGTGATTTAGTAGAAACATCTTATATTCTACATTATGAGGAAATAGTTTTACATTACTTTAAGACCATTCTAATTAGAGAATATAACATAACTTTATGAATACTCCATTATATATGACAGTGACTTTATGTACTAAACTTTGGGTCAGGAAAATATCCTTGAATGGTTTAAAGCAATTCTACAAAACAATCCATTATTCCTAGTAAAAGCCACCATAAGCAAGCGAGTTGTATGGTAGAGGGAAAAACAGAGAGTAGAAGGCCAAAAAGCAGTTGAAATAACTGTTGCGTTTAGTATTGAAAAAGGATCACTATGTAAGATATGTTTTCGTTTTCTGTTAGTGATTAGGAAACTAAACAAGGTGGCTCATTGAAGAGGGTAAAAATGATTTTAAGGATAGAAAAATGTATATAGACACATTGAGACACATACACATGCATATACTTCTAAATAATTGATTTGCTTATATAGTTTTTAATATGGAATATATATGGTGTCCATAATTCATCTATTCTAACTGAACATTTTCAGGGGATAATTGGGCCCATGTGTAAAATATTTTCTCTAGTCTTGATTTCAAAGTTATCAGGAGAAAATCATATCATCAATTAATTACTCATGAGCATAATTAATCCTTTTTATTTGCAACCTAAAATGCATGGCAGAAATGAACCGTTCTTACAGAGATGGGAAGCAAAGCGTATAATCGAGAGAATTCTGAGCACCTAACAAAGTGTCCAGCATTCGTGTATTAGTCATTGAATAGATATTTATTAATTACCTGCTGTCTTCCAGGTATTGTGCCAAATACCAGGACTATTTCGAGAGATGAATTAAGATGAATAATTAAAATATGATGAGATGACTAAAGAATTAAAATCATATGATCATCTCAATAAATGCAGAAAGAAGCATTTGACTGACAAAATTCACATCTTTCATAAAAACAAAAACAAAAACAAAAACAAAAACAAAAACAAAACACTGCAAACTAGGAATAGAAAGAAACTTCCTTAACCAAATAAAGAATATCTAGAAAAAACCTACAACCAACATATTTAATGGTAAACACTGATTGTTTTTCTCTTAAGGTGCAAGGCAAGGATGGACTCAAGAATGAGACAAGGTCTGCTCTCACTACTCCTGCTTGAGTCATACTAGTATTCCTAGCCAGTACAATAAGATAAGAAAAAGAAATGAAAGTCATAGAAATTGGAAATGGAGAAATAAAACTGTACTTGTGGACTCCATGACTTGTCTATGTAGAAAATTTCCCAAAAACCTATAAAAAAAGGCTACTAGAAATAATCAATTAGTTGAGTAAGAACCTAGAATACACATTTAATATAAAAAAAATCAATCGTTTTTCTATATGCTAGCAATAGATAAATAAAAATTGATTATTTAAGTGTTGGGTTTACAGAACCCACTTATCTCTTGAGAATTTGAAGTGATTTTGTTAAAATCAAATCAACAAAGAGTGTATCTTCACTGATCAGACCATGTCATTTTTAGTTTCCTCTTTGTGGAAATATGATAGCCAAGTCACAAGAATTGGAACAGTAAGGGATTTCCATTTACGTAAATAATGAATAAGAATTCAGAGAGGTAAAATGACTTAGCAAACCCACAAAACTACTGACAAAACCTAGACTACGATTTTGTCTTTTTTAAGTTTCTGTCTTTTTTGGGACATTTCCCCTTATGGCCCTAGTTAATGCTGGCATATATTCTGATGGACAAGTCCTACTACACAACACATTTTAAATCTTCTTCTACATTGTCATCTTTGAAAAGTAATTGTGAAATTGGTTGTTAGCATGATAAAAGTGTTGAAATTTTAAAATGAAATTCTCAGAGTTATAAACATTAAACAATTTTATAATTATTAGAAATTATTAATAGTTACTCATAATTCTTAATAAAAAAATTCTCTGTGCAGTAACTTTTTAGAGCCTCACAAAAGTCAATGGGAGGAAATTTATCTTTCATTGAACACAAACCACATTCAAACAAACACCTTAATCAAGTGTGCTATTAATAAAATCACAAGCATCACTAAGGAAAAACAAACAAAAATAAGGGCTCACTCTACCTTTTAGCCTCTTTTTCGATTTCTTCCTAGAAACTAAATTGCACAGTTTGGAAATACATTTGGGAAGTTTCCTCTTCTTGTTAGCCTTTGTTTTATTGTCTGGCTAAACAGTTTAATGTAATAGTTAAAAATCTAAACTCTAGAGCCAACCAGACAGGCTTGCATCTGTGCCCTGACACTTACTAGCCTGTGACCTTCTTTCATACTCTAGCTTCATTTTTCTCATCTCTAAAATGGGTAGCAGCAGTTACCCCAAAAGAGTTGTTGTAGAGATTAAATAAGATCATGCCCTTAAAGAGTCTGGTATAGTACTAGGTACAAAACAAAAGCTCAAAATATTTTATATATTATTTCTCTTTTTTGATGGTCTATATATTAGTAAGATATGTAAATATTAAAGTATAAATGTACATCTGTTCTTATACAACCTGTGTTAAGTAACCTTTGTTACTTAAGTTCCTTCAAAAGTCTTAAAACACTCTATTTATAGGTATGAAATTCATCTTATTTATAGGCGCTTATTAATTCTTCAACATTATAACCATTAATTTAAATCAGACTCTTGAAACTTGCATTAAGCTTTCAAAATCTTTAGGGATGATTCTGCTTACTTGGAAATTTTGTGTTGCTTAGCTACAGTAACCTTGTTTCTAAGTGTGCTGGAGAAAATAAGGTTATTTCTACATCTCAAATATGAGATTCTGACTCAGAGTTTTAACACCTACAAATATCACAAATTCTAACAGTGTAATTCTTGTATGCTATTTTCATTATCCTGGAATCCTAACTCCAATTATTAAACCCACACAAATTTCCATCAATTCATAGTAAGTTCCCCTTGATCAGGTCTTACTACGAAATATTCTGGTCAAGTTCTCTTTCTTGTCATGCACCAATAATCTTATGATCACTCTTGTATTTACTATGGTTCTTTTCCATACCTGTTTCTTAGTTTGGTTCTGCTTCTTTTACATTCCTGTTTTTGTTTGTTGCCCTTTCTTTGCTGTGTTTTGTTTGTTTTTGTGCCATCTCTACCTTATCAAGAAATTGAATTAGTTTTCTGATTTTGTTTCACTGATCTCACAAACTGTACCCCTATTTCACTCACTCTCTGCTTTGTATTTCTCAGCTTGATTTCCAACCAATTGTCTGTCCACATCTGTCTTGATGACTTCTTCCCACTTCCTTTGGGTATAAGAATTCATTTTCTTTTAGGAATTTGTACATATTTATTGAATGAATGGTGTTTTATAAAAAACATGTTCTAAAGTGCCTAAGATCACAAAGATGTGCATATCATTATATCTGTTAAGACAAGTGGTAATCTCTCAATGGCTTCTCAGTCTTTTTTTCCCCTTTCAAATGAATCAATACTGTCAAGATGATTAGTGTTACAAAGAAGCACACATGTATAACACTATTGGGGATAATTTCAGTTTCATTTACATTAAAATCCAAAATACTAGCCTTCTTTTTGGCTTTTTTTTCTTTTTCTTTTTCTTTACTAGATTGTCTGCTGATTATTATAGTCACGATCTAGGCTTTATGAATTCTTACATTGCCAATTATACAAATATGGTCAGCTCAACAAAACATGCAGAGAGAATTTTTTTCTGATTACACAGTGTGATAAATGTAATATTATAATAAAACAAATGGCTCCTTAACAAAAAACTTACTTTTCATGATACAATAAAATTTTGTGAAGAAAAATCTAACTGCATTTTAGATCATATTCATTGAAAATCTAAAATAAATTTTGTCAGTATGTCTCTACATTCCTCCCTTAAAATATTTAACAGCATAAAAATGTGGTTGATTTGACAAGAAAAATTAAAATTATTTCAAATCAGGTGTTATTTGCATTTCTTAGAAAGTTTTCTATAAAATAAAAGCTTTCAAATGGAAGATAGTAAATACTAGAATTAGCTCTCTTATAAATACAACAGAACATCATAAAGCAGAATAAAATTAACGTTTATTGTATTTAAAATCCAGAATTAAATACAAAATAATTACTTTTCTCTTGAGTATTTATTTTATAGAAATTTATAGATATATGATTTCTTTGGGTGAATACTGCAAAATAAGTTATGCCTGTCTGGGATGCAAGTAACAGGATGGCTGTGGGGAGGCACAGAGCCTAGGCCTTGTTCTTCCTGTCTGCTCTGCTCAGTCCTCTCAAAGCCTGAATAATAAAATTGATTAGCACTGTCAGTGGAGGACGTTACTATGGCAGTCACTGTTTGGAGTACTTTGGAGATAAATCTGGGAAACAAAAAATAAGTCAGTTCTGGCAAAAAGATCAGATTTTTTTTTTTGGTGCATGATATTTGGAGCTCATCTGTTACTGTATCAAATTTAAAAAAAAAACTATAAGTTAAACTATGTTTTTCTGCCCTAGAGATGGTTTTATATGATTGCTCCCTCTTTAGTTTTGGAGCGACTCCCTGAAGGATCCTTTATAATTATTGAAGATGTAACAAGATTTATTTTGAATGTTACATATACACTCATGACCAATAATTTGGCTGCAACACCTGTGACTTCTGTGAATTTTGCTTGAACTTAAGGGCTTTAACATATAATTACCAGAAAAATCTAATGTGAAAATCTAATCACAATAAGCCTCCCAAGATACATCTAAAACTGAGGGTAGAAGCTGTTCTTTGGAGTACATGTAAAGTACTCCAAATCTAACTCAGATTGTATCCTGTGTGCTGGCAAAATCTAGAAAAATGCCCCGCACAGAGTAAATTTAATACATATATGTGGGAATAATTAATTAGATTTTGTTTGATGATGTTTTTATGTACCCAACATTAACAAAAATTAGTTTAGGCCATAGAGTAAAGCCCACACTCAACTCTGAGATGCTAGTCAAAAATTGAATTGACTTGATGTAAGGTGATTTGGTTTGAACTTTTTAATGAAAAAAAGAACATTTGGGGATATTGTGCATTTGTACTACAGGTGTCTAATTGGTTGTGATACAGGTTTCATTAGGATCCACAGTAGTGTGTGTGACTAACACACACACACACACACACACACACACACAACCTTGGGAGGTTGAATATTATATATGTATATGGTGAAAGGCAAATGTATTTGGTAAAAGGCAAATGTAAATTTCCCGAGATACTGCCAATGACAACAATATAATGACCATGTTAATTTTGTGATTTCATAATCTTCCACAGAAAATGAACAAAAATGAATATCCTAAGGTAGTTATTAATAATTGGCTTAAAAAATCTATTGAGATGGAACAGGCTGAAGGATGGAAGTAGAGCAGTCAGAGTGCTTAGGAATTTTTTTTAGTTTCATAACTGTAAAAACAAAACAAAAATTTCACGTCCAATATTTCATGAAACATATTGCCAGATATGTTCTACCCTTTTATAATTGTGCCTCCCTCAAGTCTTTTTTAAATTATAGTTGATATACAATATTATATTAGTTTTCTCTATGAGACCTTCCTTAACCACCCTGTTTAAAATTATTATTCACCACCCTTGCACTATCAATTTCCCTTTCTCTTTTGATATTATCATAATCTGTACTTTCTAGCATACTATATATTTATATTGTTTATTGCTTGTTGCTCGGCCCACTAGAATTAAAATCCTCCAAAGGTAACATTTTTAGATGTTTTGTTTCCTGATGTGTCCCAAGTATCTAGACCAGTACCTAGAATGTAGTAAGAATGCAAGAAAAATTTTTGAAGAAATTTGAAGTATTTATCACATAACTATGAAAACTGCCATAACTCTCAAAAGAATTGCTCAGTAAATATTTAAAAGTGCAATAATTGAATACCGAGGACTCTAAATGAAATCATTTTGTGATGCTTGGAGAAAATTATCAGGTGCTGAAGGTGAAGTGGGAAACAATTAGGTGTTGGAAAATGGAAACAAATGAATAAAGGGAAAAGTGAAGAAAAGGAAAAGCAGGAATGACTTGAAGAAAAGAGATAACAGTTTAATTAGATACTTCAATGTTTTTATATACTTAAATATGATGTGAATAATGATTATAGATTCTGACCTTAATCTCTTTGAAAAATCTATGCTACTCAGTCATAATAGAGTAAAATTCTTTAAAAATGTATTTCTTTCTACACAGAAGTCTCAAAAATGTAACCCAAGAGACAAGTTTAATACATTTAAAAAATGTATTTCCATTTTTTGTTGTTGTCAAAATTGTTTCTTTTACCAGCTTCCTTGGACTCTTAGTGAGTAAAGGTTGGTGAACTGCTTTCTGATGCAGTAGTTTCCAACTTGACTGCAGATCAGAATGATCTGGGGAGCCTGATCAGTTAAATGAGAACTCTAGGGGTGAGGTCCAGGTATGAGTGTTTTTGTGTAAGCCTCCTAGGTGTTTCTAATATGTAGCCAAGTTAGACAACTACTGAAAATTCCCTATTGGTTAACTTATTGCATGAAAGTTTGTCAATCCTTGAAATTCCATTTACTAAGGAATCTTGTGAACTTGGGGGATAATCAGCTATCTACCCCAAACTGAGGCTGTAAGAGCAAACACCAGTGGTGTGTCTCTAACATAATTTAGAACCACCTTGAAAGCTTATTAAAATGTAGAGTCTTGTGCCTCACCCATAGAGATTCTGATTCAGTAAATCTAGGATGGGGCCTGAAAATTTTCTTTCTAATGAGCTTCCAGGTGATTCATCTACAAACCAAAGTTTAAAAGTCATTGCCCTAGAGAAAGATTATTTTGGGATAGAGCTCATCAGGCCTGCTAGAATGGCCCTGGGGAAAATCTAATGGGGTTATTATTGCATCCCCACCGCAAACTTACGCTGGATCTCCAGTGAACCTCAACAACTGATTTATCAAAATCCTAGGTAACTCAATATTTTCAAGGATGGCCCAAGTCTAACAGGGATGCTTTGAAAAAACCATAGGCTAGAACAGTCCATAATCCCTATGTGAACCAATAGAGCCATTCTCCCATATCAGTAACGAGTACTTGTGTGATGTGTTTCCAACTTTCTGTGATATGTCTCTGATTACTTTCCTCTGTCTGTTTCAAGAACATTTGGTTCACAAATATCTCTCTTTAGGCCCTTTACAAATACAGCATAGTTATTATCTCTCACCCTTGCTAGATTCTGCACTGCTTGGAGCAGGGACTGCCATATTCATCTTTAAAATCTCACCTAGTAGAACATCAAGCACACATTATGTACATTTTACATATATTTATAGAATTCTTCATGGTAATATCCACGGTTCCTACATTTTGGGTTGTTATTCCATGTGGAAGAGGGTGAGGTAAATGGATATAGAACTAGCACTGGTTAAAAGAAATAACTATTTATAAAATCAGCTCAATAGCTCACCAAGTCAAAAATGGTTCTAAGATTTTCACATACCTCTCACATTAGCTATGAATCTATTCCTATTAGATATTTCCTTTATTGCCTTTAGAACTTAATTTAACCCATGTAAAAATATTGGGTGTGGGTACAAAGTGGTTTGGCCAAATATATCATTGTTAAGCATGGTTTTTGGTCCTGTGACCCTTATGGGATGACATTTCTGCTTAACACTGGAATAGTCTTAAATAAGACCACAGAAAACTACAACAGCAACGACAACAACAACAAAAGAAAAATAAAGGAATCTTTACCTGGGGCTAAACAAAGAAGCTAAAAGAAGTTCCCGATGACATGCATAAAATATAATATTGTCTTTATATAATATTGTTACTAAATTATAGTGTGTACAACAGTGAGGCTTTGTTACTTATGTATTTTTGCATTTGCCAAATTAGGCACTTTCTTACATAGGTATGTTGAAAGGGAAAAAAATCAGGAGAGAAATTTGTCCAGTAAAATTTATAATATTTTCCAATAGTAGGAAATGCAAGCAATATTAATACCATATATCTGTATAAATGTGAACCAACATAACTTTACTCATAGAAACTTTTCATATCATCACAGTTTAATGTTTTTCATAACACTTTGGTTATTGACAAGCAGTTTATGTGGCCCCAATGTCACAGTAAAGAGTCCACAATTCTTTTCCACTAATTCATATTGCTTTTGTCTCCTGGAGGACATTTCTGCATTCTCAGGTGATGAAGCATGGCTGGAAAAAGACTCGACATTTGCTTATTATTTTAGCAGACTTAGGATGCCATAAATATTTTCTTTCTTTCTTTTATGATATCTTGATTTTTTAAAACTTCTTGTAAATTTACTAGTCTGGAACTACCATTTATCTGCACTTGTAACTAATTGTTTCTCCTGCCAGTAATAACAACACAGCAACATATAAACTGCAGCAAAATTCTCAAAGTAGCCCACCAACTTTCATCTCTTTGTTGACAGTCCTCCCACAGATTTTCAGCACTCTCCCACCAAAATGGGACACAAACCACATTTTCTTGTAGAGGTCGGATGCAGATGGCTGTGCACTGTGTGGCAGGGCTGCCAGTCACATAGGCTGTGGCTCTAAAGGGAGGCCATATGGCAACAGGCTGACTTCTCTGTATTGAGTCCTGCACCTGTTACTTGCTGGGAGGATGCTCTTCTAATGTTTATGTTCTTAGAGCTATTTTAATTTTCTCCATGGCTACTTCTCTGTGACTCATTGCTGTCTTCCTGTTCTTTCTGACTACTTTCTAAAGTTCAGATAATTTAAGCAACTGGGAGTCCTTCAATATAAGTTTATACAGGTCTCATCTCTCATCCATTTACATTTCTTTTTGGTCTTAGCGGAACATCAAGGACATGCACTCTTGGTTAAATTCTTCTCTGATCTGCCAAGAGACACAGATTTGAAAAATCTGTGGAAGGAAGAGGAGCCTCTTGGAGAAAAATAGGGAGATCATCACCCCATGATGTATTTAGGGGAAATGCTGCTTCCCGTGGAGCTGCAATATGTGGCATGACTTGTAGATGTTGTCAAATATATAGCCTTTCTATTATTCTCCAAAGGATGACTACTGTAATGGATCTGTATACAAAATGCTTTTATGTAGCTGTGTTAGCCAACGGATCACCTAAGGCCCCTTTAAATTAAGCAGAATTTGGCATAAATCATCTCTAGAGCAAATTCAGAAATAAAATCAGTAGGGAGAGCAAAAAGAAATTATTTTTAAACTCTAATGCTTTTTCATATATGTGAATGGTTTTATAAATACATTCGAAGAATTATTTTTAAAAGTTGTGAGCCCTTTTGAGGGTCAGCTAGGGTGCATGTGCTAACATGCTGTGTTTGTCAAATGAGGAAATGATTTTTCACCTCTACTTTAATCATTCATGGCTGTTGGGTTATGAGAGACAGAAGCCTGAAAAGACTGTACAGCAAGGTGAGATCTGGTGACTAATTCCTTGCCTCATTTTTTGACAAGTAAATTGACTTAGTGAGATCTAAGGAGCACGAGGATGAAGCCTTAATCACGCAAAATATTTTCTTAGTTGGAATGTTAATTCCTGAAATCTCTGAAGATTCAAAGGATTTATTCTTACTAAAGTATTACCTAGAAAAGTGATGACTTATTTATATATTACTTTGAATTGTTGTTAGTTATTTAGTTGTTGGTATTGTTATTAGATTTTAATTGTTTTGTCAGATATTTTCTGGGAACAGTTTTTAGAAAAATGATAGCTAAAGAAAATGTAAATTCAGGTTTGACTGGGGAAGGGTTAGATATGTGCAAAAAAGGAGAATAAGTGCACATTAAATGGATGGAGGAAATAATCTTCAATTTTTAATTGCCTTGAGCTCTCATGTGTAGGCAGTTTCTGTAAGAAGGTACAAAGTGACCTATGATTTTCACTCTTATTTGAAGAAAAACATTCTGAACTCAGGGCACTCAGAATTGCTCCAGGGTAGAACTACAAGTTTTTACTAGACTTAAGGTTAAAAAATGGCTTTAGCCTGTTTTTCTATTTAATCTAAAGCAGTGTTTGAAATCTCTGAACTAAGATACTCAGGATATGTAATGAATATAAACTTGCAGATTTTTAAACAATCTCTGGTCTGAGATTACTTATAAGTCAACTACACCTTTCTTGCTGAGGACTTAGGATATATAATTGGTCTCTGTTTTTTCAATCTTATCACTGCTGGGTGACTTATTTGAAACTAGTACTGTCAGTTCTGCCCTTGGCAGCATACAGTTATCAAAATATATACAGTAGTTTTCTCCCAGGTCTTCCAAGAACATGTTATATGTATATTGAGATGAAGTTACCCCTTTATCATCACACAAAATTTGTATTTTAAAACACAGCTTATAAATGTTTACTAATAGGTAATGCTGAAAAAAAATGCAGCTAGAATTCTCCCTTGATATTTCATGGGAAAGAATTACCTGAAATATTTTCTACATGTGAGTAAAAATATAAATGTTGTTCAATAAAATGCATTGTTTGAATAGTTGGATAAAAATAATTATGACAAGAAGAGGTGTTAATTAAAATATCATACATAGCCTCCACAGCCGCCATTTAATTTACAATTAGTTCAAAACAAGCTGAAAGAATTGAGAACTCAAATGTCCATGCTTTATAAAATGTCAAGTTTAACACCTAACTGTGAACCAGATTGCTTAGGATACAGGCCTTTCAACTGTAAATATCAACTGCATAAAGGACAGCATGAATCTTTTAACTTTATAAAGATAGCATGCAGACTTTAACATTTGGGAAAATTAAGTCACTTACTAGCATTTATGAGGAAGCATACATTTAAGCATTACACTGGACCCCTCATGATCAATTATGTGAATGTCAAAATGTCATACCTTAGATTCCACCATAATGTTAAAGGTCTTGGTTAAAGAAAAGACTCAAATGACATCTCAAAGTAAATTAAAATAGCACTGAAAACAAGATCCTATTCAAATTCCCCTAGATAACAAGTGAAATTCTATTTTTAAGGTAAATTAAAATTGGTCTCACAATTTTAAAAAGTAAGTGTTAGACTTGGCCATTTCTAAAGTTGTATGAGATCCAAAATTCCATACAATTATAAATATTATTTCTTTCACCAAAGAGATTTTACCAACTTTCAAAAATCATGGTAATTATCCTTCTGAGGACATTATCCCTAGTTAGGGGACAATGGGAATATGACAGATTAAATGAATTGTTCAAGTGTTAAAGGGGCTTGTGTTTGCATAGATTTAGAATAACATCCCTTTGTGTATGTCTCAGTAGTTAGGTAATGTTCTCTCTGACATCTGTTCTAAAAAATGATTTCACATCCTAAATCTCCATTTACTTGGATCTTCATTTTGAAATGAGCATAAAACTTACATTTATATTTATTTGACTATATCCTCTCAAAGTCCAATTTTTTATTATCTAGCCTTTGTAAAATGCTGCATTTTACAATTGTGTTCAATCACATGGTGAAAGCAAACAAAATCAGTGAGGGTAGACTTAGAAGACATCAGTCAAATCACCTGGATCTGCATCTTGCTCATTTTAAGGATGATGTGAGAAAATTAATTATGTTAATCAAACACCTTGGTTTCTTGTTCACAAATTACTGAGTGGGTATATGTGTAAATGCAGTCATTTCCTGAGTGAGTGGCAGATGGTTAGATGCATCATGGGCTCAGAAAACACTTTTGTTCAGAAATCTAAGTGTTGTAGTGAAACTAAATAGAGTTTTAACTAGCAAAATAAACCACAGGAAAATAATTAACAACAGCTTAACAATGACCTATAATAAGGCAGCCTGTTAATTATACTGATAGAAAAACAAAACATATATCCAGCAAAGTCCTGGGTAAAGTTTACTACTCATCCACATAGTTGGCATACTCCTCTTTCAGCTTTCCAGGATTATAAACTTCACAGTCATTCATAAACTCTTTCCTTCCTTCACCATTTCTAGCTCCTGTGGATAACAGCATATTCTCCTGGATCTTAGTCACTAATGGAACTATCTCAAAACTGATCACCCAGTGAAAGATACTTCCTCTATCATTAAGTTGAGCATGTATTTAATTAGCTGGAGTGGGGAAAGGTATGGAAATTCTTTTTATACTGTTTCCTTTGTATTATTTACCAGTGGTAGGGGTATGGTGATTCTCCTATTAAGGAATCTGAAATGTCTATCAGCTTCAATCCCATTTGAGTCATCCTTTTGCCTTAAAGAGGTAGGTCATGGGTTGAACTGTTTCTCCCCAAAAGATATGTTTAAGTACAAACTCCTAGTACCTGGGAATGTGACCTTACTTAGAAAAATAGTCATTGTAGATGTAATTAGTTAAGATGAGATCATACTTGAGCAGGGTGGGCCCTTAATCAAACAGGACTGGTGTCCTTATAAATAGAGAAGAGACATAGAGAAAACATCCCTTGAGGACACAAGCATGCAGAGAGAAGATAGTTATGTGATGACAGAGGCAGAGATTGGAATTATATAGCTACAAGCCAAAGAACACCAAGGGTTGCTTGTAACTCTCACACACTAAGAGAGTGAACAGGGCTCTCCCCACACCTTGACTTCTAGGATTCTAGTTTCCAGAATCACGCAAGAATGATTTTCTGTTGTTTAAGTTTCTGATCCTTTGTTATCAAAGCCCTAGAAAACTAATACAAGTTCATTTAATTTTCTTTAATTGGGTACTTTTACATATATCTGAATCTAACTTAAATTCCTAAATTCTAACTTAAATTCTCATTTATACTGCAATCTTCCTAAGAATGAGGCCAATGAATTCTATTTCCTTAATTTTTCCTCACTTCAAAACCCCTTTTACCATGCCACTCAGCTTGATATCACAATGAATGCAGGGATTTGATAGATTTTGTTGTCTTAATGAACCCCATATTGCAAATGTGGTAAAGAGAAATCAGCTTGTGGTAGCATGACATAAAAATGGTAATATTTTGAGTGTCAAGATCAAGTCCTCTTTCTTTACTATATATCTATAAAATAAGTGATATGGAAAGCTGAACCTCTTTTACATTTATATTTGTTATGAAAATATACAGAGAATGTTGTAGGAATTTATATTATAGTTGAGAATGTGATAGAAAAGCTTACACACAGTTCAAGATGGACAAGATAGTTACCAAAAGCATATATTTAAACCTAGCATAAAGCCATCATCATTGAAATATCATGGAACTAATGTCAGAATAGAAAGAAATACCCATGGAAAAACTACAAAGTCCAAAATCTCTGTAATAGAAATAAAAAATGAAGGTAGCATTTAAATTCAATACATAAAGATAATTTATTCATTCATTAATTCTGGGAAAACCAGTTAACTATTTAAAGATATGAAAGCTAGATCCTTACCTTATACCACATCATATGGATTAAATATGCAAATTTCACAATTTAAAAAATAATAATTCCCAATCATGACAAGGGTATAAATGAAACAGATCCTTTAATAATCTGCTGGTGCAAATAAAAATCAGCAAGACTTTCCTAAGGTACAATCTGGTAATGTGTGCAAACAACTTTTAAAATGCTTTTCTTCAATTATTCCTTTGGCACTATTAATTTTAGCGAGTATTCTAGTAGCAGACGAGCATTGTCACTTCAACCATTGCTTCTCAGACTTTAATGTGCCCATGAGTCACCTAGAGATATTGTTAAGATTGCAGATTCTAATTCAGAAGACTTGGGGCGGGGCCCGAGATGTACATTTCTGTCTAGCTCCCAGATGATGCCTATGCATTTAGTTGGGAAAGTGGAGGGTTCACATCTTGAGTAGCAATGTATTTTAGATCATTGCCAAAAATGTCCTGCAAAGGCCCAAGTTACATCTTCAGACACATATATATGAATTCTAAATAGCTAGTGAAGTACATTTATTTCTTAACCTTTTCCCTCTTTCTTTCTCCCACATGAAACTTTAATATCAGTAGTTTACAGAGAAAATAGTTCCACTAAAACAATGTCTCTTGGGCTCTAGAGCTCATTATTTCTTTGCCCTGGGAATGTTTCCACTTGCAATTGCCCTAAAGACATTCTTAAATCTGGCTCCCATCATTGAGTTAAACTCTACTGTCTGAGAAAGGAGAAAGATATGAAAAGCTCAATTGGGGCCATTCCGGCACATTTAATAGCTCTTCAATTCACTGACCCTTTTGGTATGAGCCACATCAACTATCACTCCTGTGGAGAGACTGTGCATTAAGGTGCACTTGATCAGCCCTTCCTGCTCTGCACACTGAAGCAAAGCTTCATAGAATACCTCCTTTGACCACCTCCAAATTTGAACTTTAAAAGGATATAAGGCAATATTAAAGCAAGAATAACTTTTGAATACAACACCTTCCATGCTACAGAAATGAAAGGTTCTGACTGTTTTATTCCTAAGCATACCTGAGGGTAACAACCTCCATAGTGACTCACTAAGGCTGTCCTTAGAGGTGTTGCGTGTTAGGGCCAGACAGTTAGTTAAAGGAAGAGCCTGCAGAAACTCTGGGGGAAAGCCAAAATAATTTAAAAAATTCCTCATGTGATTTGGACATGTACTCCACCCACTGTCACCCACAGTACTTCCCTGTGGGTCCAGAATCCTATACCAGAGACTGACAACAGAAATAAAATAGTATTTGGTGTTAAAAGAGCATCCAAAATTATGACTCTCTTTTTTGGATTTAAAATGTTTGACAGCTTTAATATGATGATAGAACTTAATCACAAAAAGGCAGGTGATTTACCAACCTGAACCTTGTCCTGGCCTTTGAGCACATTTTCTAGCATACTAGAAGTTTCCAATTAAAGAGATGGCTCAGCTTAAAATTATTTCAGCGAAAACTTCTTATGTTTTACTCTGTGCCACAATTATAAATGGCAATTTGATGGAAGGAATTCTGATGTTAAAATATATGTGATGTCTTTTTCCTGGTTGGCTTTGTAATATATTTCAATTTAAATACATTTAATTTGTTAGATCAGCTACACAGAGCTCTCCATATTGAGGAGGGCCAAATGCCACTTGAAATTTAAGGATACATTAGGAAAATAAAATATGGCAGAATATCTCACATTTTACTCACTCACTGAATATACCATATAGATAAGCACAAGCATTTTTTTTACCTCAAACATGAAATGGAATTTCTTTCGTTTATATTCTCTAATGCTTATTTCAGAACCCTTTGACATATGTTTCATTTTCAGTTTAGATCTAATTGTTATGTTGTACGTGTTGTATTCTGATACCTAATAATATGGTTTATAGATGGATTTATAAAGCCTTTCCTTCCATTTTGGTGAACAATGCATTGTAACCACCAGAGTTAGAAAGCAGAGTGGGTAGGCAAGTCTTTCAGTAATATGTTCGTCCTGTAGTGAAATATGTCTACATAAAGGACACACAAGGATGTAGGCAAAAGTACAATTGCCTCAGCTGCTATTTCAAATATCTGGTTCCTCTGAGTACTCTGATATTAAACTAGGCGTGATCATTTAGTTCATACTTTCCAGAGTCAACTCATATGCCTAAAATCAATTATCTTGCAATTGCCTGGAGCAAAGGATGTTTAAACCACTGGTTTTCAAACTCTTGATCGCAACTCAAGTGTAAAAAGATCTAATGCATACTGTAGACATATATCCTTATTCTTGCTGTGTGCAGTGCCTGCTGATACTTTTAATTCAATTCACCTGTATTTTTTCTATTCTAATATGATGAGGCATAGTTGATTATTTAAAAAATGACTAGCTTGTGCTCAAAATAATTTAAAATGTTCTTGGTTTAAAATTTAGAATTCAGCATTAAGAAACAATAGTGTGAGTATGCTGTTGATGAGTTATCCTTCTACTATCTACTCGTATTCAAAAGCAGTGAAAAAAAATTTAAAGGATTTTTATAATCATTATAAAGCCAGACCTAAAGACATTTTTAAAAAACAAAGTTCCATCTTTCTCACAATGGCACTGAAAATCACTCCAAGTATAAAAAGGAAAAATAAATGAGGCTTTATCAATATTGGCAAAGTGTAATTTTAATAAATTTAAAAACATTATTCCCACATAAAAATATAGTGAGAGCATGTCTAGGTCATTTAGTTTATTAATGAGGCAGACAGTAGAATGATAAAGCTGGCTCAGAGGAGGATAAGAGAAACCAGTAATGTCTGGTATATTGGTATATATTATTTATATGTATATGTATTTATGTATAAATGTATATATTTATATAAATATATTTTATATAAAGCATATTATGTGTATATAGATATACATATTAAGTGAAAAATAAAGAATGCTGGGATAAGTTTGATGTTATATACAAAATAGATTAATGTTCTACAGACTAATAAATCACAACCTCTATGATTCTATTAGAAATCACTATTTATTAATCATCTCAAACTATTATGTAACTTACAGTCTATGCTCCAACCAGTAGTAAATAGTAAATCAAAAAAAATTATCTTCCCATTTAGAATATTAAAATTTTCTTCAGTCAGAACACTCTACTGTGATGTTGAAAAGGCATACACAAATCTTTTAGCCTAATTTCCAAAACATAGACTACTGTTCTTAAGAATATGAAATGTTCATTAGAATAGCTGAATCAAATTTATTTTTGTGTCTTCAGCACCTAGGAAAGTGACCATTTGATGAATACTTCATTAGTGAGGAACTATCAATTTATGCAAAGATAAGAACTTCTGATTGGCATAGCCTCTAAGGGAGGACATCTGAATATCAGTAACCCTTCCTACCTATTAATATTTTTATCTATGCAGACTGCTTTGTTTATCCCATCCTTATTTCATAAAAATTCTTGCATGATTCAGTATAGTGTGAGTAGGAAATATTTTGGGGTAGTTTTGGGCTATTTGCACCTAAACACAAGTGACCTTATCACTCTTATTTACATTATGAAAAAAGGAGTGTGCCAAACAGATATCATAGCTTGAGGGTCTCTATAAATGCATCTGGAGAAGATTTTTCCAAAGTACTTTCTAAAAGTGGTAGTCTTGAATCGAATCTCTTTAATTTTCCTTTTAGACTTTGCTGGACTAGTTGCTTTTTGGCCTGGGTCAGAGAATTCAATATAATGTACAAACATGAGTTAAAAGTTAGAATTGATTAAATGCCTCATTAAAATCAGTGACGTGACAAACTATGTAGGAATGTACAACATCTATATCTATAAAACTTTAAACGAACACTGAAAAAATAGGAAGATATACTATTTTCTTATATCGGACTACTTAACATCATAAAGGTGTTGAGTGTCCCCAAATTAATCCATGACGTTCTAATACTGCCTTACGATTTTTTTTTTTCTAATCCAGGGAAGAGGATTCTAAAATTTAAAGAAAAATAAGAAGCAAGAATTGCCAGGAAAATTCTGGAAAAAGTTAGGAATAAGGAATAATACCCTAGCAGATATGAAAACATTTTATAACGAATAAACTATTAAGAGAATGATGATGTAAATAAATAGATAAACAGATCAAAGTCAGAGCAAATGAAGTCCATGTAAGATGATAGTTTGAGATTCAGAGAGCATTTCAAATCAGTAGCAAATGGTGATTATTAGAGAAATAAAAAAATCCTCTGAAAATATTAGGTTAGATTGACATCTCATATCTTACACATTAAGTATCAAAGTTTGAAATATAAAAAATAATCCATAAATGTACTAACCGATATAAGAATTTTTGCCTATAATCTTAAAGTACAAGCATAAAACACAATGCAGAAAACATTGACAAATCTGATAGTGTAAAACTTACACATTTCTGTTAGTGGGGAATTTGAATATGCATATAGTTCTCTCAAATTGCATAAAGTATATCTGGAATAATTCAAAATGAACCGATAATGAGTGGCTGCAGGACACTCAATAGGTGGCAGGAAGACTTTTCACCATACATCCATTTATTCTTTCAATATATATCACTTTAAGATGAATGTAACATAAGGGAAAATACACATATAACCCTGAAATAGCCTAAAATTATTGCACCTTTAACGTGCAGTATAACCAAGACAATCCAAGTCTGAAAAAATAACTTCCTTCTTGGCACGCTGCTATGCTCCACCTTCTTTTGAGTCGCTTCTTGTTGTCTTTACACACGATTACAAAGTTTTCCACATCTCTAAATTTATATTATACGCCCTATGCTGATATGTATAAGCAGGCAAAAAAGGGAAGGAGAATATAACTACATGTGAGCTGTCCCAAAGGTGGAAGCTCATGGCACTTTCAGGAGTGTAGTTCTGGGGAAGGTCGTGGTGAGAGAAAAAGCTAGAGAAGTGAGTCGGGACAGATAGGGCTGTATGTGTAATCTATGTCAAGGGGGTTGCACTTCACCCTGGGGGATGTAGAGAGTTACTGCGAAGGGGAATGTTGTCTTCTGATTTGCATTTTAGAAAGATAATGCTGCTTGCAGTGTAGAAAACTGACTGTACGGAGGGGATGGGAATGTAGCAATATCAGAGGCCATAAGAGGCTGCTGGGTGGTGGACTAGACTATCTCCCATACTACAAGAGGTTACAAAATCTGTTTCATTAACATCTTGAAATGTTTTTCCTTTTTTCCCTTCCATCACAGCTAATTAGAGTTACCTTATTTACTGCATACTAATTACGTGGCACACACTGTTATAACACAGTTTTATGCACTTCATTTATACCTTAAAAGCCTCATAACATAAATAATATTCTTATTCCCATTTGATGAATGGAAAACTGTCACTGAAGATTCAAGAATATGCCCAAGTTCACACGATAAGTGATGAAAGTGGAACTTTCACTTGGGTCCAGAACTCTGCCACTAAGCTGCAGTGGTGCTACAGCGGTTCTCTGCGGGCCAGGATTTCTGTCATGCCAGCTTAACAGTGTTCTCTGGCGACCATGACTTCTGATTTTAATCCAAACAACCACACTCTTTCCAAAATTATCTGCATAAAGCACTGCTTTCATCACCTTGCAGCTTCTCTGCTTGGTATTGTAGAGTGGCTCCCTATTGCTCATCACTGAAATTTTCTTTAGTTACTTAGCATCTTTCCTACATCCATACCTTTGCTTATGATGGGCCTGAGGTAAAGATGTGGACATAGGGAAGATTCAACCTCCAATCAAATTCAACCTCTCCTACAAAGCCCCCTTTTTCATGAAATCATGAATATTAGACTTTTAGTCTAAAATCATTTCTTTCATCTCCTGCTAACTACTGTATTTAGTATGAAACATTCCAGAATGTGATTATATGTTATTTTGACTTATTTTGTGTGCATTAATCCCATCTCCCCATTTCAGATTTTCTTTAAAAAAATTAGCATATCCATCTAATTTTTTGTATTCTCTACAGCCTAAGTGCAGTATGGATACTGAACATGCAGTAGGAAGTCAGTACATACATTTAATTGAAATGTCTTTACTCATAAACTATGATTAGGTTGACATTTTCCAAACTTGACTCCCTACTTATTCCAAGAAAACAGATCTGTTTACATTTGGAAAAAAAGTAAACAATTTAAACAGGTTTTTCAGAAACTTTCAAGTGCTAATAATGAAGTGGAAGATAGACTAAACTATATTTGGTTTTACCACAAAGCACCCTCACCTTTTTAAAAGCACAACATAACAATAACAATAAAGATTAGTAACATTTATTGTGCATAAACCATACTTCTGATACCATATTAAGCCTTTACCATGCATCATCTTATTTAGTACTGTTTATATTTTTTAGAATACTTCTTTCAGACAGAGGGCTTGGAAAAAGTTCATCCAGATACATTTGCAAAGACACTCAGATTATGTTTTCTATTTGCATATTCTTTTTCTGTCCATTCCCAATTAAGTAGAATGTAGAGAATCATTATTGCCCCCAACCTTGAAAGAAGATTGTATCTTTAAATAAACTGCAGTACTGGGAATTCTTAGCTCAGAGCGTCTTTCTTCCTTCCACATATATAACGCCATATAAATCCTTTTTCGAGATTTGGAGATGATCACAAAGACTCTTAAGTCTAAATGCTTCCATTTTTTAACCTTTTTTTATCCTCTAGGATCTCAAAGCCTTGTGAAAGGGGCACAAAAGTTTTCTTCGGGCCTTAGCTGAGCTGTCTACCTTTTACCTACAGAAACTATTGTCTCTAATAGGTGTGAGTTGGCCTATCTGAGATGAATGATCCAGAAGTTAATGTGGTCTTCATTTCAGCCAGAAACATCGGAGGAATCATATAGCTGGGATAACAATAAGGAAAAAATAATTGCAATGACTTGATAATTTAAGATTTGTTAACTTTTGACTTTTGTTAAGCCCAGAAGGACTGTTTACAATATGGAACTTTCAAAACTTGTGATTTTTTTTTCTGTTTTATCTTTGCATGAGCTATAAGATTCAGAGTTTCTGGTAAGGCCTGTCTACAAGTATTAGGGGACTATATCTACCTACAAAAATGGAAAGCCAAAAATTCTAAAAAATAGGAGAAATACAGTGAATCTACTGATGACTAAGATTACAAAAATGTTACATCTAAAAGGACTTGGAGCAATCATCTAATCCAATCTCTCTTCATATGAAGGTTTTACTTAATGACATGGCAAATTAGTAGACAAGATAGGTATAAATCTTTTTACCCTTGCTGTTTCTACCATACTCTTTTAACAACAAACTGTTTTGGCAGTAGTATAACTGATGAAAAAATAATTTAAAATAGATATTAATTACCAAAAAGTGTCCTAAGTACTATACATAGCATGTAAAATACAAGGTTCTCTGACCACGAATACCACTATATACAGTGAAAAACAGAGTATAAGAATGGATGATAGAAAAATCTTTCCCCAAGGAGACATTCAGATTTTCTTTGATTTTTATCTTGATGAAAAATGTATATTTTCACCATCACAACACTAATATAATAGTGATCTATGTTTCACAATCTACATATCTGGTTCTATGCACTCTTCAGGGTTTTATCATATTCCAGCCAATATAATTATTCCTTTTTCTGGGTCATAATGTTGAGATGCTTAGAAGTTCTTTCATTCAAAACAATTTTAATTCTGCCCTCCTAAGAAAGGTATTTTTTAAGAATTTATGATGTGTAACTTAATGGACATACTACTAGACTTCCTCCTTGGTTTCTTCTTTTAAAAGCTTTTGCCTGTTTTTTGTTTTCATTGGTATAATTCAGTAGAAATGTAGTGTAACTTGTTAAAAACTGGTAGTAACCATCATCAAATGCAGCTCAAAGCATGTTTAAAAAGGAATTCAAAAAGTTTTTGTAAAAAGTTTGTGAAAAGCTTCAGGATAATCATTAGATAATTATTAAATTGAGAGTTGGAGCAGTCAGTAAATAAAGAGTGCCCACTGAATGCCAGATTTCCACATGCTTCATTGAGAATAGAGCAAAAGTGAATAAAACAGACATAGCCTCTATCCTGTGAAACCCACAATCTTTCTGGCCAACGATTAGCATGTTAAACACTCACTGAGCCCTGCGCTTAAGTTTTTCTAGTTTTTATGGCGTGTCCCTGCTTACATCTGCCCCATTCTTTTTTGCTAGGTCCTTTCCTTCACAAATAGTCAACAGCATTTCTGTACTCTGAGGGCTCTAGACTGAGAATACAGTTTAATCTGCTTGCTTGGCTACAAGGCCCTTCATATAGGCCCCTGCCAATCTTTCCACCTCCTCCTTCTGCCATACTTCATCTGACACACAGTATTGTTACTCAACACATTCAATATTGTACAGATGAATAAGTAACATTTTTCTTTTTTAAGTTTCTTCTACTTCAAATGTTCTTGCTTTTCTTCCTTGTTCAGATTTTTTAAAAATGGGAAGGTGTATTACCCATCCTGTCCTTGCCAGCTATATATATTCTCTCTGAAGGGTTAATATGGCCACTTGGTGGGATTGGGGAGAAAAGAATATGGAAATATACAGTTTGAGGATTTCTTATATGTAAATTTAAAGATGCTCAGATTTCCCATAGTGTGGGGGCAAACCTCTTCAGAACAGAACACTGAAGATTTCAAAATATTTTGTCTATGTTTTTCTCCTTTTCTAGAAACAAATCCGGGAAATTTGAAAAAGTAGAAATATGTTCATTAAAATTTGCCTGATTCGATTCCTATTTTGGTTTCTTTCCTTCTGGCTTGGTAGCAATAAGAAAATAAAACACTTAGAAGAAATACTATATAGCATGCAGTAAATGCTGAGAATTTTACTTTATATACACTATATATCCTATCTCAAGACAATTATTTTTCCAACTTCTTTAGCATTGCATTTCAAAACAAACTCTTTCCACCTTTTTGTTACTGAAATCTAGAAAAACAGTCCTAGCCATTAATATCTCAGCTGGAACAACCAAAACCACATATTATTGAAGTTGCTTATTAAAAGTGGCATTTTCATTAAAATCCCCTTCTTCACTGAAAAGCCATGATGATATATTATCTATTTTGAACAAATGTGCTGCAGAAAGTGCCTAGGAGGTAATAACACAGTTTAAGAAAAAAATTAAATATGATGGCTAGCCAAATGCAATTTACACATTTGTGTTTTTTGGTGGCAAGTCATATATCTTACAGAAAGGAATGCACCTGAAGAGAAAAAAAGTTGTGGTTTTACAAAAATAAAAATACATCAAAAAGAATGGCATAAAATCCAGATATTTTAGTACAAAAAAGTCCTAAAGCAAAAGAAAATGAGCATTAATGATACCTTTTTTCTTTTTTTCCAGATAAAAATGTGTTGCCATTTACCTTCCTATCCTTGAAGTATGAAGTGATTCTGCCTCCCTCTGAGCCCCTAGGGGGTAGCTAGGGGCCTTCCGGCTGCAGTGAAAGGGTGGAGCTGGGCTCCCAACATGTCAGTAACTGGGAGGGTAGAAATGGGAGCCCAGATAGTAGGTTGAAAACATAACTGCCATTTCTGAGCCTTCTGACCCTATATTAGTCATCTCTCCCTGTACCTTATTTTATTTATCTGTTAAAGAAGACTTTTAGGGATGTGTGTACAAGTATAAATCCTTATGTTTCCAATATTATTATTAATGCCCATATTCTAGCATTAATCTACTTTCTTCATACTAAGAACAATAGTTGCAACCCTAACAAAAGAGATGGTATACCACCCACTCCGCAAGCAGCATCCCTAGTTTCCCAGCTCCATGATATGCTGCTATTGTTCCCAACCTGACCTTTAAATTCTACTCATTTTCAAAGTCTAGCTATGAAGCGACTGTGCTGTGGTGCCTTCTATACCTGCCACACACTGCTCTGGGCTGGAAAGCATGACATGCTTTGATAAATTCTCCCAATTTGATCTATTACTCAATGAAACACTTATTCCTTTCTACCTCACAATTCACACACATGTTTTTATCTCTCTGGGACAGTATAGGTTCTCTGAGGGCAGTGTCATGACATTAATCTTTATATCTTCCTTGGTACCTACCATAGCCTTGCCTATAGCAGGAATTTAATTAATGTTTATTGTGTCAATGAATATAAAAAAAAGGTTACCTATATTATTTTATTCAGTAGGAAGATAAGAAGATATAAGATCAGAGATGTGAAAGCTTTGGGAAAATATGTTTTACTGAAATGCAAGGCCTGATGGTTGGAAACTCTACAAGCACATTTGACAAGAGAATAAAAATCCTTGAGGGTTATTCACAACTGACAGAACTCTGAGGTGTGACTTGGCTACTAAAGAAATTCCTGGGCTATAAGTGTAGTTTTACAAGAAATTGAGATAAAATGCTCGGAGAACACTGGAAGAAGTAAAATGCCAAAGAGAACAGGTTTTCAGAGCTGTCAAGGTATCTTAATTTGTTTTCACATGGAGAAACTTGTCAAACTGCCAGTAACTATCTTGTCCTCTTGTCATAGCAAAGTTTCTATATGTTGTGCCAACTCCATTTTTTTGGTAGCCAAAAAATTTCAACAAAGTTTGATTAAAGCCACTGCGGCGGGCCAACGTGTTAGAGTCACTACTGAAGTCATCCATGGTTGGTATCATCCCTGGTAGAAAGTCAAAGGAATCAGAGATGGATTCTGAATGCTGATGCTGACTGTCTGGCATGAAGGTCCAGGCTAGTAACTGCAGGGAAATCATCTCTGGGAATCATTCAAAACTTCCCCAATGTGTAAAGAACTAATGTTAATCCGAGACTACAAAAAATAAGGAATTTAGACCTTGCTTCTTGAAGTGTGGAGTGCAGACCAGGGGCTATTTAGAAATGCAGACTCTCAGGCCACCCTGCACATTTGCTCAGTAAGAGGCTGCATTTTAACAAGATCCTAGATGATTCATATTCCCATTAGACTTTGAGAGGCACTGGTCTAAGGCAGGAGATTTCGTACCTTATTGCAATTATAAAATATTTTAAAAATATAGAAGAAAAATTTCCAATTCAATTAATCTAGTATTTTTAATTTAAAATAACTTTCAAAACTAAAGAAAATAAAGCTATATAACTAAGATGAAAACAAAGAAAGAAATAAACCCCCTACCCTAAGGCACTGTTTGTGACAATCAATGTACTTCATCTCTTTCTCAAAAAGTTATCATCTAGATTCAGAATAACTAAAAATATATAAGTACTTGCTCAGAACACCCAAATTAGTCATTAGAAATGCAAGTTGCCTGTTCTTTTCTAATCAGTTACAGTTAATAGTCATTTATTATAACATTATCATAAAGCATAAAATTAACCAATGATTATAAAATACCAATTCCATTGCAATGATAGAGAAATGTTTAAAATCTAAGTCCAGTATTTTTCATAATATTCATAAGAACAAAATGGCTTTGAAAAAATATTCAGATGAATTTCCCACTTTCCTATTTTACTAACACTAATGCTACTTTTATTTTTTCTGAAAACAGTTTAAATATGAATTGAAAAATCAGGTTTTTCCTCAATCAAAGCAACACTCATAAAAATAAATATATGCTGGGGTGGCTCCATAGTGTAGTGGTTAGCACATCTGCTTTACAGGCAGAAGGTCCTGGGTTCGTGCCCCAGGTAGAGCCATGAACCATACCCTGAGTGTGTCAGGCTCCAGGTGCATGCTGTAAGCGGGTGGGAGGAGATGCTCTGCTTTTAGAGATCCAGTTCTTAAGGGGAGACAGCACATCCATAGGTCAGGGGTGGAAGTGAAGGGGTGGAATTAAGGAGGGGGAAAATAAATATATGCTCACTTAAAATATTTAAAAGTGACAATCAAATGACTTTTGGGTTGGTCTACGGCCAAGCCACCCTGAACATGCCCAATCTCATTTGATCTCGGAAGCTAAGCAGGGTTGGGCCTGGTTAGTACTTGGATGGGAGACACCTAGGAAAACCTGGTGCTGTAGGCGTAAAAAAAAAAAAAATGACTTTTAGGGACTAACATTGTTTGTGTTGTTTGGGATTCAAATCAAAATTAAATGTATTTTAATTTCTTCACTGTGTTTAGACCTAAGTGGAATTAATAATTCACTTCATTATGATTTATGTCATTATTTTAGATATATTTACAAAACTTTACATGTTATAGTTTATCAAATTGCATGTGTGGTATTCTCTCATTAAGAATTATACTAAGTTCATGAAAATCCTTACTAAAAAAGGTCACAAGTTTAATAAAAGCCAAGTGTTCTGATTTTAAGATGCAGCGTAATATGTTTTTAAAAATATTGGAATCTTATTAGACTTAAAATAGTGCCGTTACACTAAAATCACCTTTTCTGTGAATATTCTTGTGCATTTGAATGAGTATATTAAAAAGATTCAATATTGGTGCTGATACAAAGGAGTATATTTTGAATAGTTCACTCAATAAACATTTATTTAGCAGTTGATATGTGCCAGGCACCATGCAAAGTTTTAAGAACCCAAAGACACTAAGATAATATTTCTTCTCTCAAAGAGTTCAGTCTTTCGAGGAAGAAAGACAGCTAAACTAATGTAATACCATGAGTTCTGTATTATCACAGTGGTAAGAAAATAGGCATATTCATGATGGAGGTTGTGCTCTGAGGACTGGTCTAGAGAAAGCAGGAAAGATGTCATGGGTTGGATTTTCTAGAAGCAGAGCTTGAGACAGATTCTTGAGAAAGTGATTTCTAGAGTGTGCTCAGGTGAAGGGGAATGGGGAAAACAGAATGGGAGAGAGTAAAGTGTGGATATGGTCTAGGATGAAGAAAAGTTTCAGCATGGTCTCAGGGGAGGCTCACCCTGTTGGTTCACCCTGAAGCAAGGGGCTGTGTCAACCAATCTTTGGTAGTGGATTAGTGAGGGTTAAGAAGACACATCTAGCATAGGAGATAGTATAAGATGGAGGGATGCAGAGATATGAAATAATAGCCCCTACATGTAGTGGTCAAGGGATTTCCAAGAAGTACAAAGAAAAGATTGTTCCAACTGACAATTAGCTATTAACTACAGAAATTTGTTCATGTAATGTTAGCAGGTTAAACCCAGAGGATACGCTTCTTGATCATTATCAGTCAATTACATGATAGCACGTCTAATATGATTTGGATGTTCATGACAAAACCTATTTCAATTTATATTACTCCAAATCCACAGGAGTATTTCCCAACTGAGATAATGTTCAAAGTGCATTTCTTCTTATCATTTCTATAATGCAAAAATAACTCTATGACATTTCTATAGGTTAAAGTTGTCATATTCACTAACTTATTTAATTCATCTAAAGGCTTAATATGTACCAGGCATTATACTTAGGCTAAATATGTTTTTATGTATTTCTGATTTAGCTCATTATGCTTTAATAAATCCCCACTGTAATAAAATAATGTGTGATCGATTCAATTTTCCCTCAAATATTCTCAATAATAATAACAGTTAATATGTTATAAGTATGCTCACTGTGTGTTAGGTATAGTGCTAAATCCTTTATATTTATTTTCTAATTTAATCACTACATAACCCTATAAATAGGTACATAATTAATTTCATTTTATTGTTGAAGAAATAGTCTTGTCTGAATTATTCTGCCTGGTATTCAAGTCTGTTTCTTGACCACTATGGTATAATGTTCTCAGAAAAAGAGTTGCAAAAATTTTCAGCATGTTTGCTTTTATTCAAGCTGATCTTGTTGAAAGTTTCAAGTTATATTTGATGTGTGTGTGTGTGAAAAATATTTCTTAAATTATTTGAATTTGGTATGTGTGAAATAGGTTATTTTACTTTAAATACCAAATAGGTTGTAAGAACAACCCATTGTAAGGATTAAAGGAATTATATACAATAATTTAATTTAAAATGAACATATTACTTACCAATTAAAATTATCTACTTAGTTCTTAAAAATCTGACTTTTGCTCCAATTACTCTAATGAAACCCTTCTCTTAGAGATAATACCGATGCACAAAGTTGTGTGAAGATCATGAAAATGTATTAAAATATTTTGGAAGCTATAAATGTCAGTAACAGCTTAGCTCTTACAACCAGATCCAAAGAGTTTTCCTTCACCTTTATTCTCTTATAGTTTTACAGATATACATTTTATCTTTTTTTTTAATCCATCACCGTTGTTGACTTCCATGGTCACCAGACACCAGAACTCTTGGCTACTACTTCTCTATTGTTAATTTAATTTAAATTCTAGAGGAGGGGTCGCCTAACAGACACTGGTCTGTGGACTGTTAGAAAAAGGGCTGCACAGCAGGAGGTGAGCAGTGGGTGAGAGAGCAAAGCTTCATCTGTATTTGCAGCTGCTCCCCAGCACTAGCATCACCGCCTCAGCTCCACCGCAGATCAAGCATTAGATTCTCATTTGGTCCCTGGGGCCAGAAGGGTTGGAAACTGCTATTCTAGAGTATTTTCTCAAGCAAATGTGAGCGTGTCCTTGTGCAAATGGTACTCTTGTTTTTGTTCTTTAAAGTAACACTTCACGTTTACTGGATACAATCAATTGACATATTCAACAGTTTTTGTCTGTCATATGTTGTCGCTAACCTCAATTACAGACTTTACTACTTGCATGTTTGGAATTGAGAACTGTCGTGTCAACTTATCTAGTAATTTGTAAGTTTTAAATTTATTGGTATTGTTCAACATTCTCTTCCAAGATGGTTATAGGCTAGATACAAATCATTATCCATATATTCCTTCTGGATACATTACTAGCTATTGAAGCACAAGGTTAAAAAAAAAGGGCACAAAAACTTTTAAGGCCCTTGATTCATATTTCCAAATTGCTCTTAAAAGGGCTGTGCCCCTTTGCAAATGTAGTACCTGATAGTATCTTTCTCATAGTATTCTCAATAACATTTAATATCATCTATTTTCTGAAGTGGCAAGAGTTAAAATATTTGTTTTAGCAATCACATAATTGGAATTCATGAAGGTTAATTATTGTTCAGTGAATAAATTAGTAGAATATTTAGGACAAAACAAAGAACTCAGGGCTAAATTACAATACAATACAGCACAGTTCAAGCTTTTGATTCGTACTGAGTTCTAATCTCTTCCCTACCACTCACTGACATGTGACCCGAATCTCTTCCTCAGTAAAACTGGCATAGTGGTAACCATTTATACATTACTTTAAAAAATGAATAAGTAACATGTGTAGCATTTATCAAGTGCTTGACTAATGAGGGCTCATCATTTTCTAAAAATGGATATTTATTTTCTCTAAAGATATTAATTTGAAAGAATTTTAATCTAAACATCACAATCAGAATTTCTAAATATAGAAAATTATGTATTGCAACTTGGCATATACCCAATGATAACAACAGAAAATAAGTAAGTTGCTCTTCAAATAAATGAGTACTTTCTAGAAAATATCTTCTATCCTAGAGCTTTGGCTAAATATCAGATATGATCTTCAAGACTAAGAAAACATTATCAATTTTGAATAATATAACAACTGGACAAAATGAACTCTAGCCCTTTACTCTCACTTTTTGGAAGACAAATATAAGATCACATTTTTTTGTGTTTAATTTAGGGCATTGTTTTGTATTAGATGTGATGAGAGAAGAAAATTAAAGTGCACAAAAGTAAAAAGAAAGAACACATTTAAAAAAATGCTATTGCACTGAATTCTCTTTTACTAACTACTGCTGATTTCTATGCTCAGGGATTATAAAGTAGAAAATATTCTAAATGAGATTTTCAAACTAATTAGCCTCCTGCCTGACACACTTAGTAACAAGATAAATAAATAGTACATCATGATTCATTTAAACTCACATGACTGAAATTAATGGTATTGCTACTTGCTATTTTACCACATAGGAGAATATTGCATAGAAAAACGTAACTCTACTACTGAATGGTTGGTTATTTGCATTGACGTGCAATTTTTTTTCACATTTTAAACCATTAACTATTAATGTGATAAACAGTAAACAATGAGCAAGATTATTAAAAACAAATCTATGATGTTATATTTTCTTTTTCCTTTAAGGGAAATTCCGTGATCCCTTATCACATGCGTGATTCCATTTAGAAACTACTCACTTGGCCTCACTCTCTTTCATTGGTAATGATGACATATCAACTCATACTCTATAGGAAACTGGTTTGTATTCTTTTCTTTCTTCCTCCCTTCCTCCTTTCCTCCTTTCCTCCCTTCCTTCCTTCCTTCCTTCCTTCCTTCCTTCCTTCCTTCCTTTCCTTCCTTCCTTTCCCTTTTCCTTCTTACAAGATACTGGAACTTGATTGACTTTAAGCACTCTGGCTGATTTTTTTTTTTTTTAACCTGACACTACACATTTGAAGTTCTATTGAACAAGGTCAAAGTGTAGCCAGGGCCAAGTAACAAAGGCAATCTATCCTTGGTCTTGAGAGCAGTATATATTAACTGACCAAAAAACCCTTACAATCTTATACATGCACATTTAACATGTTTCTAGAAATATCTGTCACCTTCTATTTTACTTTTTTAATTCTAGTTCTTGTATGATTGTAACAGTACTTGGAGCTTTAAAGGGTGAGTACAATGACAGTGAGGTCATGAAAGACCTGACCTGTGCCCTATTTGGTATCTCTCAGACAGAAAGAGAGTCAGGAACACAACATGGTACTTATCACAATTGTTTCCTGACAAAGAAGCATGAATATGTTATGAATATATTTGGTAACTCCTCTATCCACATTTTTTCAATACTTTGGGGACTATGAGTGAATTGACAAAGCAACAGTGATGAAGTCAGAAACCGGAACTTGAAAGAAATAATTTGAAGTCCAAATTTTCTTAACAGTAAAATTGGTTGTGGAAGCTACAAATGATATGACATCTTTCATGACAGCACATTTCCCACTAGCCAGTCTTATAACCCATACAAGGAAGTTTTCAGGGAACTTAAAAGTGAAAAAAAAAAAAAGTTTAGAGTTTATAAACCATAATATGTGAACAAAACACATCTCATTCCTTTAATTTTTTATTCTTTCAATAAAAATTTATTGAGTACCTATTTTGTACTATGAACTATATGTGAGGTACTTGGTACTGCCTAGAATAAAATCAGAGTTGTAACTTCAAAGAATTTATTGTCTAGTGGAAAGTCAGGCCTGAAAACAATATTGGTTACCATGTATCACAAGTGCTATCAGATATTACAAATGATTGAAAGAATGGAGAGAGCAAATGATTAACTCCTCTTCCCATTCATTAACAAGCACCTCCTTCTAATTTAAGTTACCATGCCCAGGGGAAACCCGTATATACCCCATAAAATAATCTATACAAAATTGTCCCAGCATAACACAGATTCTATGAAAACTATAATAGGGTAATAATCCCCCAAAGCTTCCAGAACTTCTCTATCAGAATTTCTACCATCCCATGATATCAAACTAGTAATCTCTCTCCAACTTCCTACCATCTTAAAATGAGATTGGAAACAAACCTAAAGGCAGGTAGATATGCTTATTTAAGGCAAGCTTTTTTATCCTACACTCTGCTCTGCTTTCAAATTTATCAACCAGTTAACACAGATGCATTAAATGGTAATTACTGGAATCAAGGGATTTGTGATGGACATGCCTGGAAAATGGGTAGATAATCCCAAGTAGCCTTATTTTCCATTTGAAAATTTGCAAATGACATGATCGATTGTGCTGTTGATTTTTTTTTTCACTGTGGTTTCTGTTCTGAGCAGATAATGGAATTACAGAAACAAAGTACAAATACCTCATATTGCCTGGATAAGGTTACGGCTTAATTTAATTATAGTAATTTACAGCCCCATTGCACAAGGTTGTTAAAAAAAAATGTGCTGCTTGCAATGGGCAGTAGGTTGACACAAACTAACAATGTACATTTAAACTAAACTACCTCATTAAATGTTAGGATGCCATTTTTCCTTGTCTTATTATTCCAAATACAGTATTGTGGCTTCTATGACTCATAGAGAGTAGTTCATGACAGAATTAATTTTGATGCATGCTGCATTAGTCATACTTTTCTCTCAATTTAAGTGATGTATAATGGCACATATATAGCTGTCTTGTTACTTGAGGATGTTTCCAGTGTATTAGCTGACACTGTCATTAACACCAAGAATATAAACAAACATCACTCTACATAACTCTTGGAAGACAGAAAAACAAAATTACTTGGCTTTTCATTTTATACAATAAAACATGAAAAGTGTCACAGTGTAAAGAAGAGAGAACTGGACGTAGTGAGAGGTTCTATGCACAGTCCTAATTTCTTCTGTAACCTTGGGCAAGTATACTTTCTGGGATTTAATAGCCTTGGAACAGATATTTTCAGAGTTCACTCTTAGTCTTATTACACTAGAAAACACAAGGGCAGCAACTTATGAAAATAATCTCTCACTTGCTTCTAAATATGAAATAGAAAGATAATGGTGAGTAGTATGATCTGCTATATGAGGATATTGCTATTTCTCTTTTACAAAAAAAATTATATTAAATTTCTAACAATTACTGCTAGGAGTGTTAGAAAATAGTTAATCCAACTATTCAAATAGATATTCCTTATAAACTTGCCACATGGTCTGTAATTCTCACGTTAGTCACTCCTTTGAAATTCCTTGTTAAAAGGTCATGTCATTTGGGAAGATTAATATATTGAAGTTTTTAATAAACTGATAGAATTTTAAGAGTGAGAATATTTACATAGTTCAGAAATTTTCTAGGAGGAGGATTTTCTTGGATCAAATGGCTGAGTCTCCATAATCAAATAAAGGCTCAGATTGGTATCTTCTTGCATGATGTTATGGTTTTCATGTATCAAAGGGATTTTCTTCATTGCAAGAGCATCTAAACATATCAAAAATCTAAGTAAGAAATTTAAACACCTCTGGGAACACTCATCAATAATGTTGTTTATTAATGGGAAGGAACTTCATTTTTTACTATGATGATTTATTTTATTAAATGATTTAGCATCAATTCCTCTATTTCCCAAGTTATAAGATATACTCTTTGAAAGTTACTTGGAGGTGCCTAGTAAACCTGCCTATGTTTACTCTGATTCCAGTCTTAAGCTGACTTAATGCTTAACCTATCAAAGACTTTTCTATCATCTCGGCAAAACCGATACATTTCAATCATCATCTAACCTTAGATTATCATAGTAGTCAGAAATAAAATTTGTGAAGAAATACACATAGGATAAAAAAATGGTAGATTCAGATAGTGGGCAGAGCGAGGGTTGGACTTGCAGGCCATATCCAGTGTGGAGTCCCAACTGGTTCTCTGAGGAACTAAGGAAGAGCAGGAAGGGGATGGGCACATAGGGAAACAGGAAAGATGGCGAAGCTAAGAATAAACTTTCCTTTTTCACATTGTATAAAGGACAGGTCTTCAAGTACTTTCAAACAGAAGTTTACTGATTATAGTAATAAAAAGCATCAGAAATTTCTAGAATGTTAGAAAATATTAAGAATGGACTACTCTCAACCTATAGATTTGTAGCTCACTTCATTGTATTGCCAGGTTTTTAAAAATGTTATTTCAGTATAAAGCTGTAGAGAGACTTGATGAAGCCAAGATCAATATTCCAACATACAGGAGAAGAGCAAATGATGCAAAAAAAAAAAAATTCCTAAAAACAAATAAAACCATACACATTGCACGCATTCAAAATAAAAAAAAAAGTTTTTTCATTATTTTCCTATTGGCAGCATTTATCTACTTCCCATTTTTATTTTATAAACTATCCCTTCTTATCAGACAAAATATTTCATAAATGAGTTCTTATGAAATTCTGCTGTTGTAACATTCTGATGTTGAAGAGACAAGCCTCATATTTCTTTCAGCTGACTAGCAAAAGAGTTTTGAGAAATATTCAGCACACTCCCTGTGTTTCGATCTATTTTGTTTTGTATAACTAAAGTCTATACTTCCTTATTTTTCTCTATTCCTTACTACAACTGAGGAGTGAGTGAAAAGAATCCTGAGTTAAGAGCTAACATCAAGAATGAAAATGGAAACCCAGAAAACTTTAGAGTCAGTTTGTTGAGGATGAAGGTGAGTCAGAGTCAGTAACTAAGGTAATAGTCTTCCACTCAGCTTTATGAAAGAAATCCACAGTTCTAAGACTTATAAATAGAGTCATCATCCAGGTGACTACACCTTTTGTAGGTCATAATGGCATTAACCTAGTTGCCTGTACAACTCATAGGATACCACATTATGGAAGAAGAGCTCTGACATCAACTTGAAGATAAAGTCCCATCCAAATGCTTCACTCTATAGATGGGGATTTGAGTAACTTGACCTGTCAACAGGTCAAGGTTTTGTTAGAGGAGGGCTCAACCAGAGGCAAATAGAAAACACAGGAAAAGGAGGTCAACTGAGTGAACCTCATGAAAGCATAACCTGATGTCATTAATCTGATGTAGTCAGTAGAAAATGTAATATTTAGAAGAAATAACATGTATAACATAGGCTGAGGACACTTTCTATTGTTTATAATGCATGAGTGTCCTCACATTTCTTCAACATGTCATGGTAAATTATCTTTGGTTGAGAGTATAGGGAGGAAGAGGAATGGAAAGAGGAAAGGAAGGAGTCTGCTCTCAGTAACTATTTACCACTTGGTGGAATAGGGAGTGCGATGTGGTGTAGTCAGTGGTTCTCAAACCGGGGACATGCAAAATGTTCCTGAAATGAAATGTTACTGGAACATGTGGATTATTGCAGAGAGCTATTCAATAGCTTTTATCATTTTCTCAAAGTTGGTCATGATCCTAAGAATTTTCAGAAACTCATTCAATTCAACTACCTTGGAAGGAAGGAGAAAGAAATAGGAAGGAAGGGAGGGAGGGAGGGAGGGAGGAGGAGGGAGGGAAGAACGAGAGGAAGGGAGGAAGGGAGGGAGGAAGGATGGAAGGAAAGAATACGTACCCAGGTACTCACTCAGGAAGTTAATAAGTACACATATGCCCTGCCCAGAGACTCTTGTCTAGTACTCTTGACTCACCCCATGTTGATTTCTGACCTAAAATTGCTATAACCTGTGCTAAGCTGTTGAGCTGCTAAAGATCATAACAGATTGCTGGGGAACCGTCTGTAGTTATTAATCACCATTTTGGTTTTTCAATCATGGCTATTAGTTAAGCTATTACAAAGCCACCTTACCTAATTTTAATTGATTTATGTAAAATAGTACTTAAAATATTTCATAAAATCATTTATTTGTAATATTGGCTGTCATATATATTTTTTGCTGCTGTAAACAATTTTTATTTCCTTGGAGATTGTAAAGAATCAAGATTCCATATGGTTTCCAGCTTTGTCCTTACACAGATTTAATACCCAATTTTATGAACTGTGATAGAATATAGAGTCTATGTTTTTATCATAGTTTATCTAATTATTCATTTTTATTTTCCTTATTCTATTACATGCCATTTTTTCTAGTTATGAACACAGACTAAACGGGTTCCTCTTTTTCTCAAGATCTGGATTAAGATATCAAATGATTAAACTACATTTTCTCTCACTTAAACTAGAAATATGAGTATTAAGATACAAGACTTAATGCTTAGAGTTGCAAAGATAAACTGCAATATTATTTTCACCATTTTTTCCTAGTGTGATTTGCTCTATTACCTGCACTGTTTCGTGACTCAATGCCCACATTTCTTAGATGTGATTATCTCTTAGTGAAATGCATAACACATAGATGAAAAACATATTTTCTCCTTTTATGCTTTCATGACTATAGCATATGGAATCATGTTGGCAAAATTTTACATGATTTGAACTTGACAAACCTACTGCAATGAATGCATTTTACAGTTATGCAGTTATAATTTATACTTAGTATGACTGCTATTATAATTTGCATTCTGCATTTCTTATAGAATATAGCTGATTACCATTGTTATTAGCAAAACTTTTAAACAACATAAAAGAAACTGCTGTTATATGAAACTATTTGATCATACACCATACACATGCATTTTCAACAGAATCAAATATATCAAAGGTATGCCTCTTCTTAGGTAATTACGGATTTCAGAAGCCGATTTTGACTTATAGGAAAATTCTTAATTTTCTTGAACTAACTTACAAAAAAATAAGTCATTTCTGAGAATGGCAACTGGTACTTTCCCCTCGGTTTTGCTTTTAAGGACCCTCTCAAAGATTTAGCTTGTCAGAAAGAAAAACTCCTAGGAGTTCACTAGTCCACACAAGCACAAAGTGAAGATGAAAAAGCATGACTAACATGGCCTACACTTTGGTTTAATTCATGTTTGTCTTTTAAAAGGCAGTTGGACGTATTTTTAGAAATTCAACATTTTAGATATCCTATCTTTATTAAGTTACAAAGGAATTTTATTCTGCATTTTAGAAATACGTGGTACCAAAATTATTTTTAGTGCCCCCCCAAATCATTTAAACTAAAGTCTATTATGAGGTGCCAACCACAATCAGTTTCAATTAGGCTCATGAAGAATGTTACAGTAGCCCAGCCCTTGAAGAAATCACTATTTAAAAATCTGTCTGCATGCTCATTATAAGTCTAATTTTTGAAGGGTTTATAACTCAGCCAGTTTAATTTGCTTGGGGAAGAGACTTGGCACTTTGCTTTCTAACCCAGATACATTTTTGAGAGTTTAAAAATATACACATATAAATTGCTTTGACTTTTCAGTGATTTGATCTTTATTTTTGCCCCCTACAAAACTGATTTGGACATTTTTTTTCCTAATCACCCCCCATAAAATTTTAATATCACGGATATATTTTTTATGTACAAAGACTCTTTGGAAGGCTCCAAACCATTGTAATAAGCTAAAATTTTTCATCTTTCCAAAACACAGTTTTTACTCTTTTGGGAGAAAATATCACATCCCTCGAAAATGCATAATCTATAGAAACACTACAGGTCTCTTGGGATCCAGAGATTTCAAAATTTCTATATATGTTAATCATTATGTAATAAAATTTCTCAAAGTGAGAGCATATTATATAAGAATGCAAATTCAGTTATGACTTGCTTTGATATAAAGAACCTTTATTTCATCATATCTTTGAAACAGAAAAGATTTTGTAACTAAATTCCAATACTGATAATAATCTGTATCAAAGATTTGGAAAATAGAATTAAGAACAACTGATTTATTACCAGATTGATTATGATAATACTGTCACAGATTAAAGTGAATTACAATTTTCTACTTGATAATGGCAGATGGTGATTAAACTACTCTTTGACAGACTTTTACAAAATGATATATAGTACTGATTATTTTATAGAGAATAAGAATATCTGCATTTGTCAGATAAGATAATTTTAGAGCTGGAAGAGATCTTGTAGCCCATTCTTCCCCGATTCTTTTAAAATGATACAGAATTTGAGACCCAAGGTTATTACCAGAGTCATTTAATGCCAGTTCAACATCGAGAATAGGATTTTCTTCCCAGCCCAGAGTATTTGTCATAATTCTTAAGATAGTTTCTTTCCTTTGGGGTGCCCCACTGTCCAAAAGGTCAGTAACTCTAACCTGACCTGGTCAGTAACTCTAAGATAGTTTCTCCCCATTCCTTGAACATGGGTTTTCAATATAACACGGAATGAAATTCAAGAATCTGAGTTTGTTTTGGGGATGAAGATGACATCTTCTAAGTGTCTGGTGTCAATTCTAATAAGAACTTACAAGCATCTTTGGGTTGTATAGTCTCTTCTTTGACATGTTCAATTGATCATTTATATGGGAACATAAAGCTTCATTCTTGTTAGTTACTGGGTTTCAGAAGTGTATTATTGATAACCATTTCACACACTATAAAGCGATTTCATAAATTACTTTTCTATTAACAGATCAGCAATAAGTAGAAAAATGTCAAAAAAATCTTAAGAATAAAGATATCTCGAGTCAATTTTTCGAAGCAAATTCAAATGGAAGACATCTAAGTCCCACTCGTACTAAAGCCGATAATTAAAAAAACAAACAAACAAAAAAAACTACTACTACTAATAGCAATAATACTGTAACAGCTTGGAAGTAAAGCAAGTCGAGTTGCATTTGAAGTTAGAAAACAATATTTCTACTGACCATCAATACAAGTAAAGTTATGAGCCAAAAAGTCAAATATTGGTGTATATCTTAACAATATCTGCTCCTTCATGTTTCATACATTTTTTTTTTTTTCATAAACTGTAGGCTTTTCCTAATGTACTTGCAAACCTACCAACCTCGACCTGAAGGGGCTGTAAGAGTAGCCGATGTTGAACTCGTTATAGTTTTTTTCTCTTTATAGCTGATGAGTGGTAAGTCGTAGCTGGCAGTAAGCCACCTGCTCACTAAATATTTTAATCCTTGAAATGAAAAGCCTCTCAATATGCTGTACAGACATTCAAAAAAAGAACTTCATTACCTCACTTACAATGATACACTGAATCTGCATTTAACAAGGTATGAGCAACCTCTATGCATTGTAAATGAACAGAAAAGCAAATGACCTCAGAAGCTGGGAAATGGTGCCAAAATCTGAACTGCATCCAAAATAAGAGTGCTTTTCCCTCTACAATCTGTTTGATGTAGAATGCATTAGTGTCTCAGCATTGCACAGCTGTGATTCCATCTAAGGAGAGTGAAGCTTTATCTCATTTTTTTTTTCCCTGTGTTGTTTTTTGTTTTTGTGTTTGAATATTCTTTCTAATTGGGTTTAGTACCTTTACCCTAACTTCAGTATGCTACCGATTTTTCTTTTTTTGTTGTCTTCTTTCTTTTTAAAAATAATTGCATACTAGTATCTCTTTACATGCCTGAACTGAAAAAATACATTAACTGTAGTTACAATTTCTCCATAAGCTCTCAAGTTGTATTCTATTATAGGCTTTCAAACAAACAACAACAACAACAAAAAATAAATAAAGAGGCAAAATTGCTATTTAAAAAAATATGCTGCTTCTAGATTTCCTTTTTAAATGTCTTTCTATATATTGATTTGAGCAAACAAATGATTTAATAAGAAACTTTAAAATTTGATGCTTTCAATTCTTTCTCCTCTTTTATGCCATGATTTTTCACACCACTGTGTAAAGGCCTATACAAGGCACTTGCCTTTGCTGAGACAACATGGCAAGGAAAACTCAATGAAATGACTCATCGCATCCCACAAGCTGTTTAATTACTATTCAAATTCTTAAGATAAACTTTTCATTTAAGAAAAGTTTTAGATTTACAGAAAGGTTTTGAAGCTACTGAGTTCCTATATACCACACTCCACAAACAGTTTATTATTAACATCTTACATTAGTATGGTAAATTTGTCACAAAATGAATGAATATCAATGCATTATCATTAATATCCATACTTCAGATGTCTTTAGTTTTTATCTAATACCCCTTTTCTGTTCCTATTCAAGATACATTATATTCAGTCTAGACTTTACACTGTGACAGTATCTCAGACTTTCCTTGTTTTTTATGGCCTTGACAGTTTTGAGGAGTACTGGTCAGACATTTTGTAGAATGTCTCTCAACTTTTGTTTGTCTATTTTCCTTATGATTAGACTGGGGTAATGTTTAATGTTTTTTGAGGAGGAAGACAACATAGAGAAGTGTCATCCTCATCACATTATTTCAAGGGGTACATGCTATTGACGTGATATATCATTATGACATTAATCTTGATCAACTGACTGACATTATCTATATGACATTAATCTTGATCAACTGACTGAGACGGTATTTGTCAGTTTTTTCCACTGTAAAGTTACTTTCTCCCCCATATCTACACTGCTTTCTCTGAAAGACAGTCACTGTGGGCAGCCCACATTTAAGGAAGGAATAGTTATGCTCCACTTCCTTGAGGGCAGAGTATCTACAAGTGGTATCTGGAATTCTTCTGCTCAGATGTTTATTCTCTCCAATCTATGTAATCATTTATTAATATCCATATAAATATTTACTTCATACTTTGGGTTATAATCCAATACTATGTAATTTATCTTGTTGCTCAAATTGTTCCAGATTTCACTATTTGGAGTTCTTTCTGTTGGCTCCTATGTCCCTTTGACATAACCCCATCATTGATTCTGTATGTATTTTATCACTTTCTTACTTTCTAGTGCTACTAGATGTACCAGGCTTATCTTGAATATTGCCTGCCATAGTGCTAGAAGCAGTCATTTCTCCAAGGAACCCTGGTTCCCTTTAGTTGAGAATGGCATTTAAAAAACATATATTTGCATGCTGAATGTATCAGTTAATTTTTACTTGATAAATACAGCAGTGTTTTTAAACATATTTTCTGATCTGACAGCATGGCTAATATTAACATAAATACTCTTTTAAAAGCTCTTTCCTTATATCTAGTATAGAATATATTCAGCTTAATTCCTAAAAGTACAATTATCCTGAGCTCAGCATAGTATTTATAAGAGGAAACTTATGTACCTGGGTTAGAATTTTCCTCTTAACCTTTCACCCACACTAGCAGATAATTGGCTTTGTGCTCATTGTCTCAAAGGAAAAATGTGGCAGGGCAGAAACTCAAAATAACCTTCGAGTCTCCCTGGGTTTGTGTTCAAAGCACTGAAGCTCTCTGTTAAAGGATATTTATTGAAATTTACAAGGAGTTTTGACCAGATCATGGTGGAGCGGGTGAGGGAGAAAGAGAGAAAGAGAGAAAGAGAGAGAGTCGAAGATTATTATTTTGCAGGATTAGGCCCAGGTAGCAGGACCACAGAAGCTCTATATAGGTAGATTCAAGCAGACAGGATTATATGAACCTTGCAAGAGTCTTGGCTCTCACAGGTAGTACAAAGTAGCAAAAAGCTGACGATTTGAAGAGGGTTTCAGAAATGGAAAAAATAGGCATTTCATTGGTAACCCGTATGTGCCACTGACTTAGAGCAGATGCCCCATCTCCTTCTGCCTCCCCATTATCCCGACATTGTGGAGGACTAGGGATAGGGCAGAAACCTAGTGTGGGGCTATAAAGGGAAGCTCAGAGTTACAAACTAAGTTGAGCTATAGAGCACCTAAGTATATTTCTAGCTAATTTGCATTTGCGGACTAAGATTCATACTCACCATACTTCCTATGTTTTCTTTACTTTGGTTAAAGAGTAGAGGAAATGCACTATCCCCTGAAAAAGCATTATAAGGGATGCCTTGTAAGTATTTGGTATATCTGACAGAGAGAATGAAAGCAGAGTGGTATAGCTTTCTCCTCAGGATTATCTGATTGTGGTTGGAAGTTCAAGACCCAAAATTTATAAAGTGCTTTCAGTTTGAAATGTGACACTGTGATTAAGATTGTTGAATATGGTGGTTAAAGTACACAGATTCCTATCTCATAGTATTGTTAAGGGCCTAAGTGATTTCATATTTGCAAAGAGGTAGAATATATTAAGCGAGATATTGGTGATTGTTAAATTATTTGCGCTATAATAATTTCCTTCATTATCTCAATGCATATAGTTATGCTTTAGAAAAGGAAACTCTTGTCTAAGCAATTTGAAGTCTTAACACTGACTATATTTTATTAGTTTCTAAACCTGGCATCTGAGAATTTTGATTATATCTTTTGCTTCCCAACTGTTTTAGCAAATGAAACTATACTTTTAAATATGCCTGCCAAAAATCAGAAGAGTATATATTTTTCTTATGTTCACACACACACACACACACACACACACACACACACACACTCCCTGAATTTTTTGTAGGAAAGTAAAACAGGTTTCATTGATTTAAAGCTTCCTTCAAACTTTTTGATGAGATCCAAATGCCTCAGAATTTGACAAAAGGCAAATGCTAGCTTACTTAGCTTACATAGAAAACTTTTTTTCTTTTAAGATATAAACACCAAAGAAACATAAGTGTGTACTTCCTAGATGAAATGATTTCCATATTTTTCCAATTAGAAGAAACTTTGTTTTAAAGTCCAAAGATGTGAAAGTCTTTTTCTGTGCATTCTTTACATACACATACACTTTAACGTTTGGAAGCTCTATGAACAGGCATCTTCATATTCAAGAATTAGGAAAAGCATCCTCACATAAATGTCTGAGAAGCCCATTTAAAAAAATCAGCACTTTAAGTTTTTCAAAGATTTATTTATTTATTTCTGAAAAAAGCAAGTACCTCATCAGTTCTCTCACAAAAATCTTCAAATGCTTTTGGGAAATAAATGAATTTTAAAGTGTGTTCAGTCATACTCTATTCAAGCAAAGCAGTGAAAAAGTCTTTGAATCAGAACTGCAGCTCACCATAATCTGGTTAAAATTATCTCCAGCACCACCTGTCATTATTAATATGCAGGAAAAGGAAAACTACCTTCAGCCTAGTTACAGTGGTGTGAATATGGCCCATCAGCGCATCGTACTCTGTCTTATAATGGCAGTTACATTTTCAATCCTTTTTGAACCTCCGGTAATCACTGAAGGTAGCTCGTGGTTTAATTTAAAGATCATTTAAAGATCATTTCATTAGCGTTCACATCTATTCAAGGAAGAAAATCTACAGGTCTTTTACATTTTCTATCTTTACGTTTTGTTAGATTTTCAAGCTTAACCATTTTATTTGGCTTAAAAAAATGTGTTGTTTTAGAAAGTGATAATATGCTATAGCATAAGTACCAAAGTATTGACTGTTAGACTGATTTTTGGAGACATTAGATATATGTGCTCTAAATTCCTGGTTTTGAAAACAACTCCTAATTAGAGACAGGTAAAGTGAAGCCACCCAGTTCACCCAGCTCAGGCCCACAAAGAGAGATGCATATGCTAACAGAAAGTCATCTTCTAATTTTGGTGATCTGGTCATAGCAAAATCAGCTGAGTTTCATGTCCACTTCTTATGGCTTGAGAAATCTGTCCACAGACTTCAAGAACTTATTTTGGAATAGCTCTAGAATGTTCTTGTCTAGAGCAATGTATTGCTTGATGTCCAACTGGGTCATAAGAACCATGGAACTACTCTTGAGCAAATTATATATGTTTATAGAGATAATAAAATCTTCTAAATAGGTATAGGAAATACATATTGCAGAGAGGCCCCAAACTAGTTCCATTGCTTATAATTTGTAGACATAGTGACTGACAAAAGTTATGTCAAAGAAAAGAAAGTTACTTCTAAATTTACAAAACTTATCAAATATTTAATACTTAATGTGCTAGTTATGCCATTCTTTTTGACTTCTTGAAATACTTTTTCATTTTTAACTGAAAGTCTATATGTATATTTAAAGAGTGTTTGCATCCACATACAACACATTCAAACACACTTACACACACACACAAAACACTGCTAGAATAAACATCCTGAGCATAATTATTAGAGGCATTTTTAAGCGTTGGAAGTGACTCTGAAGTATCACTTTGTTCTTCCCAGTGGGGCAAGAGATGCATTAATCAGCATGTATGGCATGTTCATGGAGACCATAGTTAAATCTCAGTAGAATTCCCAGTAGAAGTAAGCTCAGGGGGTGTTTGGTTTAACATTAGACTGTGTTGATTTTGTCCAATTTCTGTTTATTTCCTTTTCCTTCTTAGCGGAAAAAAAATATATAAAATAACTTACAAAGGGGAAAGGCCACCTCTAAAATGATGACATTTGGCAGATACCACCTTGAGCAGGTGGATATTTTTTCCCTTTAAATATAACTCAAATAAATCTAAAGCATAGATATTTATTGATATTATACTTTGGCCCCCCACTGATATGCCATAGTAATCTGTATTAGACAATAATAATGCTGACTTTGATATTTTTCTCATCTATATATGAATTTAGTTGAAAATAACAATTATTGGTTAGTACCTGGAGACTGTCATTTTTGTGGCTATAATTGCTGTTTTTAATGGCTCTAATTGCACACTGTGTCTTGAGGATTTTTTGTTTTATTTTTCCCCAGGTTTTGAAACATGGTTTAGCAGAACTGATATGGAACCACCACATCCAATGAGTTCCAGATGGATGGCTGGATATAAGAATGAGGGTGGATCAGTATTTCACAAGTCACACAGCCTTAGACATAGGTCTACAGTGTCTTTTTAGGAAGAGCTACCTAATTCTAAGTCAATCTTACTAAGAACCTTACTTCTACTGTTTTGCATGTGAGAACTGCTCTAGTGGAAGCCTAGCCACCTTACCCTTCTCTCCCTCTGTTTTATCTACCCTCCCTTCACCATTATTAAACCAGAGAATTCCAATGAGCATCACTGAAATACATTGTTAAGGTTTTAGAAAGATGACCTCCAAAAATAAAACTGAATTCACGAAGTTAATCAATAATCCCTGGACCTTTTTAGTACCATTGTTTCATCATCCTGTGCTAACAAAAATTGGTTATTTTAATTGCATAATTTCATAATTGGGTGTTTCAACTGGTGGATTCTCTAATAGAGGACTTGCACCTTTTTTCAGAATTTGTCGTTATTGGGTGTATATAAGAGCATCACAGGTGAGTCCTGCTGTTCTCCAGCAAGGGCTGCAACAGGGAGAGGAAACAGAAGACATGGAATCCCAAGCCCAACTCTCCCAATTCACCATACAGCTCCACTTTAAAGAGTTTTATTTGTACATCCAGGTAACACACATATTCATTCATTCATTCATTCATTCATTTTCTCTCTCATATAAATATACATATATGTGTATATATGGATATCCATTAGACTCAATAATGCAATCTAAAAATGTAAAATAAAAGTAATTTTAAAAAACTTAGCCTTTAAAAATAATAAAAGGTGCTTTATAATCTAGTCTTTTTATCTGCCTATCTTCTTCTCCCTCTTCCTCTCCCACAATAATCATAATGAATGATGCACTTTGTAAACCTCTTATGTTTGCTCAGGCCTATGCCACTGATTATGCTATTCCGTTTTTGATCCAAATCCTTGTTTGCATGGGAAAATTCCTCTGACCCTCCAAGTCTCAGCTCCCTGAGTTCATCCCTCATGCTCCCTGTCTATGCTACTTGTCTCTGCTCTCAAAGTATTGTGTTATACACTATAAGCAGGTATCTTGTGCACAGATGCTTCGTAGCATTCTTTACATTGTGTTGAAATTGTTTTCATTCATTCTATAACTATTTCTTAAGCCTAAGTTATTTGCTCTCATATATTGTGTGTCCTTGAGGACAGGATTATGTCTCTATACTCCAATGTTTTGGATACCATCACTATCCCTTATTCAAATTAGGTGCTAAACAAATTATTTGTGAATGAATAAAACCTTTCAGTTTTTTCATTTTTAGACCTTAAGTGACTCTTAGGTAACCATTATATACATTTTGGCATGCTATTAGTAAATTATGTATAGTATAAGTTGATTAAATATGGCAATGAATAGTGTCTTTGTTGAGCTTTTGTATAAGAGAATGATCCTCTAGTCTAATTGCCTATTCATTTAAATAAATATATCAAAATGGTGAAAAGAAGTGATCATTGTTATTGTCTACTGGTTATTCTACATGGTAAAATATACTTTATAAACTATTTGATTATTAACAATTTTAGATAGGGAGAATAATCGAAAAATAGTAACTATATATATTTGTTAAAATTCTCAAAAATGGAAAATAATGTTTTGTTTTGGTTACTTTTTTTCTGGTAACTCACCATTAACTTACAAAAGTAATTGTATAAAAAAATAACACACAAAAAGATGATACAAAACATACATATGAGTTTACCTATATCTAAATAATTGTACTTAAATTATTGAATCGAAGTTCTTTAAGTTTCTTAGATCCACAGAATATCAGATTACTTTGTATAAGAGATTAGGTTCTCAAGAATATCAATGCTTATTATTACTTTTGAGATAAAACCTTCTACATGTTCCTCAGTGAAGTATTTAAACAGCACACATTTTGGCATATAAATAGTTTCCAAATATTTTAATATAGCAGTTGATGCACTGTGAGAGTTATACATGTAATTGTCATGGGACTATGTCTGTCTTCGAATATGCCAGAGATTGACTAACAGGTATATATTAGAAAAAGAGAAGAACAACAGAAAGCATAATTTAAGAATAGTGAAGTAGAATGATATTTACTTCAGGGCCCCCCAAATTTCATATATAATTTTTTTTCTAAAGAAACAAAAAATTCATATGTTAGAAGATATAGTTTTTCAAAAATACTTTTTGTTACTACTATGTATTTGGAATATTGTTTGGAGACCCCATGAGCAAATTCAAATATTTTAGATTTTGTGTGTCATACAATTTATGCTGCAACTATTCCATTTTGCCCTTGTAGCCTAAGTGAAGCCATAGACAAGAGGTAAAGGAATGGGTGTGGCTGTGTTCCAATAAAATCTTATTTACAAAAACAGATCGAGGACCAGATTTCACCTTTGGGCTATATTTCACCAAGCCCTGTTTTAAATAAAAGAGAGACAGAGAAATATTAGTTTAGTAAGAGTAAATGAATGAGCTTAAATTGACTTGAAAAATATTAGTTTAGTAATTGACAGAAAAATATTAGTTTAGTAAGAGTAAATGAGTGAGCTTAAACTGACTTGAGGGATAGTATTTTACAATGACAAAATCTCCTATTTCTCCATTAGACTAATATTATCGTAACAATTTAAAATTATCAGAATATTTGCTATATAGTATAGAAAACATCTTCACTTTCTTTAAACTTTGGGACTTGTCAAGCTTATATTCTCTTAATTACAGATAAAATGATCATCTGCATGAACATTCTTTAATCAGAGGAAAGGTTTTCTATTTTTCTATGTGAATATAATTATCTTTCCTTATTGCAAATACAATAAAACCTGGGAGTTATTCTTGACACATCCTTCATTCGTTTTTATGGAGTCCAGTCCTGTTGATTTACTTCCTAAAGAACTCTTACTGTTTCGCCTCCACCATCTCTTGTCTGGACTCCTGCAAAGCCCCCTAATTGGAACCCAACCTTCACCCTTCCTGAACACAGCAGTTCCAGTGTTACTTGCAAAAGGCAGAACAGCTCTGCTTAAATTCCTACCCTTTAATATAGAAATTATTACATATTATAACATAATAAATGTTATTATAGAAGGTAACATTCTTCATGAGGCTTCCACTATTCTTCCTGGCCAAGTTCCTAGAATCATATCCTGTCTGGTATGTTACCTGCACCTTCTCATGCTCTGGAGTTTGGCCACAGTGGCTTGCTATTGGTTCTTCATATTTGTCATAATCTGCCATGAAAGGACCTTTGCATTCGCTATTCTATATGGAAGAGTTTCCCCCACTCCCCTTATCCAGTTAGTTTCTATCCATACTTCAGAGCTTATCTTAAGCTTCAAGTCCCCATTGAACCTTTCCTTGACTTCACTGACTAGCCCAAACCTTTGCTATTGGGACTCTTTTTGCACCTTTCGGGCCTGGACTAGCATGAGGCATTTGAGGCAATAAGAATGCACTCACCCTCAAGACCATGCAAGTATGGAATTATTATCTTCAGAGAGATGAGAAGAGGTGACAGAGAGCATGACATCTAATCACCATGTAATTCTAAGCCAGTTCCCTGTCTACAATGAGGGGATGAGAAATATGTGAAATTCTTCTCTCTCATTTTCAGCCTATACTTTATGTCCTATTGTGGGTCTCTTGGGTACCTACTGTAAAAGAGTCCCTATAAAACTGACAAAATAAGAGCATTATGGAAGACTGAGAAAATATTTTGCTCTCTCCCCTTAAAGTTACAAGTTAGACAACTATATTTCAACAAAGGAGTTCCTGCTCAATCCACAAACACAACAGAGATCTGTATATTGAGACTTCTGAAGGTGGGTGTATCAGAGTGAGCAGGGGAGGCAAAGTGGGGGAAGAACAGAGACAGGAGCTGCAGACGGTCCCGTGCTTGCTGTGGCCCCAGTAGACATGGCAGCAATGGAAGATTGGCTTGTGATCCCCACTCAACAGCTTGAAGACCTGAGGGGCAGGCGCAGCATTACAACCAGTACATATTATAAGAGCTGAGAAGCAGTACAAAGAGTGGTGGCTGTGGTCAAAGAGCTATCATCACATGGGAAAAAAACAAAGCTGCAGAGTCACAAATCCTAGCCCCCTCTGCATAGCCCACCGGCTACACAGGAAGCAGTAGCAGTGGAGGTGTCAGACTTCAGCCCACACTAGGCAGGTTGGAAATAGGCAGAAGCAACATTCCAGCCTGAGTGGCCTATACTCATTGTGCTTAAACTTAGTGGAAAAAACAAAGCCTCAGATGAGCAAACCCACCTCCCCCAGGCCCACTCCTCCCTCACCCATCCCTGCGGAACTTGGTAGAGGCAGGTGGGATACCTCAGCTAGTACAGAGTGGCTGGTAGCCTCTGTATGCAGAAACTTATAGACGTTAACCCCTCAAATCTTCCACATCCCGTCACAGGGGTGGTGCCCTGAGACCGAGGCAGCCTAGTTGTAGAGGGCATGAGCATCTCTTCACGGAATATGGAGCATTTTCCATGGCCAAAATGACACCACCCCACAGAGATCCCAGAAGTCCCAGTAGTATAGGTAAAAGAAAATAAAACTTGCACTATTACATCGTCAATTGTAAAACAAAAGAAAGACCTTTACTTATGAACCTGCCAAATGGTTAAAAGCAACACAGTACTTAAAAAAATATCTCAATTCCTCAAATGCCCAGCAAGAGAAATAATATATTAAGTACCACGAATAACCAAAGTTAACAAGGTAGGTCAGAAAAAAAATGAAAAGTCTCTAAAAAATAAAGACATGGAAGACTGTGATTTAAATGACAGAGAATTCAAGATTGCAGTTCTGAAAAAATCTCAATGAGATATAAGAAAACTCAGAAAGGCAGTTTAATGAGGTCAGGTATGAAATCAACAAAAGGAGTACTTTACCAAAGAGACTGAAACTATAAAGAAGAACCAAACAGACATTAAAAAAAAAACTGGAAAAAAATATTATAAAGAATTAATCAGAGAGCTGAGGAAATTGCAATTCTTTTTCAGAACAGAGTATTAAACACTTAAATATAACATAAAGGTTAAAGGGGGTAAAAGACAATAGCTTCTGCAAGTTAGAAATGAACACATAGCATAAAAAAGGATACACTGTGACAGAAATCAGCTCTCTGATTTCTCTCATCCTCACATGGATGAGAGAATTAGTGATCGTAAAGATAAGAATCTAGAAACGACTCAGGTGAAGAAGAAATTTGAGAGTAAAAAAAAAAAAAAACTCTACAAGAACCATCTGACTCCATTAGAAAGAGCAATCTGTTAGTGGTTACCAGAGAAAATGGGGGATGGAGAAGTAGGCAAGGGTAAAGGGGGTTAAATATATGCTGACAGAGGAAATTTAACAGGATGGTGAACACACAATGCAATGTATATATGATGTATTATTGAATTGTACTCTTGAAAGCTATATAATTTTATTAACCAATGTCACTCCAATAAATTTAATAAAAATAAATAAAAGAGCAATTTAATGATGGGTATAACAGAGGGAGAAGTGAGGGAGAAGTGAACAGAGAACCTGTTCAAACAAAGAATCGATGAGAATTTCCCAAACCTAAGAAAAAGCTAGATCCTCAAATCCAAGAAGCTAACAGAACACCTAATTATATCAATGCAAAAAGACCTTCTCCAAGGCACATTCTATGAAAGCTGTCAAAAGTTAATGACAAAGAAAGAATTCTCAAGGCAGCCAAGGAAAATAGCACTGTAAACTGTTAAAGAAACTCTATTAGATTATCATCAGATTTTTCAACAGAAATCCTATGAGCTAGAAGAGAGTGGAATCAAATATTCAAAATATTGAAAGTGGAAAATCACTAGCCAAAATTAATATATCCAGAAAAGTTATCCTTTAAATATGAAGAAGAAATAAAGGTTTTTTCAGACAAACAAAAGTTGAGGAAATTTACCACTATAAGACCTGTATTATAAGAACTGTTGAAATAAGCTCTTCTACCTGAAACAAAAAGAGAAATTAATACAAAACTGAATAAGATGATATACAGACAGACAGAAGCAGGAAATTGCAATTCTTTTTCAGAACAGGGTATTAAACACTTAAATATAACATAAAGTTTAAAGGGGGTAAAAGACAATAGCTTCTGCAAGTTAGAAATGAATACATAGCCTAAAGAGGGATACATTGTGACAAAATAATAAAAGGTGGGGGGAAAGGACCAAACTTGCACAGGTGAATGGACATAAATGCAATCAGAAGAAAAAGCACTACTTTATGTATGAAACTTTCCCCCCTATAAACATAATAGTAACTACAAAACAAAAATCATGTAAAACATGTAACATAATAAAAGGAAATGAAGGAAAAACATCATAGCATACCACCAAACTGAAATAGCAGACAGAAACACTGGGGGAAAAACAAAAAACAAAAAACAATGGCGATTCAGAGCAACCAGAAAACAAAAGATAAAATGGCTATAGGAAGTCCTAATATATCAATAATAACCCTAAATGTAAATGTACTGAACTCGCCATAAAAAAGACAGAGTAGGAGGACGGATTAAAAACAATTCAGCTACAAAGACAAATATAGACTCAATTGAATGGGTAGAAGATGATACTCCAAGCAAGTGACATCCAAAGAAAAGCAGGCATAGCCCTACTTATAAAAGACAAAATAGTTTTCAAGAAAAAAACAGTAGGCATGAAAAACCAAATAGTCATTAAATTGATGGCTAATGTTTTATTGTGCTGAGAGGAAAAATCATAACTATATAATATAAAAATAAAACCTGCAATCTCTAAGGTTGTGGGGGGAAAAGGAACCCCCATATACTACAAGTGGGCATGTAAATTGGTACAGCCACTATAGAAAATAGTACGAAGATTCCTCAACAAATTAAAACTAGAGCTACCATATGACTCAGCAATCCCTCTTCTGGGTACTTATCTGAATATTTGAAAGCATTTATTTGTAAAGATATATGTACTCCTGTGTTTATTGCAGCATTATTTACAGTAGCCAAGACACAGAAATAACCTAAATGTCCTTGGATGGATGACTGGATAAAGAAGATGTGGTACATATACACAATAGAATACTATTTAGCCATAAAAAAGAATGAAATCCTGCCATTGGGACAACATGAATGGATTTTGAGAGTATTATGCTAAGTGAAATGTCAGATGGAAAAGAACAAGAATTATATGCTTTCACTCAAATATGGGATATAAAACAGAAAGCAACAAACGAACAAACAAAACAAACTCATAGACATAGACAACAGTATGGTGTTTACCAGAGGGGAAGAGGGTGAAGGGAGGATGAGAGAAAAGGGGGTCAAAATTGTGGTAATGGTAAGAGACTAGACTTTGGGTGGTGGGCACACAATGCAGTATGATATATTATAGAAGTGTACATCTGAAAATTATATGTTATTAACCAATGTTATCCCAATAAATTCGATTAAGAAAACTGACAAAAAAGGAGGGTTCCATAGGGAGTTTGAATAGAGTGTGATTTCTCTATTTTTAAATGAAACTGCTCAGTTTTAAACACATTTATAAGCAGGTTATAACTTTAAATGACCATTGTTTACATTAGGCAAAAATATTAAAAAAAAACTATAATAGGACTTTGTTATGTGCAATGATTATCAAGATAACACTGGATAAAACTGACATGAATTAGAAGCAAAAGATTATTTTTCATTTCCAGAATATGTACATATTGAATATATTCACATATACACTCTCTCAAGCATCTTATATTTTGGCAGCAATTGCAAAGTTCACCATCTGGTCTTTGAGTAAAGTGTCCAAACATGCAAAGAGGAAAATGTATGAATCAATTAAAATGAACTATTTGAAAGAGATAATTTGATTTCTTTAAAGGGTCTTATAATTATACCGACCATAGTCTATTAATACATCCATTCCATTAAGATGTCGGATATTTTGAGAAAGCAAACCTTGCTGAGCAGAATTACTTTTCCTAGGCTAGTTGAGTTTTAGGTCGTTTTATATTTTTGTTCTAAAATTTATTGCCAAAATGTTATAGGTTTGTAACACCATAACTGCACACTGCCCAATCAAAAAAAAAAAAAAAGAAGAAGGAAATTTAAAAAATCACTTAAGGAAATGCTTTGTAAACAATGGTTACTCTGAGAAATAGTGAAGACTATACATGATGGAAACAATTCAATCAAGTATTCAGATCACCTGGATATCAGTAGGGCTGCTGCAATGAGTAGTTCTAGGGACACCTTTACATGGTAGAGTCTGGGAATATTGTCCCAATATGAGTGCTCCTGAAGGGCTGAATTGTTATTAGATCAATGTTGTGAAATACAAGAGTTTTATCTTAAACTTTCACATAATTACAATATAAAAACTAGATTATTGAAAGAAAAAGTCAACTTTCACAGAAACTTTACTAAAACTATCTGCTCCTATGTCATAACATTTTCTGGTCTCATTTTTAGTTTGCCTCAAAATGTCAGTGTACTTGTTTGCTACAGTACAATTATGATCTCTGCCTCAAGATGCAACCTCCACTCTCCAACAGCAACTTTGCTTACATAAATTTCATTGATCAATGTTTCAGCATCTGGTAGAACTAAATGCAGAATGTAAATAATTAATAGAGCTATCATATATTTTTTCTTTCTATCAACTTGTAAAATCAGTGGAGCAAAGTCTAAATATATGTGCATCTAATAAACATACAGAGATAAAAAGTATTGAGTAATAACTGTGTGTGATGGAAATTTTATGCAATTTGAGCTAAAGAAATTTAGGTAAAGACATTCTACTCCCTCATCATATTTCACCATGAATTTGGAGAAGTGAATCTGTAAGACAAAAAGAGTTTAAACTGCAGATATTAGCTAAGGTAAACAATATTACAGATATCAATATTGAGGGCTGGATAGTTAGTGCTACCTGGATCAATATTGACATGGACTCATTTTAACATCAAACTGGGTATCTGGCATATATTAGGCTCTCAATAAATGTTTGTTAATCAGGATAAGAATTCTCCATGTGTTATTTCAATATCTTGGTTATTGTGAATAATGCTGCAACAAATATGGGAGAATATATATCTCTTCGATATCCTGTTTTCATTTCCTTTGAGTATACATCCAGAAGTGGATCATATGTGGTAGATCTATTTTAATTTTTGAGGAACCTCCATATTGTTTTCCAAAAATGGCTGAACTAATTTACGTCCCCATTAACAATGTACAAGGGTTCTCTTTCTTCCACATCCTTGCAAACAATTATCTTTTGTCTTCTTGATGATAGCTATTCTAAGAAGTGTGAAGTGATTTCTCATTGTGATTTTAATTTGCATTTCCCTAATGATTAGTAATGTTCAGCATCTTTTCATGTACCTGTTGGCCTTTTGGATGTCTTCTTTGGAAAAATGTCTATTTAGTTTCCTTGCCCATTTTTTAAATTGGATTATTATTTTTTCTGTTATTCAGTTGTATGGATTTTTTACATACTTTGAATATTAACATCTTACCTAATATGTGGTTTGCAAACATTTTCTCCCATTTTTTAGGTTGCCTTTTTATTTCGTAAATTGTTTCTTTTGCTGTGAAGAAGCTTTTATACAATGGAATATTATATCGCCATAAGAAAGAAAGACATTCTGCCATTTGCGACATTCTGCCATTTGGATGGACCTTGAGCACATTGTGCTAAGTGAGGTAAGTCAGAGAAAAGATAAATACTATAAAATATCATTTATATCTGAAAAGCCAAGTTTGTAAAAACAGAGAGTAAAATGGTGGTTACTAGGGAATGGCGGCAGGGGGTGGGGTGAGGTGATAGGACAGACTTTAAGTTTAAGGGTACAAACTTGCCACAAAAAGTAAATAAGTCATAGAAATCTAATGCAGAGTATAGTGAATATAGACAACATATTTTATTATAATAATCAAACTTGCTAAAACACTAGAATTACTCCAACCACTAAAAAATTTATGTAACATAATAGAAGTGCTAATTATCACTACAGCGGCAATCATATTAATAATATAAATGTATTGAATTAATATGTTCTACACTTTAAGTTTACACAATGTTGTACGCCAAATATACCTTCATTTAAAAAAAAGAATTCTCCTTGAAGAATAATCTAAATCTCTAAAGTCATTTTCTTTTGAAATAAAGGGTAGAGTTATTGGAATAATTACATGAGATAATATGTGTAAGGTAGTTAGCATAATTCCTGGAGCATAATACAATTGCTCAATAAATTCATTTATTCATATTTTTGTTATCTTTTCCTCAATTTGGATTTATAATGTTCATGATTGCCCTCCTTTCTCATTTTCTTTCACTATCATAGCTAGTTATGGGACTTTTAAAATCAAGATTTCAAAATTTTGCTATCCTTATACTTCCTTTGGTTAATATTTACATTTAATTGGCCTGGGCAATGAGATCACTCAGAACAACTATGTTATCCTGCTCAAATATATCTTGAAAATTCTATTGAGACTGAGTAGTATAAAATAGATATCTTTCTTTATCATATTGAAAGATACAAAATCTGTATATTGGATTTTTAAGAAATACTATGTTATTTCATGCAAGTGTCAAAATAAAATTGGGAAATTTTAAAATTACATTTATTGAATATTTACTATGTATCTAGCACCATGTTATTTATATTAAACAAGCAATATCTCTCATTTAATTCTTACAACAGCCTGACGATGAGTCGGCTTTATTTTCCCAAGCTTACACATGAGGAAACTCAAGCTTAAAGAGTTTAAATAATTTTCCCGTGGCCACCAACCGGTAAGTAGTAAAATTAGAACATGGAGCCTTTCTGAGTTGACTCATTCTGAGCTTTGATCATAAAATTTCCAGTAATATTTTTACAGTAAACATTTTCTTTTAAAATGAATAAAACATGAAATGTTACATTTACTATCTTTTTGATGTTTAATTTGTATCCAATGTTAAAAATATACTTATTTTTCATAGATAATTTTATAGTTAGTAATAAATTAGTGCATATGAGATTGGTTATCCTAAATATTAATGTGAATAAAACAATTTTGTAATGGGTGATCCTTAAATATTCCTGGACCTAGAGTTATTTTTAGAAACCATTGTCTGGCTTTTCCTTGAAAATGGAGCAACTTGTAAATAGACAACACTGAACTTGGAGATGTGGGCATGCTTATTACTTCAAACTTATTATTTCTGATATAGTCTTCTTGGATAATTCTGGAAGAAGAATGGGAATTTACCTGGTAATTTGTATGTACTCTTATACAGGTTGCTGACTGTGAAATTAAAAAGAAGCATTACATCTGATACTTTCATAAACTTTTCATAATACTTTGAAAATAGTGAAATAATGTTGACTCTTGGATAATGAATATTGCTGATATAGCAGTGCTCATTATATATTCATCGTAATTTTGCAGCTATCATGAAAGCAGCCTACCCTTTTGTTACTTAAAAATGTCTTCTCACTTTTGTAAATAAAAAGATTTTTTATAATAATGAAAAATTACATTGTTATCCATACCTTTTGCAATTATTACTACTCTTTGGGGATTCTTTCTAGAGAGTCGCCATTAAAAATATTTCATACTTTGAAGTGTGGAGCTTTTCATTAGCATTGCAAGGAAATAAATTATAAAAGTGTTGACTTCCATTAAAATTTTTTATAGATGATTTTTAGAAAATTTAATATCTTTTACTGGTTTTTTTTTTTTACCCTGAGCTTAAATGAATTCTCTTTTTGACTCCATATGCTACATTGAGAAATATTACAGAATGCCTGCAGTGATAGGATCTTTTTTAACATGTCTTATTACATGTTGTTGTGGGTCTCCACTGAGGAGACCTATTTTAATTCTCATTTTCGGGCTCTCTCCTGAGAAGGAGAGCTGCCGTCTTCTTTCAAGGTCATAGGATTTGATGGATGAAGAACACAAACAGAGATCCCAGTTTCATTCCAAATTGAAAAGAAAACAGAAAAGAAGATTAACCTGTCCCAATTAAGTAGAAATGAGGCCAAGGGCATGTGACCTTTTAACCACAGTTTTAAAGTTGAATTATTGAATTATTTTTCAAGCTCCTTGTGACTGCATACTAAAGGTAACTTGCATATTACATAAAATTCTTCAGTTTCAACCCTTTGCTATATAGTTTGTTCTTTCATTGAACACGATACCATGAGTATTATAGTGTCATGATTAGCTATAAGTGATCCCCTTTTATAAAATCTTGAGATTATATTTGTCTTAGATCAAGAAAGATCAGGGTTTCCTGATGTCATCCAAGGATTTGTGCTTGAATTGAGAGTCTTAATACAATTGCCAATTACTGTCAAACAGATATTATGTGAAACATAACACTGATCCCATCAATAAAGATTCCAAAACTATTAAAGAAGTTTAATTTATGATTTAAACATAAAGAGAATGTATAGAGAATATTGATAGGTGTCTTCATCTGTGAGTATGTTTTCAAAGACGTCTTTCCTGGACAGGAGGGCAGATGACATACTTTTCAGCAAATCTTCACATATTTAGAATTTCATTAAATCATCTATGCACAAAATTATAAATACTATTTGCATAAAATCATTTTCTATGAGTGTAAAATAATCTAACTATTGATGCAAAATATTGTCTTTTTTTTACACATAACCTTTTCATCGTTAGGCAAATGCCCTCTTAATGCTATGGAGTTTATCAAATTAGTGGAAATTTGGTAATGGAAGTGACCATGCAGTTTCTATAGCACAATCTTGTTTGAAGAAAACTGAAAATCATCAATGTCAAACAAATTTCTGAGGATAAGTATTTTATACAACATTCAAACTATTCTTATTAGGTAATAAATTAATAATCTAACAAAGATGGGATATATACAATGAACATTAAACTAATTTAAATTAATAATCTAATAAAAGTGGAATGTATACAATGGACATTAAACTAATTTGGGGATAATTATGCCTCAGTAGGAAGTGAGAAATAAATTAAGGGTCATTAGTTACACTTTCTTTAAGTAACAGTTTAGATTTAAAAAAAAAAGTAGAAGAATGGCAATAATGACTTCTTAACACTATTCTAGAGTATATTAAAAAATTCAAGATTTTATTTTGTCAAGCTCTCTGAGATTGTCTAGTTAGAGGTGCCATTCAAATAATTTCCTGTATGAACCTTACTATCTTTAGAGGTTACAAATAGCTAAATAGGTATTTTGCATATTTCTAAAGATCATATTTTAAATTGAAACTTCTCATGCATTTTTTTTGATAAAAATAACTACAATGTTTAAATGACTTGAAAAAGCAATAACATTCTAAACAGCAAATGAAACAGAAAACATTCTTTAAATAATACATATAATAGTCTATACATGCCTATATATTATAGTTAATTACTATGGGAATTGATAAAAAGGAGTGTTAATTTTGTGCAGAAGAGGCTAAGGAAGACATCATGGCAGAGATAACACAAAGTTTTCTCTTCACAGAATTTGAAAGATTCAGATAAATGCTTAGGAATGAAGGGTTTGCCAGAGGTAATTGGGATTAGAGGTGCACAGCACATGGAGATAGAAAGTTTAAGGAACAGGATGGAAAGAATGATGGCTGGAGCAGGTTTTATGTGGTGGGAAATAAGCAGAAGATATGGTAGGAGTGATACAATAGGACCATATGGACAATAGGACCAATAGGACAACTTTATTTTCATATTAAGAGGTTTAGAATTTATATTGGAAGCATTAGAGAATTAAAAAAAAAACAAACAAAAAATAAAAAACAAAAAACAAGAAAAAAAAAACAAGACCTAGCTTGTTATAACAAAATGTATATATGTATATATGTATATGCACAGAAATGGTAGAAATAAATTGCAACATTCCGATTTAGTAGTGGTGATAATTACACATTCTCTTTTATTGTATTTCATTGACCTACTTTATATTACTCAATGAGTTATACCTTAACCCATTTCCCATTTGCCCCGAGAATACTCATCAGTGGTGCTTGTGGCTCCAGCATTTATCCTGAGATAATTCGTAGATTACAGTCCTAACCTTACCCCCAAAGTTTGCTGTGAAATATTTTGCTTTTATTATTATTTTTGCATTGCTCTAGTATGTCGATAGTCTTTGGAAACAAATGACATCGTTCTATTTATAGCATTTTGTTTTCAGTAGTGATATTCCCAGTTACAAAATACAGTAATTCTTGATTGCTGAAATGTCAAATCCTAGAAAACACAGCACTGTTGTGCATGATGTTAAATTAACGCTGGCAGCTAGCTGCACTATTTTTCTAAACAAGAAAAGGGTTAAATTTAGGTTTTCTGGTAAACAAATGAAACACACACACATGCCCATATACAGCTATTTTTATTTTATGCATTTATATCTCAGTTTTATTCCAAAATTTCATCCTTTTGAATGGTAACTGATTTAGGTTTAATTCAGTCTAGATATTTGATTCAATTCTCTTGTATGCAGAATTACCACTTTACTGGCTGGTTTTCTTAGCTGACAGGTTTCAATCACTTTATTTTCTCACACTTCTAGCTCAGAGGTTCAGCATAAAACAGTTTTGCAGAGCTGTGGAATAAATGCTCAAGATTTTCTTAAGATTTACTTTAATTCAATTAGGCAGATTTTAACTATAACTCAGAGTATTTTGTGATCCATGCAAATCATAATATTCATAGTCTATATTTTCTCTGGTGTAGTATTCAGCAGAGATATACATAAGATATACATATAGAAATACATATTAAAATATGGCGACTTTTTCTTAAGGAACATTTGTAAATAGAGTCTTCTCTAGGGTCCTAAATAAGCATACAGTATTACAAAGTTAAAGAAATAGTTCAAAAATTTGATATGAAAGAAAGATTATAATATTGAATTGTCAGGATGCTTGTTCTAGATTACTGGACTCAGTCAATCTGAGTTGTATAAAAGTGGTATCTGTTTCATATGTTTGTAACTGATTTCAGATTTGGAAGCTCTAACATAAAGCTATGAACAGGAGACAAAAAAACAGGGATCTTACATGGGGAATGTGATGCATTTTGTCTTATGAGAAAGGTTTGTACCTGGGAAAAGGGTGAGAGCTTTATACCTTGAAGTGAATGAGTCTAGCCTATTAAAATTTTTTTTTTGCTAAGCACTAATATTTAAATTAGTAAATCTAATGGTTATTAAAAATTCAATTAACCACAGAATAAGAATACTCTCTAAAAAGCTAAAATGATAAGAATGCAGTGTTTTGAATTACGCTGGTTTTAGTCTCTTTGAACAGTATATTGTTTTCTCTCATCACATCTATTCTCTCTCTCCTTCCTTCTTTTCCCTTATACTTTTCTCTCAATTTCTTATTATGTTACAAACTTTGAAAGTAATTTTTTAGATGTCAGAATGTATCTTCTCAGGGAACTAAGATTGTAAGTGACAGATCTATCCCAATGAGCATATTGAAAACCTTCAAAATTTACACCACAGCTGAAATAGTATGCCTTTTTTATATAATTTAATATTGCTGTGATACCAGCACCTAGACAAAACAACATAAAAAAAAAATAAAGAGAAAGAAAACCTCAAAAAGTCTTTAATTGAAATGACTTAGGTTAATGAGGGATAAAGAAGCAATAAGAAATACTCTGTAAAACTGAAAGGGACTTATGAGCATTTTCTAAGTGAGTAAAAGTTGATGATCTCTTATATTTTTCCCCTTAATTTGATTTCAAACTATCTGGTTTTATTTTTAATATTCTCTTTCCTTTTGGCTTATTAAAGCCTAGGTACCAGGTGGCATGTCAAATTTATCTTTACTTCTCCCACAGCTCCCAGTAAAATATTTTAGTGAAAATATGCCCTCATTTACTAAGTGCATTTGCCAATTAATTATTGTCAATACTACAATGAAATTTCAAGGCATTCTCAAGGGTTTTTTAAATAAGGAGATAGTCTAATATTAAATTAACAGTTTTGAATCTAAAGTTAGTGGAAAGTAAAATGTACGTAAGAGATAACTAGTAAGAAAGAGCAGCATAATATGTATCTCCTCTATCGACTGGGAGTTTGGAAGGAAATAAAACTTTCTATATACATGCATGCATCTCCACACCAATCCTCTCCTGTTACTGGTTACCAGAAATTTTAAATACAATTTCACTGTAAAAAACTAAAATGCATACACATATATTGCCGAGAAAGAAAGGGAAAGTTCCAGGTACTAGAAACCAAAGGGAACTACCTAGGATCCAGCAAGAAAAATTAAAGAGAGGGAAAATAAGAAAGTGTGGTTAGGTGAAAAAGAAGCATAAAATAAGTCAAATATACATCTAACAGGAATTTTAAACTGTGAGAAAAGGTAGAATGTGAGGGAGGAAGTAATCATACAGATAATGGTTAATAATTTTCAAGAGCTGAAGAAAGATGAGTCTTCAAGTTGAAGGAGAATGCTAAGTTTTAAGAAATCTAACAAAATAAACGACTTTTAGAGAATCATGGTGAAATTTTAGAACATAAGAGGAAAAGCCTTAAAAGCAACAGAAAAGGAAAGGCATATCCTCTACAAAGAAATAAAGACCGAATTGATAGGACATTGCTCATCAGCAATAATAATGCAATGAAATAATATCTTAATAGTTTCTAGCAAAAAAGTTTTTAACCTATCAATTTTGACATCCATAACCTGTACAACTAGCACTGAAAAAAAAAAAAAAAGAGAGCTAACTGAAGACATTTTGAAAAACAAAAATATGTTACCATTTATAGACCCCTTGCTTAAGGAACTTTTAAACGACGTACTTTAGTAAGACAAAGTTGAACTCAGAATAAAGGGCTAGGATGTATAAAGCAAGTGTGAGCAATTAAATCATTCAATTTATTGGTTAATATAAATAAACATATATTACTAAACTAACTACTATGGAGAGGTTTTAAAAATTGAAACTGGAAAACTAAATAATGATAACACAAGGTTGGATGTGTGAAAGTTAAGGTTTGAGAACTCTAAGTTTCTCATATTATTTGGTAGAAACATAGTGATATGAATCTACTACAGTTCTGTTAAGTTAGTAAATCTGTTAAGAGTAAACCTAGAAAGACTAGAAATAGAATACATAGTTTCTAAACACACCTCTTGAAAGGTAGAGACTCTTCAAAATAATAATAATATAAAATCCAGCTATATACTATTTGTAGAAGACACACTTTAGCAAAATGACCTAGGGAATTTTACATTAAAAAGATGAAAATAAATTGTTATTCCAATTGTATAAAAGCTGATGAAGCAATATTAATATCAAGGTAAATAAAATTTAAGAAACAAAATTTAACTCAAATGTTCTTATGTCTTTGTAATGAAAATATGAATCATAAAAAAACTTACAGAGCAATACCTGTTGTAAGTAAAATTATTCAGAATGTAGATAACATTATCATCACTTAGGTGTCAAGATGTTTTTTCTATCCTCTTTAAACTGTCATTTGCAATTACTGTTCTACTTATAATCATGACAGAACAAGATTTTTAACATGACATTTATCCCCTTTTTTTCCAGATAGTATGCCAAAGATTTACAATCTTATAATCTTTTGATATGTCACATTTTAATGTAAATATGCTAATGTTATTCACCTTACAATGCATAAGCAAGTTGCTTTGTTCAAGGACACATGTAAGCCACAGAACCAGGCACTGACTTTTTTGTGGACTTTGTTCTGGCTATCAAAGTCAGAAACATAAGACTTTATGAGCCAATCAGTCTCCCAAGGTCTAGGTTGATTTATTCTTTATTTGTCTCTGGGAACTCCTTCTTTTTCATTCCACTGGCTTAGAAAGCAATAATGTTTAGAATAAACTTTAAAAAATGTATTAGCAAAGGGATATTAATTTATCCATATTATACTTGCCTTCGGTGATCAAAAACTAGTAAGTAAGTCAACATTCACTACAGATCATTAAATTTCTTAGTATGGTGGCCTGACCCAGAGATCTGAGTCAGAAGTAACAAGAACTAGTGGAAGGAGCTCACTCAGTCCCTGTAACGGTTGGAACCTTATGACAGGGTGGAGGCTCTGCTTGGGTCCTTTTCTGCTCAGATTTTAAAACATGTTCCCCATAGACAGCTGTGAGTGTCAAGTTAACATATTTATGTCTAGTCTTCAGCTTTGAGGGTGGGAAGTGTCAAGTTAACATATTTATGTCTAGTCTTCAGCTTTGAGGTTGGGAAGACCAGGCCCCATGCAAATCTCCAGTTCTAAAAGATGTTGTGATATCTAGATATAGTCTTAAAAGGAGATCACCATAAAATATTATAATTCAAAGTTTTTCTCATATGACCTTACCATATCAGAATTCTAGACTGTATCTTTTTTTTTTTTCATTTTTCTTCTTGCAGAGTAGATTATTTTAATGTAAGCACACTTAAGTCCCATTAATGATAATGGGCATGGTATATATGTACGGATATGTATTCTTTCAATGAGTCCTTTCATTTGTAATTAATGACATAAAGATCTCTTAGCAGATTAGAAGCTGTAGTCCTACAGCTACTCTTCAATCTAATACATTGCTCAGTTTCCACTTTTTAATTTCTACAATTGTTAAATACCCTGCTAGAGTTTCAGTCAAGAAGAATATTAAACCTGTTGCACCAATTTATTAGATTTGCTTTGGTTATTTTATATTCTATCTTAAAATACTTAAGTCATAGAATAGCTCTACAGAATGGCTTCTTGATCATATGGCTTATTTACTTTTTAAATGACTGTAATATTTCAATAAATTGCATGTTTTGTTTTTGCAATACATTTTCTTAGAAATGTATGCAATAAATCTACATAAGCTGTACTAAATACAGAGCTCTGAACATAGAATTCTTTTAAGCAAATATGACACAGAAGCAACTTACATCCCAATTTAAAGGCTATCAAGAGACAAAGCATAAATGCTTCTTACACTGAAAAAAAGTAATTTTCTAAAAAGCAACAGATTCGATCTCTTTAGCTTCTTGCAATAATAAAACATTATGCATCTTTCATGCATACAGGTTACTGAATAACTGATTTAAAAAAGTGGACTTGGTTCTGAAATTAAGAACTGAATTATGCTCCCTACACATTGCAGAGGTAGGTACTAGGAGCTGTAAAAATGGCACCAGATCTCATGTATCTCATCATCATGCTTGTCATTTGTCAATGGAAGTAGTTAACACTATTAAATATTGCATAGTATGTGGGGCCATAGCAAGAAACGCAATCATTGTTCAGAGTGGGTGTTAATAGTGTGTACCCTCTGGAATAAGTAGCAATCAAGATCTCATATAATAGCAAGGCTTAGCCTTAGAATAGCTGACTTTTCTAGAACATTAGAGAAGAAAGGGAATCAGAAATCATTGAACCCAGCTTTTCACAAATTAAAATTTTTTTATGAGATTCTCTAAAGAAAAGAATATGTGGTTACATAAGTTAAATAAGAGAACATTGTACAATACATGTAGATTCATAACAAATATAATTGTAATGACTTCAACAAGGCTTGTGGTAAAAGCAAAACAAAACTCTCACACACACCACTTGTCTATCTTTCTTTAGCATTTCAGAAACTTATTTCACTTTCATTTTCTTAAAATAAATAAATACCTCACACAACCAACACTTGGGAAAAGACAATTTGAGAAATGACATGGAAACTGATTCTTGGCTTCTCAGGCAGGACACTGAGGCCTAAAATAGCAAGTTACTTTAGCAAGGTTACTAACTAACTAGCAGCTGACTGAGGAAGATCTAGAATCTAGGTGTTTATTTTTAGTCACTGTTTATTCTACTGGATAGCCTACCTTCCAGTGGAGGCAGTCTACACAGAGTGGGTGCTAGAAGAAGATGCAACTTAACCAAATCCAAAAGGTAAGTAATACAAATTTAAAAAAAAATTCCCTAAGAGCTTCCAATGTCCCAGGTATTTTTCTATATTAAATGTACTGACCAAGTAAAGCCCTTTTTATACCATACACCACAGTAAATAAAACAGATGAAAGATCCAAGTAATCAATGAAGAAGTAAACAACAAACCAATTAAGTACTATAAAAACAGAGAAACGTTTCTATAATATTTAAGTGGAGAGGACATTTCTAAACATAAATATTTAACATATAACAAAATTTATAGTAAAAATACTGACATGAAAATCAACAACATTTAGAATTGAAAGTCTAATATGAACAATGCATAAAATAGTATTATAAAACAATGAAAGAGACAACCTATAGGAGAAATGGACAAAAAAAATACAAGCAGATAAATGGTCAATAACCATATGCAAAGTTGTTCACTGCGAATTCTAAAGTGAAACAAAAATATCCATGTATTAGTTCAACCAAATCAATAAAATCTAGAGTTGGCACGCGCACACAGAAATGGCACTTTTCATACTTAAAAAATTTAAATTGTGCATATTCCATAATAATCAAATCTTATATTAGAAATCTACTCTGCAGAACTGTGAGAAAGAGATGATAAATAGCTATGAGTAATATTCATATGGAAATAGATCCCCTCAAAGTTGTATTCAATAACAAAAACTCAGGAATAATGGAATGATCACCAAAAAAGGAAAAGTGAAAATAAATTTTGGCACATTAAGGCAAATGGAATACATACATTGGTGAGAGAGACAGAGTTTCATATATACTGACATTAAAACTGTCCAAAAAGTATTAAGAGCAATAAGCAAAAAGCAAAAATATACATGCACTATTATTTTAAAAGTGTATGTGTGTGTATGGTGGGAACTGTGTGCATGTGCATGGGTATATCTAAAAGAAAATAAAAAATATCTGTTAATTAAAATAATCCCTGACGCTGCTTCTGTTCTAACATCTCCACTCTTTCACCACTGTCCACCACTCTGCCATGCTGCACCTCACTTAGAAAAGAGAAAAAAGAAAAAAGAAAAGGAGTGAAAAGAAAAGAAAATTTGGTGAGGAGTCTGTCCAGACAGTACTGTAAGAGACAGAGTTTTAATTTTATTTTTAGATTATTAAGGCAATTTCAGAAGGCGTTTAGCCATGGGGCCAATTAGGCTAAAGGGACGTCCATTATATTGTATGCTTATTTATATGTTTGTATATATATATTTATACAGCTATATACAAACGTCTGTGAGAATACAGACCCATTTAACATGCTTAATTCTGAGGACTGGAATTAGCAGGTACTCTTTCTCTCTCTCTCTCTTTTCTTAAATAGAGAACATTGCTTTGTAATTAAGAGAAATGTTGCTAATTTATAAGAGAAATAAACCCCAAAATACTAAAAAGGAACTCTGGGGCTTTTCTCCAACATCAACATAGTGGTTTTCCACTGATGTATTTTCTTGATGAATACTGTTTATAATTGTCAAGGCTTCTCTGAAGTATAAACTATTCATTTTCCACTTAGTCATTTTCTCTAAGTGTTCGATATAAATTTAAAAACTAGAACAATGCCATTCGTATTTCCTAAATGTGTTTATACTTCAGCTGGGAGTATCTTTGTTTCAAGTGTTTCATCTCAAATTCTCTTTTTTAACTGACAAGTGCCATACGCATAGGTGAGTGCTGGGCAGCTCAAGCTGAAGGTCAAGTCTATTTGCAGGCACTGAACATAGCGACTGTTTCCAGACAATAAAGATATTCAAACTTAGCAAAATTAAACATTTATTGTTTCTCAAGGACGTCCAACATGAATATCGTATGTCCGTGTTTCAGAAAGTGACTAAGTAACTTAGAGAGGTGAAGTTAAAAACTTTATAAATCTTATTTCAACACACATGATAGTGCTTAGATGACCATGTATGATTGATTTCCATACTGAAAACAATCTATATAGTTACAGATTGGTAGACAAAGATAGATTGATACATAAGACAAAATTGTATTGTCTATGTTTCATTCTCTTCTGTTAACTTGTGGGTTGTCAAGATTGGCTGGCTAAATTTATAGATAGTTAAATGCAATATCCAATAACTAAAGAGAATACAATTTGTTTTAAATGCTTGTAAGTAGTCCAGAAAGAAAATAAATGATAATAAAATTCTCACTTTTACTCACAAACATTCCAACTCATGCATGACAAGATACCCCCACTTTCACTCACGTTGATCATTAGCCCTACTAGAAGAACAACTCATTAACAATAATTCCATAATTCTCTGAGCATGTTTTCAGAAAATAAGATTCTCACTACAATGATTTTTACTTAACAGAAAAATGTTTACCATTCATAACGTTTTTGTTTTTAAAAAAGGAGACCATTCATTTTACATCAAAAGATTTTCAGCTTTTAAGCTATTGGTACTTTGTTTACCAATGTCATGTCATTCACCTTAAGTAATGTAAAAATTATCGCTTATATCATATTTTAAATAGAGACTTTTACATGTTTTTATTTTGTATCGCAATCACAGGAAAACTTAGTATTTGCAATAGCACCTTATGTATAAGACATTGCATTTGCCAATTCACCCACTATAATTTTATTTATATTACTGTCATATTTATAGCAGAGAATTTGTCTAAATTAAGACCACAAGTGAATAAAAAATATTTATGATGAAACTAGATACAATCACTATCCTCTCTATGCATGAGCTCAATATATGACCGTCTAGTCTATATGTACCCATGAAAGTTAGCAAATAAACAAATAAAAAGAAACATATTGAAGAGCTAATAAGTATTTTGACATAATTCTTCTGGTTTATGAACAATCTTTGTCATAGCCAATTAATAACTTATTTACTGGATGATGTTGATCCTGATTTTCTGGCTTTGAACTTATTTTGCCCTTTTTTTCCTATTTATTCTCAATAAATTTACTTTTATACACTTAACATATGCTTGAAGGAGAAATCAACACTTTCTTCAGTCAAAATAGTGCTAGATATATTAATCAATGTGTGACAAAAAAAATTTGTTTCCCTGTAGCTAAGGAAATCCCATTGCTCTCATCTAATAATTTGAGGTTTTTTTTTTGTTTATTTTCTCTTCATTTTAAGTTTCTCTAGAAACACTTGGTAATCTTAAAGGTGATACAAAATTTCAGCATCATTTTCACTCTGGATCACAGTATTTTTTTTTTTTCACTTCATTTCTTTTCTCCCTCATCCTTCTAGTAGCATTCTCTTCTCTCTCTCTCTCTCTCTCTCTTGACATTATTACACACACACACACACACACACATTCCGATGTCAATCAGGAGACTTATATCAAGCGATGGACATACAAGAAGAGAAATATGACTGAAATAGTGTGATCCACAATTTACATAAACAAATGTCACTTCTGCCATTATATTAAATACTGAAAGAATTTATATGTGATGAGGAAAAAAGAATGAACATTTTTAGCTTAATGTTTCTAAAACATCCTTTTCAATATTTAGCATCTTCATCTAGACTATTAAAAGAGAGAAGAAAATAATCATTTTTAGTTTTTAATATTGAATGCTCTTGGCAGAGTTGTTAGAAGCAATAAATAACTCCCAGTAAGACAAAATAAAATATGTACAATATGTATTGTACAATGTGGATGTCCTCTGAGTACTTGAGAGTGAAATTTGATCATATCGATCACAGAACTTGGCAGGAAATGACCTAAAAGTGTCCTTTTCTGGTACTGAGATGAGAATTGTTGTCTGTGCTGTCTCTGTTCTTGGCATCTACTGAACAGAGACTAAGATAGCCAATTAAGCCTAACTGTGATAAATCATGTGCTTTATATTTATCCTAATAGAGAACTGCTGCCTAGCAGGTAATAAGCCCAAACCAAAAAAAATCACTGTGGTTAAAACCTTAGATTAGATGTAGAATAACCTTAGATATGAGAGGGTAGTGCTTCATCTATGATGCCATTATTATTGCATCTTGATTTACACGCAAAATTAATTTTGTGACAACATATAAATTTTTAACATTAATATGGCTAAGAAGCCATGTCTCCAGGATACTCTCGGTTTTTAATCTTAGCGTATCCTTATTGGCATAAACCTGAAAAACATAAAAATCCAAAGGTTAAGTTGTCTTTGAGTTATACTCTATTTCTGTCACAGGTAGATGAAATTCTAGTGCAATTATTCTAAACTAACTTTCCTCTACACCATATCTTCATTTCAGTGGCCCCAAATGTTTTCTTTTACATTATACTCTTATCAATAAAAAACATTTTATATTTGTATTTATTTTTGACATTTATAAATTTTAAACATTTATAGATCATAATCATGTATAGTTGTACTAATATTATATTGACCATTAAAATATATGAAAGTATAAAAGTAGATAAAATAAACCCCAATAGGAGTTTTAATGCTTTCTTGCTCTATCCCAGAGGGTTGTTTGTACACCCAATTGGGTGGGCTCACTTCTCTTTGTAGACTAATACTCTGGTCAACAAAGTCAGGCTTGCTAAAGGAGCAATTTGGCACATACTTTTTTTTTTTTAATCTCAATACAATTCCAGATGTATAAAATTAAAAGTTGGAAGGATTTTAAGTGTTCATCCAGGAAATCCTTTTTACCATATCCATAACAGATAGAAATTCAGTATAAAAATATTTTATTATATACTTGAAATTTGCTGAGAGATGTTATTCTTAATACACACACACACACACACACACACACACACGATAACTATGTGAGGTGATGGATATGTTAATTAATTCAGTGGTATAATCATTTCACACCGTATACATATATCAAAACATTATACTGCACACAGTAAATATGTACAATTTTTATTTGTCAATTATACCTCCATAAAGCTGGTGAAAAGACACAAACAAACAAACCAGGATAAATCTATCCTTTTCCCTGAAGCAACCTTCTTGTTGGATACAACTGTTAGTACGGTCATCATTATACTAACCTATGTTTATTTAGCGATCATAGGTTTGGTCATATACAAAGAAACAAATCCTTTCCCTCTTTTCTATAGCAGCCTTTCACATATTTGAAGGAACCCGAGGCTCCTCTTACTGATATTGTCTCCAAGTTGTACATATTCACTTGCTTCAACCATCCTTTATGAGGTATGTTTCTAAGCCACAATTGCTCTCTTTTTTTTAAATCTGAGCAGCCCTAGCTTGTGAATATCTATCTGAAAATGGAAAATCGAGAAATGTAAGCAACACTCTAGTTGGGTCTGACTACTCTGAAATTAGAGTAGAACCTCCGTTGATCAATAACTCATTTTATATAGCTAAATTAAATGAAGTTTTTCTTGGAAAATATAATTACTTGTCTTCATGAGTTTTAAAGGCAAACGGCAAACTCATTACATTGTAACATTGTATTTTAAACATCTGCTGTGGTATGTTATTTAAAAAAAAACACACTTGCAAGGAATAAAAATTCAATGGACCTAAAATAAAATGAAAAAATAAATACGAATCCACTAGGGTCCTACAGATAATGCAGTTGGCTTTTCTTTTGATGAATATAGATAAGTTATTTCATGTGGAGAAACCTAGAATAATCATGATAAAATTACTTTACAGAAAGTGTGTTTGGGCTTTAGGCCAGATTCCATTATTTTAACTGATTCTTTCCATTTCTGGTTTCATTGATGTATGTTTAAGCCATTTTTTTTTGTTTTTGTGTAGCTAGGTTAAATATTTTTTTGTGGTTCATTACTGATTTTTATATTATATTCCTGTGTAGCAAATGTACATACTTTAAGTAATTTGAATCATGTCTGTTTAAAGTTTTAAATTACATAAGCAACTGGTAGAATTTAAACAAAAAATCTTTCTGTGAATGATTTTAGTCAAAATTAACATATATTAAAACAATGCTTTGTAAAAAAACCAATCATCTAATAATCTCAGGTTCAAATGTGAGGAGTAAATTGATAGCTTGATACTTCCACTGTATTTAAATGTTTAACTAATCTCATATTAGTTAATATTCTTATCAATATATGCAGTCTATTAAATTAAAGTGTCTCTTCTTTTGCTTTCCATTATGAAGAATTTACTTTTGCTATGAAAAGAAATCATCATCCTTACAGAACTGAGAGTTAAAATTATAACTGTAGGCTCACATTATTAATGAGAATGTCTTGTTATATGGCAGTGTTGATGTAGATTATTAATGTTTAGTTAATTAATTAAAGGTTACTGTACTTTTCATCATACAAAACTTAGATATCAAAAATTTATCATATGCACATAAAAAGGGAGTTTTCAGATTAAAATAAACAAAGTTTTAAGAATTGCAAATGCACTACTTCTAACATTTAGAAAATATAAAATTACATACACACACATTCTAAAGTTTTCCATGCAATATAGGATGATATAGAAAAGAAAATTAGGTCAAAAATTTGTTCTATTAATATTTGCAGTCTAACTAGCTAGTTCAGTGGATCATAAAAATAAAATGCCATATTTTAAGATGTGATAATGAGGATAAACATGAAAGGAAGAAAACAATTACAACTAACTATACAGTTGATATTGGAAAATATCTTTGTTTCTTCCCATTTGAAGATGCAACTCTTAACCCTTCAGTTATAATAAGAATATCTAAAATTAGCATTGCAAGCTAAAGATTCATTCTGGAAATTATAACTTATTGAATGTACTTATAAAGTCAAATTTTTTCAACATAATTTACTTCGGTCTTTATCTATACTGAATTTTAAAAAAAACAAAGCAAATAAAACAATTAACCAAAAAGTAACACCATATAATTAATCTGGCACTTATGGATAATTTACTGCCCAGATCCAAACAGCATTTCTTGATTTCATCTACAGTTCCACATATTTGGTCATACAAGTATTCCAAATTATCATGATTATACCAACAGCTCTTTTAGTTACATTGAATATCTTCAATAAAATTTCTTAATGATTCACGACTTCAAAATTTGATGCATGAGTACACATGTAAAATTTACTTGAAATTGAGGGGTACTTTGCTCACAAGGTCTAAGCATAAAATTTTCCTTCCTATCCCTACGATACTTAATCTGCCTCAGCACTAATTTGTGTGTATCCTCTGCTTGGCTTGAAAGATGACCTGTTGACTTTTTGATTTCTGGATTTGGCATCTATTTGTCATCTACTTTTATCATGTGCAAAAATGGTGCATGTTCTCTATTGCTTTCTAGTTATTCACAGTATTGGCTGGTTATCTCTGAAAGATATCCTGGGCTCTGCCTGGTGCACATGGTTCGACCTTAAGGATCCCTTCTGATTCCTGCTTAAATATGGCTTTATGTCTCAAATAGTTCTCAAAATATAGCCATTAGAAATGGCTAGACAGCTACAAATACAAATTATGTCTAAAAAAACCACTCTAATATTTTTCATATTAAAACTAAGTCTCTTACCTGAATTCTTATGAGTCTTTTAAGGGCTTGACCTAAATGTAATACTAGTCCTTAAAAGAGATCCTTAAATATTTATGTGGCTGCCTTTGAGTACATATTATAAGACATATTCAGTAAAATAGTCTTATGTACCTATTTTTAATTATTTAAGATACTATTTAATTAATAATTTCTTCCTCCTGAAAAGTGGTTTTATATGTATATGTAGATATGTGTATATATAAAAAGCTTTACCAGTTACAATTTAAGGCATAAACTATCAATTAGTTTTTAAATTTAAAGAGGCCAAATGTCTTTTTATACAAGTCAATAGAGCAGGTAGGGACAAGGACGGATGTTTTAAATTCTCATCATGAATTCTATTCAGTAGGGACAATTAACAGGCATTTACTTGAAAATCAATCTCAGGTTAGACTCTATGCCAAGAGATCCAATTCTGTTCCCAGAGTTGCTTCCTTAAGTCAGGATGGCCAGTAGAGAATAAATGCTTAATAATGCATTAATAACATCCCAACATGGGAAATGTGTAGCCCCCTATTTATTGGGCTTAATATTTCCTGACTTTATGCTTTAGAAGTATAACTAAAGTCAAAAATAGGCTTATATGGATATTGACTAGCTAGGGAAAGAAGGGCAGTGTCCTTTTGTTAGTTAGCCCATATCTGTGAATGTGGATTGTAGAGACTAGATATAAGGGAAGGAGGAGGAAGTTCCTACTAAATAAAAGAAAAGCATTTTTTTTTTTGATTGGTTATCAAAGGAACCTGACAAGTGTCTCTTGGTGTGAATCATCATCCGAGTGCAAATTCATTTGGGTGGCCAAATAGTCCCTCAAACAGAAAGGGATAGCTTTAACATTATGTGTAAATTCATTCAACAACAAAAAGTTATTAAAAAGAAATTAGCCTTGTTGGTAGAAAGGTCTGATGTTGAGTTGTTTAAAGATCAACTAGGGATAAATGTTTTCAAATTTTGGGGGTAGATACCCAGAAGAGGGATTGCTGGGTATTATGGTTACTCTATTCTTAATTTTTTGAGGAACATTCATACTGTTTTCCATAGCAGTTGCTAAGTGAAATATGTCAGACAGAAAAAGTTGAGAACCCTATAATTTCACTCATATGTGGGATATAATACAGAAAGCAACACATGAACAAGACAAACTCATGGACACAGACATCAGTTTAGTGGTTACCAGAGGGGAAGAGGGGATGGAGGAAAGTAGATAAGGGTAAAGGGGGTCAAATATAAGGTGACAGAAGGAAACTTAACTTTGAGTGGTGAAAGCACAATGCAATACACATATGGCATATTATTGAACTGCACACTTGAAACTGATATAATTTTAGTAACCAATGTCACTCCAATAAATTTAGTAATAAAAAAGATCAATTAGGCTTACAGTCATTCCATGGTCAAACCGTTATATGCACATGTAAAATCTGACCAGAGATTTCCTTTACCAATACTAATCATAGAATTAAAGTAGGTTAGACCTATGAGTAAACTTAGAGATCACTTATTCTAATGCCTCACTTTACGGAAACTTAAAGAAATTGAAGCCCAGGGTAGCAAATGATATGCAAAGAGCCATTAAATTAACAAACAGGAGAGCCTGCACTAAGGCGAGTGTTCTCGCAAGTCCAATGTGCACAATATTGTGATGGAAACTGAAAATAGAACCCCGAACTAGAGAAACTGGAGAGTTTGATGCATTGCATCACTTCACACATCGAATGCAAAGAGCAAGGCAACATAATGGCCTGAGGGGGTGATGGCACTTCACAGAGCAACCTGGAAACAGAAGGCCATACTGTGCCATGAGGAGAGGAATAGACAGAATGAGTTTCAGTTATACATCCCCAAACTCACTGGAATTTAAAAACTTTCAGACCTAGAGAAGCTCCCAGAGTTACTGTGCCCTGCAGAAATGGGAGACAATTAAGCAGAAGTTAAACTGCAATGACTATAGGATAGTAGAATGCTTAAAAGAGTCGAAGGCAATTAAGATTCTATGACTTGTTGTTGTATCATCTCTGTGCTACTAAAGCACCATTCAATCACTGTATTTTATATCTACTGCATAATGAAAACACCTGCAACTGCATAGTTCTGACTTAACACCCAAAAAGAGTACTTCTTTGTTGTGATTGAAATTTTATTTCCTATAATAGGTCATTTCCTCCCCAATTTCATAATAGTCAACCTCCTGGATCCATTACGAATACAATTGGTTTAAGGCATTTTAATCTTTCTGTCATGAAAACATCAAATACAATTCAAAAATATTTTAACCTTTAAAATTTGTCTTTATTCAGTTAGCAAATAGTTATGTATGAGTAGCTACCATCTACTGGGCACTAGTGTTTCAGTAACCTTGAAGCAACTCAAGGTCTATTGGGCAAGATATATATGCTAGTAAATATTACAATGAAATATTACAGTGGAGGTATTCATAGCAGAGTTCTAGGTAAAAACTGATAAGGAGTCACCAAAAAGTAAATACTTTAAAATAAGTGACCATGTGGTCAACGGGGAAGGGCATTGTAGAGAGAGGAAATTTTCATGGGAACGGCAAGTGGTTTTATGTGGAAAAGGGACTGAGATATGGAAAGTAGCAGAAGTTAAAAGTAGTCTAGGATATCTCAACTCTGGTACTATTAACATTTTGGACCTGATTATTTTGTTGTTGGGACTGTCTTGTGCATTTCTATTAGATATTTAGCAGAGTCCCAGATGTCACCCACTAGATACCAGTAGCACACACTCCCTACCATCACTGCCACAGTCATAAGAATAAAACTTATCACACAGTCAAAAGAATAAAAGTCTCTAGAACTTTCTATATGTCTCCTGGTGGGCAGAATCAACCTTAGCTGAAAACCAATGGACAGTTAGTAGAAGCTAAATCATCAAAGGTTTCATATGGCATGCAAAGAATTTAGGTTATTCCGCATATTCTGAGATGCCAAGATATTACCCTTTTAAATTTCCTGAAATGATGATATTGTGTGTGTGCATGTGTGTGTATTGTGTGTGTGTGTGTGTGTGTTATTGTATTCTGTTCCTTAAATTTTATAATACTTTTATGTTTTAAATATATGCATTTTTGGAGAGAGGCTTAAGCTTTGCCCTTTTAAAGGGGGATCCAAATTCCTAAACTAATATGAATCACTAGAAACAGTTGTAATTATTGAGTATTCCTCATGTATGCAGCACTCTTATAGAG